>NC_136471.1:24974275-25284988 GCF_902686455.1 Sciurus vulgaris | reverse complement strand
AGCCAGTTTAATTAACTCTTAGCCTCTAAACTTAACCTCACACAAAGTCCTGGAGCATGATAAAACAGACACATTCTTAACCAGAATATAACATAAATGGCCTCTAGTCTAAATCTCAATAGAGGTGTCATTTCCATCTGAAACTTTATAATCAGTCTTTACTTTTCACATTCCTATCAATATTCTGGTTTTCTAATCTCCCACCAGAATCACCCATTAAGTTCTGCTTACAATATTCTAATTCTTCTCCAGCCTACATCTCCAAACTTTTCCAAGCTTCTCCTACAATCAATTCCAAACACTTCAGAACCACATATTTAGGTTAGTCACAACAATGACCTCATTCTTGGTACTAATTTTCTCTTAGTCAGTTTTCTGTTATTGTGACAAATTACCTGAGAAAATCAACTTAAAGGAGTAAAGGTTTATTTTGGCTCACAGTTTCAGAGGTTTTACTTTTAGATTGTTTCTGGACCTGTGATGAGGCAGAACTTCATAGTAGGAGTCATATGATGGAGCAAAACTACTCACTTCTTGGGGAACAGGTAGCAGAGTAAGAGCTTGATTTAATAATAACACCTCTATCCCCACAACCACTTTACTATTAACCAGTAAATGGATTCATATATTGGTGAGGTCAGAGCCCTCATGATCCAATCACTTTCAAAGTCCCACCTCTAAGCACAGATGCTTTGGGGACCAAACCTTGAAAACGAGCTTTTGGAGAACATTTCAGACCCAAACCATAACATTGTATTTTTGTCCCTGACTTATTTCATTTAACATACTGATCTCTAGATCTATCCTTGTTGTCACAAATAACAGTATTTCATTTTTTTGGACTGAATAGTATTACATTGTGTATAGGTACAAGTTTTCCTTATCCATTCATCACTTGATGGAAACCTAGGTTGTATTCATTTCTTGGCTATTGTGAATAGCATTGCAATTAACATGAGAGTGCCTGGGTCTCATAGACATATTGATTTTAATTCCACAGATATATACCCAGTAGTGGAATTACTGGTGAATATGGTAGACCTATTTTTAAAGCTTTGAGGAACTTACATACTGTTTTCCACAATGGCAGTACTGATTCATATTCTCACCAACAGTGTATAAGACATATTAATCAACCTTACCTGAGAGAGGAGATATCTCCTTGTGCTTTTTATTTGCACTTCCTTTATGATTAGTGATGTTAAGAATTTATTCAAGTACCTGTTGTCCATTTACTTATCTTCTTTTGAGAAAGGTCTATTAAGATCTATTGCCCATTTTACTTGTTTTATTTGGAATTTTGTTTGCTGATTTTCTATGTTCTTTATATGCTCAGGATATTAGTCCCTTATTATATTTATATATTGAAAATATATTCTCCCATTCTCTGTATAGTCACTGCACTATGATGGGTATTTCCTTTACTCTTCATAAGCCATTTTGCTTAGTATAATCATATTTGTCTATTTTTGCTTTTGTTTCCTGTGTCTTGAGATCTTATTTTTAAAAAGTCCTTGCTCATTACAATGTACTAAAATATTTCCTCATGTTCACCTCCTTCAGTTTCATAGTTTCAGATCTTACATTTAATGGTGTAATCCATTTTTTTCAAGTGTTTATTTAGGAAAGCAGAGATGCATTCAAGGGAGAATGTGGGTGATTTCCAGAAAGAGAGATAATCTATAATCCATTTTTAATTTATTTTGTTACTGGTGAGAAAAAGTAGTGTAATTTCACTCTACTGCATGTAAATATCCAATTTTACCATCACCATTTATTGATATAACTGTTCTTTCTTCAATGTATTTTTTTAGACTCTCTGCAAAAATTCAATTGACTATAGATAAGTGAGTTTATTTCAGGATATTTTATTCCATTTGGTCTATGTATCTTCTTTTATGCTAATACCATGTTGTTCTGATTGCTACAGCTTTGTAGTACATTTTGAAGTGAAGTAAGGTAATGCTGTTTGTTTTGTTTTCTTGACTCAAAATGTCTGTGTATGTTTGTGTTTCCATTTAAATTTTAGAATTGCTTGTCTAACTCTGTGAAAAATACACTCAGAATTCTGATAGGTGTTGCAATCAATCTGTAAATTTTGGGAGTAGTATGGACATTTTAACAATATTAATTCTTTCAATCTATGAACATATGATGTCTTCCATTTTTTGTTTCCTCAATTTCTTTCATCAAAGTTTTATAATTTCTACTGTGAATTCTTTTGTTTGATTTATTACTAGCATTTTTAATTTTTGTAGCTATTATAAATTGGGAATGCTTTTCAAATTTCTATTTGAGATAATTGGCAATTGGTATATAACAACAATGCTAATTTTGAGTGCTGCTTATACATGCAAATTATATTAATTCATTTATTATTTCTGTATTTTTGGTAGAATTTTGTAGTTTCCTATATATAAGATTATGCCATTTGAAAACGATAGCAATTGAACTTATTCCAATTTGGGATGATTTTTTTTTCTCCTGCCTAATGACTCTGTCTAGAAATTTGAGTACTATTTTGAATGCAAGTGGTGAATGTAGGATTCCTTGACTTGTTTTTGTTCTTAGAAAACTTACAGATCTTCCCCATTCTATATAAAGTTAGCTGTTGACTTATTATAAATGTATGCTTAGAAATGTTCCTTGAGTGTGTAATATGTTTAGCACTGTTATCATGAAGGAATGTTGAATTTTATTGAATGCTTTTTCTTCATTAATTGAGATGACAATATGATACTTGTTGGTGACCTATGATGACCTACCTTGCAGAGTGATTCATATGATGAGAATAGTGTGTATTTAGCATCTGATGAATGGAGTGTTATGCAAACAGACGTCTGTTAGGTTCATTTGTTCTAGGGTACAATTTAATTTTAGATCTGAAGTGAATTTCTTGCAAGCAATATCTACTTGGGTGTGGCTTTTTTATTCTGTGACTTTGTATCTTTTTTATTATTATTGGCTGTTTGGTCTCACCATAGTGGTGCCGACACTGGGCTGTGAGATAAAGCTCTATGCTAGATTTTATGCCTTGCTCACCAGCAGTAAAATCCTTCCTGGATCTTTAGCAGGTAGAATTCTGCTCCTTGTTCTGCCACCCAAGGCTGAAATATGGATGATGGAGTTAATGTTTTGCCACTTATCCTAAAACTGTTCTGGCATTTCAATTCATAGGTAATGGTCTGGTGGTTGGGGCCATAGAGCTTTGTCCAGCACTGGGTTTCACCATGGGAAACCTGTTATAGGTTTCAAAGTCCACAGTTTGGATGTAAATTGTCTCTCTCTCCTCCAAGCAGGAGGCATCTCTTTCCATGCTGGAGTTCTTTTTTTTCTCTTTTTGAATATTTTTTTTTCTTGTAAACAAATGGGATACATGTTGTTTCTGTTTGTACATGGAGTAACAGCATACCATTTGTGTACTCAGACATTTACATAGGGTAATGTTGTTTGATTCATTCTGTTATTTTTTCCTTCCCCCCCCACCCCTCCCACCCCTCTTTTCCCTCTATAGAGTCCCTCCTTCTTCCATTCTTGCCCGCATCCTACCCGCCATTATGTGTCATCATCCGCTTATCAGTGAGATCATACGTCCTTTAGTTTTTTGAGATTGGCTTATCTCACCTAGCATGATATCCTCCAATTTCATCCATTTGCCTGCAAATGCCATAATTTTATCATTCTTTATGGCTGAGTAATATTCCATTGTATATATTTACACCACAGTTTCTTTATCCATTCATCCATTAAAATACATCTAGGTTGGTTCCACAATCTGGCTATTGTGAATTGAGCAGCTATAAACATTGATGTGGCTGCATCACTGTAGTATGCTGATTTTAAGTCCTTTGGGTATAGGCCAAGGAGTGGGACAGCTGGGTCAAATGGTGGTTCCATTCCAAGTTTTCTGAGGAATCTCCATACTGCTTTCCAGAGTGGCTGCACTAATTTGCAGCCCCACCAATGCTGGAGTTCTTAATGTTGGGACAGGGTGCTGATGTAAGGAATCATTTTCGTCCTATATTTTTGTTATAGTGAAAGAAGGCACTATGGCCTCTCACCTAATTTCTTTAGCTCTTCCACACAGTTTGGTGCATGGATATCTGTTGAACTTGTTTTAACTGTGGGGAGATTTTACAGAAGGGTCTTTCCTGGCATTCTAGTCCATTTTGCAAAATAAATCTGTGAAATAACTATTTCTTCAGCACTGAATTATAGTTTTTAGAATTATTTCCTGGAATATATGATGTATAAAATGTGTAAATCTGGGTATATGGTTATGAAACTGTAAAAATTGCCCCATTGTAAAAGTAAAAATTGAACTTATCAAATATTTGGAGGCATTAGAGTATCTTACTCTTTGATAAATATTCAGTTACTTAAGACTTATTGTAATATTTTAATGATGATTCCTAATATAGAAAATAATCTAAATTCAGAAAAAGATGTTTGTGTTCAACTGATCATCCATCTCAAAATATTGTACTCAAAACTTTCATAAAAATAACAGTAGATGCATATTGACTCAGAATGGATGACATACTACAAGTATTTATCTACCTAAAACCTATACCAAATTTGAGTAGATATAGTCTTATTTGTAATTAGATAACAGATAACCAGGAAAACTAGGAATAGAACATCATTCAAAGACAGAAATTTTAAAGTAGTTTCACAAGTAAGGTTACACATTCATAAAATTTCTTTTTTTATATTTTTATTTTTTTCATGAGAGTAGAGTATATTTTGAAATATTATACATACAAAGAATAAATATAACTTTTTCCAATTATGATCCCATTATTGTGGTTTTACATGATGAGCAGTTACATTGGTCATATATTTATATATGAGGATAGGAAAGGTATGTCCAATTCATTTTACTATCTTTCCTATTACCATTTCCCTCCTTTCCCTTCATTCCCCTTTGTCTAGTTCAGTGGACTTCTGTTTTTAAAAAATAAATTTATTTTTTATTTATTTTTTATGTGGTGCTGAGGGTCAAACCCAAGGCCTCACACTTGCTAGGCAAGTGCTCTACCACTGAGCCACAATCCCAGTCCTAATCCAGTGAACTTTTTTCCTTTGTTTTTTAATTTTTTAATTTGTTCTACTTAGTTATACATGACAGTATAATACATTTTTGCATTTTGATAACTCATACATAAATGGAGTATAGTTTCTCGTTTTTCTGATTGTACATATTGTAGGATCACATCAGTCATGCAGTCATTTAAGTACATGAGGTAATAATATCTGTTTCACTCATTTTCCCCTCCCTTGTTGTGGGTTAGCATTCGTACATCAGAGAGCATATTCTGCCTTTGGTTTTTTGGGATGGGCTTATTACACTTAGCAGGATATTCTCCAGTTATTTACCAGCAAATGCCATAATTTTATCATTCTTTATGGCTGAGGAATATTCCGTTGTATATATATATACCACAGTTTCTTTATCCATTCATCTATTGAAGGACATCTAGGTTGATTCCACAATCTGGCTATGGTGAATTGAGCAGCTATGAACATTGATGTGGCTGTATCTCTGTAGTATGCTGATTTTAAGTCCTTTGTGGATAAGGCGAGGAGTGGGATAACTGGGTCAAATGGTGGTTCCATTCCATGTTTTCTAAGGAATCTTTATTATTGTTTGTATTCTTGATAATTGACATTCTAACAGATGAGTCAGATGAAATCTCAGTGTAGTTTTGATTTGGATTTCTTTAATTGCTAGTGATGTTGAACATTTTTTCATATATTTGTTGATCATTCATTCATATTTCTACTTCTCTGAAGTGTATGTTCAGTTCCTTAGCCCATTTATTCATTGGGTTATTTTTTTGTTTTGTTTTGTTTTTTTTAATGTTGAGTTTTTTAAGTTCTTTGTATATCCTGGAGATTAATGCTCTGTCTGAGGTGCTGGACATAAGGATTTTTTTCCATTCTGTAGGCTCTCTTTTCATGTTCTATTTTTTCCTGAGAAGAAGCTTTTTTGTTTGAGTCCATCCCATTTATTTATTCTTAATTTTATTTTTTTGCACATTAGGAGCATTGTTAAGGAAGTCAGTTCCTAAGCTGACATGGTGGACAGTTGGAACTAATATTTCTTCTATTAGGTGAACTGCCTCTGGTCTAATGCTAAGTCCTTTTTTTTTTTTTTTTTTCAAAAGTGTTTTCTTTTTTATATTGTAAACAAATGGGTTACATGTTGTTTCTCTGTTTTCTCTGTTTGCACACGGCATAAAGGCATACCATTTGTGTAATCATAAATTTACATAGGGTAATGTTGTTTGATTCATTCTGTTATTTTTTTCCCTTCCAGCCACCCCTCTCACCCTTCTTTTCCCTCTAACAGTCCTTTCTTCCTCCATTCTTGCCCCCCTCCCTAACCCTAACCCTAACACTTACCATAACACTAACTCCTCCCAACCTCTCCCTTATGTGTCATCATCCACTTATCAGCGAGATCATTCGTCCTTTAGATTTTTGAGATTGGCTTATCTCACTTAGCATGATATCCTCCAATTTCATCCATTTGCCTGCAAATGCCATAATTTTATCATTCTTTATGCAGAGTAGTATTCCATTGTATATATATACCACAGTTTCTTTATCCACTCATCAATTGAAGGACATCTAGGTTGGTTCCACAATCTGGCTATGGTGAATTGAGCAGCTATGAACATTGATGTGGCTGTGTCTCTGTAGTATGCTGATTTTAAGTCCTTTGGGTATAGACCAAAGAGTGGGATAGCTGGGCCAAATGGTGGGACCATTCCAAGTTTTCTAAGGAATCTCCACAGTGCTTTCCAGAGTGGCTGCACTAATTTGCAGCCCCACCAGCAATGTATGAGTGTACCTTTCTCCCCACATCCTCGCCAACACCTGTTGCTTGTATTTTTGATAATCGCCATTCTAATTGGGGTGAGATGGAATCTTAGGGTGGTTTTGATTTGCATTTCTCTTATTACTAGAGATGTTGAACATTTTTTCATATGTTTGTTGATTGCTTGTACATCTTCTACTGTGAAGTGTCTGCTCATTTCCTTAGCCAATTTGTTGATTGGATTATTTGTATTCTTGGTGTAGAGTTTTTTGAGTTCTTTATAGATTCTGGAGATTAGTGCTCTATCTGAAGAATGATTGTCAAAGATATTCTCCCAGTCTGTAGGCTCCATCTTCGCATTGCTGATAGTTTCCTTTGCTGAGAGAAAGCTTTTTAGTTTGAATCTATCCCAGTTATTGATTCTTGCTTTTATTTCTTGTGCTATGGGAGTCCTGTTGAGGAAGTCTGGTCCTAGGCCGACATGTTGAAGATCTGGACCTACTTTTTCTTCTATAATCTGCAGAGTCTCTGGTCTGATTCCAAGGTCCTTAATCCATTTTGAGTTGAGCTTTGTGCAGGGTGAGAGATATGGTTTTAGTTTCATTCTGTTGCATATGGATTTCCAATTCTCCCAGCACCATTTGTTGAAGAGGCTATCTTTTCTCCATTGCATATTTTTGGCACCTTTGTCTACTATTAGAAAGTTGTATTTATTTGGGTTTGTGTCCATGTCCTCTGTTCTGTACCATTGATCTACCTGTCTATTTTGGTACCAATACCATGCCGTCTTTGTTACTATTTCTTTGTAATGAAGTTGAAGTTCGGGTATTGCGATACCCGCTGCTTCATTTTTCCTGCGGAGGATTGCTTTAGCTATTCTGAGTTTCTTATTCTTCCAGATGAATTTCATGATTGCTTGCTCTATTTCTGTAAGGTACATCATTGGGATTTTAATTGGAATTGCATTGAATCTATATAGCACTTTTGGTAGTATGGCCATTTTGACAATATTAATTCGGCCTATCCAAGAACATGGGAGATCTTTCCATTTTCTAAGGTTTTCTTTAATTTCTTTCTTTAGTGTTCTGTAGTTCTCATTGTAGAGGTCTTTCACCTCTTTTGTGAGATTGATTCCCAAGTATTTTATTTTTTTCAATGCTATCATGAATGGGTAGTTTTCCTTATTTCTCTTTCTGAGGATTCATCAATTATGTATAAAAATGCGTTGGGTTTATGAGCATTGATCTTGTAACCTGCTACTTTACTGAATTCACTTATGAGTTCTAACAGTTTTCTGGTGGAATTTCCTGGTTCCTCTAAGTATATAATCATATCATCCACAAACAGGGATAGTTTGAGTTCTTCTTTTCCTATTCGTATTCCTTTAATTTCTTTGGACTCTGTAATTGCTCTGGCTAGCGTTTCAAGTACGATGTTGAATAGAAGTGGTGAAAAAGGGCATCCCTGCCTTGTTCCAGTTTTTAGGGGAAATGCTTTCAGTTTTACACCATTTAGAATGATATTAGCCATGGGCTTAGCATAGATGGCCTTTATAATGTTAAGGAATGTTCCCACTGTCCCTATTTTTTCTAGTGTTTTGAGCATGAAGAGGTGCTGTATTTTATCAAATGCTTTTTCTGCATCTATTGAAATAATCATGTGATTCTTGACTTTAAGTCTATTAATATGGTGAATTACATTTATTGATTTCCAGATGTTGAACCACTCTTGCATCCCTGGGATAAAACCCACTTGATTGTGGTGTACTATCTTTTTAATATGTTTTTGTATGCGATTTGCTAAAATTTTGTTGAGAATTTTTGCATCAATGTTCATTAAGGATATTGGTCTGAAATTTTCTTTCCTCGATGTGTCTCTGACTGGTTTAGGTATCAGTGTAATATTGGCTTCATAGAATGAGTTTGGGAAGGTTCCCTCCTCTTCTATTTCATGGAATACTTTGAGAAGTATTGGAATGAGCTCTTCTTTAAAGGTTTTGTAGAACTCGGCTGAGAACCCATCTGGTCCTGGACTTTTCTTTATTGATAGGCTTTTGATGACCTCTTCTACTTCATTACTTGAAATTGGTCTATTTAAATTGTGTATATCCTCCTCGTTCAATTTAGGCAATTCATATGTCTCTAGAAACCTGTTGATGTCTTCGAAATTTTCTAATTTGCTGGAATATAGATTTTCAAAATAGCTTCTAATTATGTTTTGTATTTCAATTGTGTCTGTTGTGATATTTCCTTGTTCATTCGAATTTTAGTGATTTGGGTTTTCTCTTGTCTTCTCTTTGTTAGAGTGGCTATGGGTTTATCAATTTTGTTTATTTTTTCGAAGAACCAATTATTTATTTTGTCAATTTTTTGTATTGTTTCTTTTGTTTCAATTTTGTTGATTTCAGCTCTGAGTTTAACTATTTCCTGTCTTCTACTACTTTTGGTGTTGGTCTGTTCTTCTTTCTCTAGGGCTTTGAGCTGTAGTGTTAGGTCATTTATTTGTTGATTTTTATTTCTTTTATTGAATGCGTTCCATGAAATAAATTTTCCTCTAAGTACTGCTTTCATAGTGTCGCAAAGATTTTGATATGATGTTTCTTTGTTCTCATTTACCTCTAAGAATTTTTTAATTTCCTTCCTAATATCTTCTGTTATCCATTCATCATGTAATAGCATATTGTTTAATCTCCAGGTGTTGGAGTAGCTTCTGTTTTTTACTCTTTCAATTATTTGTAATTTCAATCCATTATGATCTGATAGAATACAAGGTAGTGTCTCTATCTTCTTGTATTTGCTTACATTACCTTTGTGGCATAATATATGGTCTATTTTAGAGAAGGATCCATGTGCTGCTGAGAAGAAAGTGTATTCGCTCTTGGTTGGATGGTATATTCTATAAATGTCTGTTAAGTCTAAATTATTGATTGTGTTTTTGAGGTGTATGGTTTCTTTGTTCAGTTTTTGTTTGGAAGATCTGTTCAGTGGTGAGAGAGGTGTGTTAAAATCACCTAGTATTATTGTGTTATGGTCTATATGGTTTCTGAAATTGAGAAGGATTTGTTTCACATACATGGATGAGCCACTGTTTGGGCATAGATGTTTATGATTGTTATGTCTTGCTGATTTATGGTTCCCTTAAGCAATATGTAATGTCCTTCTTTGTCCCTTCTGACTACCTTTGACTTGAAGTCCACATTATCTGAAATGAGGATGGATACCCCAGCTTTTTTGCTGAGTCCATGTGCATGGTATGTTTTTCCCCATCCTTTCACCTTTAGTCTATGGGTATCTCTTTCTATGAGGTGAGTCTCTTGCAGGTAACATATTTTTGGGTCTTTCTTTTTGATCCAATCTGCCAGTCTATGACTTTTCATTGATGAGTTCAGGCCATTAATATTCAGGGTTATTATTGAGATATGATTTGTATTTCTGGTCATTTGGCTCATTTTATTTATTTATTTATTTATTTTGACATGACTTAGTTCTTCCTTTATTTGAGAATTCCTTTAGGATAGTTTCTCCCATTGCTGATTTGCTTCTTTGTTTTTCATCTCTTCCTCATGGAATATTTTGCTGAGAATGTTCTGTAATGCTGGCTTTCTTTTTGTAAATTCTTTTAGCTTTTGTTTATCATGGATGGATTTTATTTCATCATCAAATTTGAAGGTAAGTTTTGCTGGGTATAAGATTCTTGGTTGGCATCCATTTTCTTTCAGGGCTTGAAAAATGTTGTTCCAGGCCCTTCTAGCTTTTAGGGTCTGGATTGAAAAATCTGCTGATATCCGTATTGGTTTCCTCCTGAATGTAATTTGATTCCTCTCTCTTGCGACCTTTAAAATTCTGTCTTTATTTTGTATGTTAGGTATTTTCATTATAATGTGCCTTGGTGTCGGTCTGTTGTAATTTTGTATATTTGGAGTCCTATAAGCCTCTTGTACCTGGTTTTCCATTTCATTCTTCAGATTTGGGAAATTTTCTTATAGTATTTCATTGAATACATTTTTCATTCCTTTGGTCTGTTTCTCTAAGCCTTCCTCAATCTCAATAATTCTTAAATTTGGCCTTTTCATGATATCCCATATTTCTTGGAGATTCTGTTCATGATTTCTTACCATCTTCTCTGTTTGGTCCACTTTGTTTTCAAGGTTAAATATTTTGTCTTCAATATCTGAGGTTCTGTCTTCCAGATGTTCTATCCTATTGGTTATGCTTTCTATGGAGTTTTTAATTTGGTTTATTGTTTACTTCATTTCAAGGATTTCTGTTTGATTTTTTTTCAATATCTCTAACTCTTCATTGAAATGATCTTTTGCTTCCTGTATTTGCTCTTTTCACTGTCGATTGGTGCGATCATTCAGTGCCTGCATTTGCTCTTGCATCTCGTCATTTGCTTCCCTGATCATTTTAATTATGTACATTCTGAACTCCCTTTCTGTCATTTCTTCTGCCATGCTGTCGTTGGGTTTCATTGATGTAACCTCTAGATTTTTGCAGCATTTTCTTTCTTTGTTTTCTCATATTGTTTAGGTATTAGTTGACCGCTGTGATATTGCAGATTTCCTCTATTGATTTATAATATTCCTGAAGATTTCTAGTATATCACCTCTTAGCCTTAAGTAGCCTGAAGTCTTGGAGGAAGTTGATAATGTGGTGCTCCACAAGGACGCTGACTCTCTAGGGGTGGTGGCCTTCTGGTGGGGTACATTCCCTGCTAGTGGGCAGAGGTACCTTCACTTGCTGACGCATGGTCATCCAAAGGGGAACTAGGATGTGCGCTGATGCAAGGCCAGTTGGGCCTGTGTCTCTGGTTTTACAGTCCTTGTGGGAGAACCTCACCCGGCAGGGAGAATTCACCTGGTGGGGAGGTCTCGCTGGTCAATTCCCCTCCTAGAAGTTCCGTTCAATTCACAACTACCGCCTGGGCTGGGCAGCCTTCTTCTGCAATGTTCCCAGGGACTCGGACCTACTTCCTGGGCCTGGAAGCCTCGCCCTTCGCTGTCGAATCTCCTTAGGCTGCCTCTCCTCAGAGAAGCTGCCTTCAGTCCTGGAGCCTTCGCTCCGCCCCTCAGTTTGTCTGTGCGGCTCTTCCACCAAGAAGCCGCCTAGGTCCTGGGACCCTGCTCTGCACCTAATCACCTGGCTATGCGGCCCCTCCTCTGAGCAGCCACCTGGAGCCCCTTACAGTCGCTCCGAGTCCCAGTGACCCACCACACGCCTCTTCCTCCTGCAGCCACCTGGTGTTCTGTGCGGTCGCTTTAAGTCCAAGTTACCCACTGCGCACCTCCTTCTCCACCAGGCAGTCACCCAGAGATCTGGTGCGTTCATCATGAGTCCCAGGAACTCACTGTGCACCTCCTCATCCCGACTACCACCCGTAGCCCTGGTGCAGTCACTCCGAGCCCAAGCACCCCGCCGCACTCCTCCTCCTCCTCCAGACAACCCCCCTGTGTTTAGGAGCGGTTGCTCTGAGTCCAAACCACTCACCACGCTGCTCCTCCAGATAGCTGCCTGGAGCCCTGGTGCAGCTGCTCCAAGTCCAAGCAACGTGCCGAGCCTGTGCTTCTCCTTCTCCTCTGGGCAGCCCCTGTGTTCAGGGGTTGTCGCTTTCAGTCCAAACAGCTCACTGCGCACCCCCTCCTTTGGGCAGCCTCCCAGAGCCCGGGTGGGTTGCGCCAAGTCCAAGCGCTGTGCTGAGCGGCCTCCTCTCTGATGCTCCAAGTTGTCCGGCGTTCACTGCTCCAGTGGGGGGAGGGGTGTCTCGCCGGCAGTTCTACTTCACAAAGATCCCTGCGTTCGGGGCTACCGCCCCGTCCGGGACGCCTCCCCAGTGGGAGAGACTCACCCGGGCTGCTTTGAGTTGGTCCCAAGTCTCTCGATATCTCCTCTTCTTGAGTCCTGAGTCCTGGAGCAACATGAAACGCAGCCACCCTCTAGTCCGCCATCTTGAATCCCCTGATGCTAAGTCCTTGATCCACTGTGAAATGACTTTTGTGCAACCTAAGAGATAGGGGATTCATTTCATTTTGCTATGTATGGATATCCAGTTTTCCCAGTACCATTTGTTGAACAGACTATCTTTTCTCCAATGTATGTTTATGGCACCCTTGTCTAGCATGACGTAACTGTATTTATGTGGGTTGACTCTGTGTCTTCTAATCTGTTCCATTGGTCTTCATGTCTATTTTCATGCCAGTACCAGGCCAGGACATTTTTGTTACCAAAGCTCTGTAATATACTTTAGTGTTTGGTATTATGATGGATCCTTCATCACTTTTCTTGCTAAGGATTACTTTGGCTATTCCAGGCCTCTTATTTTTCCAAATGAATTTCATGACTACTTTTTCTAAAACTTCTTAAAGGCATTCTCTGAAAGTTTTGTTTTATTTTTATAATCTTCTTGTAAATAGTGAAGGTCTTTTTCAGTGGCTATAGATGCCATATGGACCCCAAGGACTTAGTGATGTAAATTAGTCTCTCTCTCTGTGGTTACAGGACTTGAACAAAGAGACGCCACATCCCCCAACCCTATTTTATATTTTATTTAGAGGCAGGATCTCACTGAGTTTCTTAGGGCCATGCTAAGTTGCTGATGCTGGCTTTGAACTCGAAATCCTCCTGCCTCAGTCTCCCTAGCCATAGGGAAATTAATCTCTCTTAAAGCTAATTTCACATTAGGATTTACTTTTCTGATACATTTTGTACATGTATTTTATTTTCATGCTTTTCTTTGTTCTACCAAATATATTACATTTCTAAATATTTTGAATCAAAAAAGTATCACATATATATACATATATATGTGCACAGACACACAATGCATCATATTTATACACTTAAATAATTGCTTTTGAAATTATTTACAAAAAGTAAGAGACTCAACATGCTTCCCTTTATAATTACATAATTATTTTATAGGTATTTTCTCTCTGATTTTAATTATTGTATGAGATCACTTTCTTTTTCTAAAGATTTTTTATTTTTGTAAATGGACATAGTACCTTTATTTTTTAAAATTTATTTTTATATGGTGCTGAAGAATGAACCCAATACCTCACACATGCTAGGTAATTGCTCTGCAAGTGAGCTATTATCCCAGCCCCACTTGCTTTTCATTTTGATAATTTACTTAGTGTTTATTATAAGGCTTGTCTACTCAATAGATTTAAATTTTTATTTATGGAGAGATAACATAAATTTGTGTCTTTATTTTAAGATATAATTTTGCTATCTATCAGATTCTTGCTAAATAGCACTTATTCCCTAGTAGTTTGATTATTCTTCTCATCGCTGCTGTTGCTCATTGTTTCTAATGAGAAGTTAGTTCTTAATCCTATTGATACTCTCCTTTTCACAAGACATTTTATCTTTACTTCTCTAAGTATGATTATTTTAGTTATTTGAACATATTTATAATGACTTCTTTGGATTTCTGTCTATCAAATCTGACATTTGAGCCCTCTGGCAAGCAGTTCTGTTGCTTGCTTCTTTTCCCGTGTATGGGTCACAAGTTTGTCATTATCTTTTTTACTGAATGATTAGGTATTCTAAAAATCTTGATCCCCTTTTTCTCTTTTTGGAGCTAGCATATTTACTGTTTTTCTTTCTTTTTTTTTTGGTGCTTATTTGTTTAGTATTATGAGAAGACTATTTCAGTGAAGTCTTTTTACCACAAAGTGTGAAACCTCTGGTATTAATCCTCAGAGGAATGGGCATGTGCACAGTCACCCTGGGATAATAGTGTTTTAATTTGACTTCCTTTGACAGTTTTTGGTTTTCTGTTAAGCTGTCTCACTTCTTTGGTATCACATCCAGCAGTGCAGTTCCCTTAATAGTTTTCAGATCATTCTATTGTTTTTGACAATGTCCTGGGACATAAGTGTCTCCACAGTCTGATCCAATTTGGTAAGTTCTTGGAAGGACTCTTTTTAACTATCTCTTTTACTGGTTATCTCTTGTAAACTCACTGGGAAATTGCCTTATTGTTTTCAGAAAACTAGCAGTCTCTTCTTTTTCTTACTAGCAAGAATGTTTCTGAGAGTTTCATTACTGATTGGATTTAGAAAGGTGAAACTGAATAGGAGTATTACTCCATGTAGAGGTCATAAACACTGAAGAAGATAAAATGGGTTAAAATATTTTAAATAATGAGAATAGTAATAAATTAACAGTTCATATATATTATTTTGCAGATGAACATGTTTGGGCACCAGGAGAAAACAATATGAACAAGTCTTAGAAGTTGTGAAGTGTGGGTAGTGTTGGATGACAACTCAACTGTGTGTTTTGGGTGGATTTGCATTCAGATTATAAAATAGTAAATGTCATAATCAGGAGTTTCTGCATGAAATCTTCCCAAACATGCTTCCATATTTCATTTAGTTTCTATTTAAGTAAAAAATAAAATCAGACTCAATGATGGAATAAGATAACTTAATTTCCTCATGAGTTTGGTCACAATTTTCTAATAAGATGAAAATCCTAGCACTGAAGTATTGACAAATTTTATCAAACAGAGCCATTTCTGATTATGGGAGGAACTGAGAAACATCACAATGGAGGATAGTTTGATCAAGTTCATAAACTTGATAACATAGTTTGGAAACTAAATTTTTATGGAGATAGAGTGCTTTGATTATTTTAACAACTCCATTTTTTTTCCATTATATCCATAAAAGTATAAGATATGAAATTTAAAAAAATATGCTTAATTTTAGTAGGAGATCTTTCATAAATTCCTGCCCCTGTACTTTTAGGAAAATGTGTAAATATATTAAACTTTTAAAGAGTAATACAGCTATTGAACAATACAATTTTGACTTGCTCCTTTTCTTTCAGTCAAATTTTCATCATTTTATAACATTCCTATGATAATGAAGAAAGTTTAGTAGATGACCATGGACAAGAAATAATTGGGACTATTTACTCTGTTAAACATAGCTTGTTCGATAATCCAATTATGTTAATAATGGGCAAATATGTAACATCTACAATGTGTTAGGCATTATACTGGGCAGTTACCATACATTATGTAATTGGAAACTTAACAACAGCCCTATGAAGTACATATTATTAACTTCATTTTATACATGAGGACACCAAAACTCACAGAAGTTAAGTAACTTACCCAATATCCCCGAAGGAGTAAGTGATAAAACTCACATTCAAATCTCAATATCCACTGATGTTGAAGTCCAGGGGAAGAATTAAGTACCCCATTCCTTCATAAAGAGCAATGCATAAACATATAAAATTGTCAAACTATCAGAATTAACCATCTCTGAACTCCAGAAATTAACACATTTTTTGTAGCAAGCCATAGTTGTCATAGGAAGTATTTCAGGGTAAAATAAAGACACTAGACTATAACTGAATTTTACATGCAGAAATAAAGAATACTAGGATAATCAAATATTTCAATATGTATAAAAGACAGTATAATGGGTTTTTGTTTGTAGCTCTTTATTTTTTATTGATATACAGATAACTGTATTAAGCAAAATCTATAAATGTAGGTTAAAAGACTTGCAATATATAAAGATGTAAACTATGGCAATAACAACATAAAGATAGGGATGAACACATAGAAAAGACATTTTATACTATTAAAATTAAGTTTATATCAAGCAAATGATAAAATATAGGATATTAATTGTACCAATGAGCTCTCAAAACATGGTGCTACATGTTGAATTGTGTCCCCTTCCCCAATACCTAGTACCTCAGAATGTGATCATATTTGGAATTAAGTTCTTCAAAGAGCTGATAAAATTAAAATGAGGCTATTACTATATGGCTTTAAGCGAATGTGGTTGGTGCCCTCATAAAAGAGAAAGAGAAATCAGGAATGCATTCAAGCAGAGGAAAAGTCATATAACACAGCAAGAACGTGGCCCACTGCAAGTCAAGAAGAGAGGCCTCAGAAGAAACCAATCATGATTTTATCTTGATCATCTTTTGGAACTGTAAGAAAATAAATTTTGGTTGTTTAAACCACCCCAGTCTGTGATATTTTATTATGGTATCTTAAGCATATGATAAAAGAAATGACTAGGCAATTAAAATGTTATACTAGAAAATATCTATTTAACACAAACGTCAGTAATACAGGAACTGAAGAACAAAAAACATATAAGACATATAAAAAGTATTAGGAAAATGACAGAAGTAAGCTTTCTTTTCAGTAATTATATTAAATATAAATGTTTCTGTTAAAGGCAGAGATTAACAATGCTTGGTGTAGCCATTTGTTTTCTATAAGATGATCAATGTATCTCACATTAAAATCACAAATAAATTGAAAGTTAAAACAGGGAATTAATATTCAATCCATGAAAACAAAAGAGAAGTGGAGTGCCTTTAGTAAATATAACAAATAGAAGAAAGTATTTGTGCAAAGAAGGAAATTTTAAAACAACTAATCCATCAAGAGAAGAGAAGGGCAGGACAGAACTGCAGAATGAAATTGATGAAATTATGCCATGTACATAAATGGATATATGACAGTGAATTATGCCTTTATGTATATCTATAAAGCACCAATTAAAAAAAGATAAATAAATAGAACGAAAACTGGTAAGGTAACACACAGAGAAAAAGGGGTGGGAGAGGGGAGAGAAAAAGAAAGTATTAGGGACTGAAATGGAGCAAATTATATTCCATGAATTCATGATTATGTCAAAATGAACACAACCATTATGTATAACATTAATTCACTAATAAAAACATTTAGAAAAGAAGTTATAATAAATATAAGTGTATGTATGCCAGCTTCAGAGAGTGTACAAATACATGAAGAACTGAGAACTAAATAAAGAACTAGACAATTCAAAATTAATCATTAGAGACTTAAGCACAGTTTTAATAATTGATATAAAAAGCAAACAGATCATGAAAGAAATAGAAGACTTGCACTTATATAAAACCAGGTATAGCTAATAAACATTTATAAATTATTTCACTAAACAATGACAAAATATGCATTTTTCTCAAGTGCACATTGAACATTCTGCAGAATATCATGTTAGGCCACAAAGGAAGTCCCATTGTGTTTAAAAAATTTAACTCATATACAGTGTTTTCTTGCCACAATGGAGAAATATTAGAAATTAATTATAAAAGGCACTTTAAAAATTCAAAAATATATGGAGATAATACACTCACAAGTGACTAATGGAATAAAAATGAATAAAAAGTAAATGGAAATAATTTTCAGAGAATGTGCACACAAAAATAGAACATAGTAAAACTCATTGGAATCAGCAAAAGTTGTGATGAGGGGCAAATCATAGCTTTAAATGCCCATTTGAGAAAAAGAAGAGTGAACTAATTTAATAATTTCACCTATATATTTAAGAAACTATCAAATAAAGCACAACCTACACCTGAAGCAAGCAAAAAGAAGGATATAAAATATTACAGAAGAAAAAATTACATAATAATAGGAAACAACAAACAAAATAAAAATTATAGTTGGTTAATTGAAATTATCTACAGGATTAAAAATGTTTAGCTAGATTGGCAAAAAAAAGAGAATCAAATATCTAAAATCAGAAATGGAAGTATGTGCCAACTATTGTTACACAAATGAAAGCAGTGTAGGAAGATGCTATGAATAATTGTATGCCCACAAATTAAATAATTTGGATGAAATAGAAAAATTCCCAGAATCACATAAACTACACATTTTATCAAGAAGATATAAAATGCTTTAATAGAAAATCAAAGGAATGGAGTTAGTAACAAAACACTTCTAATAAAGAAAGCTCCAAACCAGATGACATCATTGATGGGTTCTATCAAACACTTAGGAATAAATCAAACAAATGCATCTCAAGTTCTTCCCCAAAAAACAAAGAGAGAGAGAGAGAGAGAGAGAGAGAGAGAGAGAGAGGAAGTAATACGTCCTAACAGTCTATGAGGCTAATATCACCCTGCCACTAAAATCTGGCAAATATATCACAAGTATCACAAGAAAACTACAGATTTTATTGATTTTTTGTTTGATATTGATAATACCACTACAGGTTTCTTTTTTTCTTTGAAAATTGTTTAATTAATATGCACTGTATTTTAGTGTATCTTCAGGTAAAATTTAGCAGAACGTAGGGTTCTCGTATATACTCCTCCCCCACACAAGTACAAACTCCTCTATCACCACTAATTCTGAGACTACAGTTGAGATTAAAACACTTTTGTGTATGCTTTACAATGTTCCACAATTTAGAGGTATTTGTAGTATTATTGTGGAAGAGTTATTATTTCAAGCCATTTGTGAGTGTTTGGCATTGTTACTGCTAACTAGTCCTTTCAGCATGCACTTTCTTTGGTCTCAAGTATTTTCCACAGGTACATGTGCTTCCCAATATTCATGTGAATATTTGAGAGTAAACTTTGAATAATCTCTGGAGATTTTCCTGAGTGCAGCTCTCTCATCTCCAATACTCTGCATTGGGAATTGTAGATGCTTTAGTCTTCTCATAGTCTCAGTTCTATCTCCATAAATCAGGAAGTGTGTGGTACTATACACTCTTTGCATTTTGATTACAATCTCTCTATAGGCAACAAGGTAGGTCAATCTTAAGTTTCACCCCATTTATTTTCCATCTCTGAGGGATCATTGTCCTTTTTACCTAATTTCCCGTGTCTTTCAATCTTTTCTTTCCATGTATAAATATATACATTTAAACAGAATATATATACATATAGATATATGTATTTGGTTTAAAGGTTTTAATTTTTTCAGGAAGGCAAATGTAGTTTCTTCTATTTCTTGTTAATCAGCAGAAGTCTTAAAAACATACTGTTAAATTGTTCACTGGATTTTTCATAAGAATATTTCTAAAAATTTGTTCAAAGAGGAGGATAAAGTATATACTATACACCAACAGAGAATAATACAGACCCAAATATGAGTGAAGTTCAGGTATACATAAATTTAGTGACAAGAATGGTCTTACTTTTGATTATGTTTGAAATGTTTTTCAAATTTCCAAGTAAGCTAAGTAACACATACTAATAATTTACATTGATGAATTTCATCAGATAATTTTTAAATTGTATATATTTATATCAACCCCTGAAATTATTTTGCTTTTTTGACATAGAGATGAAATCAACAATATCTATTAAATTTCAGAAAATGGTGACAAACATATATTTTATTTAAAATGTACTGTATGATGTGAGTGGAGAATCATAAGATATTTAATAATTCATTTTGGAATTTTCATCAAACAGAATAGAAATATAGCTGAAGTTGATAACTGTAATAGAATAAGAAGTATTTAAATCTTATAATAACCATAAAGATCCATAAATATTTTGGTTCTCCCAAATTAACAGAAATCTTGATAAGAACTTTAAACTTCAAGAAGATGAGTTTTATCCATATATTTTAATGTTAATGAATAGTGTACCAATGCCAATATGTAGTGCAGAAAAATAGGTGAGTGTATATGTTTAAGGCATATTAATTTCCACAAAATTTCCATGAAAATGATGCTATTCTAATCCCATTCCATACATTAAGAATCTAAATTTGAGAGGTTAAATTACTTTCACAAGATTGCACACAAAATCAGTGGTAGACGAAACAACTGCCATTTGTAAATATCTAGGTCTGTTTGACTTAAAACCTATAAGTTTCATGTATGTTTTTCTTTTGTGTTCAAAATGTTTTCTTAAGGTAGCAGCTTTTCTGCAAAATGCCCTTCATCCATAAAGTTCTGCCTCTTATGTCCAGAGCAATGGAGCCAACCCACTAAGGACTGAACATCTGAATTCATGTACCCAAATAAATTTTTTGTCTTCTAAAACAAAAGAAAGAAAATATTACCATAGTTATTAAATATGTGTTATTAACACTCAATAATTGGAGGAGTAACCTTGTTTTTGGTATATTATAACTGAAATAATATTGGCCAAAGAATTAGCAGCTCAGAGAAGTGGTCTCAATTCTTCCATTAAGTGGTCTGACAGACAGACAGACAGACAGAATTGGACAGACAGAATTAATATTGGCAAAATGTCCATAATGCCAAAAGCATTATACATATTTAATGCAATTCCTATTAAAATTCCAATAACATTCTCCACAGAAATAGAAAAAGCAATGATGAAATTCATTTGGAAATATAAGAGACCCAGAATAGCCAAAGAAATTCGTAGCAAGAAGAGTGAAGCAGGAGGCATCACAATACCAGACCTTGAACTATACTATAGAGTAATAATAACAAAGTGGCGTGATATTGGCACCAAAACAGACAGGTAGAATAATGGTACAGAATAGAGGACACAAAGACAAACTTACATAAATACAGTTATCTCATGCTAGACAAAGGCACCAAAAACATTCATTGGAGAAATGGTGCTGCATATAACAAAAAGAAATTAAACCCCTTTCTCTCAAGGTGCACAAAAATTGACTCAAAGTAGATAAAAGACTTAGGCACTAGACCAGAGACCCCAATAGAATAAAAAAAGTAGGCCTAAATCTTTATTATGTCAATTTAGGATCTGACATCCTTAATAAGACTCCTAAAGCACAGGAAGTAAAATTAAGAATCAATAAATGGACGGATTCACACTAAAGAGCTTCTTCTCAGGAAATAACAGAACATGAAAAGAGAGCCTACAGAATGGGAAAAAATCCTCATGACCAGCACCTCAGAGCATTAATCTCCAGGATATACAAAGAACTCAAAAAACTCAACACCAAAAATCAAATACCCCAATCAAAAAATGGGCTAAGGAACTGAATATACACTTCAAAGAAGAAAAAATATGAATGAATGATCAACAAATATATGAGAAAGTGTTCATCATCTCTTACAGTTAGAAAAATGCAAATCAAAACTACTCTAAAATTTCATCTCACTCTACTCAGAATGGCAATTATCAATAATACAACAAAAACAAATGCTGGCAAGGATGTGGGGAAAAATGTACCCTCATATATTGCTGGTGGGGTTGCAGATTAGTGCAGCCACTCTGGAAAGCAATATGGAGATTCCTTAGAAAACTTGGAATGGAATCACCATTTGACCCAGCTATCCCACTGCTTGGCCTATACCCAAAGGACTTAAAATCAGCATACTACAGTGATGCAGCCACATCAATGTTTATAGCAGCTCAATTCACAATAACTAGATTGTGGAACCAACCTAGATGCCCTTCAATAGATGAATAGATAAAGAAACTGTGGTATAAATAGACAATGGAATATTACTCAGACATAAAGAAGAATGAAATTATGTCATTTGCAGGTAAATGGGTGGAGTTGGAGAATATCATGCTAAGGGAAATAAGCCAATCCCAAAAAAACAAAGAATGAATGTTTTCTCTGATATGTGGATGCTTTTCACATTAAGGGGTGGGGGCTAGGGATGAATAGATGTAGTTTGGATTAGACGGAGGGGAGTGAAGAGGAGGGGTTAGAAATGATAGTAGAATTAATGGTACATTATTACCCTATGTACATATATGATTACATGACTAGTGTGATACTACATCATGTAGAACCAGAAGAATGAGAACACTAGAAGTTATACTCCATTTCCATTTTTGTATGATGTGTCAAAATGCAAAAAAAAAAAAAAAAAAAAAAAAAAGGTTTGGAGGAGAAATTATTGGGTTACATCTTTAACTTAATCAGAGAATTAATCCCTGATGGGATTAACTGTATGGTAACTAGAGGCAGGTGGGATTTGACTGGAGGGAGTGGTTCACTGTGGGTGTGGCTATGGGTATATATTTGTATCTGGAGAGTGAAGTTTCTGCTTTCTGATCAACATGTGATCCACTTCTCTCTACCACACTCTTTCACCATGATGTTCAGCCTCACCTTGAGCCCAAGGAATGGAGCTGGCCTTCTATGGACCAAGACCTGTGAAACTTTTTCTCCTCTACATTTGTTCTGGTCGGGTCATTTAGTCACAGCAGTGAAAAAGCTGACTATAAAAAGGTATTGAATCTCAGTGAGTATCTTATCCAAATTAATATAGTATAATCCAGTATTCTTCAATTTATAGTTCTGAATAATCCTTGTATATACAATATGTACTTTTCAGTTTTTCAACCAAATAGTAAGTGGTTTCAGGCATGATTATATTGTTGTTTTACTGAGAACTGGGTTCAGAAGTTGGTTCCAGAATATACTAACTTTAGGAATTTGGGTCATCATTTCAACCTCTCTAAGCTTCAGTTTCCTCATTTGTAAAATGGGCATCTAATGGTATGATTGCATATAAATGTTCATAAATGAGAAAACATATATAATATATATAGCATGCACACACAATATATTTAGTTATAACCAATTATTTCTTCTGTTTGAGATAAATAAATTTATAGTTTACTATAAATTTCTCATTATTACCCTGCATAGTTTGGGATCATTTCAGATTAAGGAATTAGGCCTACTAAAAAATAATAATTACAAATAAATAGTTTCATAATTATGTGCAAATAAAATATTTTCTAAAAAATTCTAAAAAAAATCCTGTTTTTGTTCTTATATTATTCTGTGATAATATTGTTCTGATATTGTTCTGTGATCATTATTTTTTCTTACAATATATTTCTTGGAACATCATCTTCCCACGACATTCTTTCCCCACCCCAACACACACACACACACACACACACACACAAACACAATTGTCTGTGATTGAATATCTTATCAAAATTCTACAAACTAAAACATCACTTAAGAGTTCTTTGATGTAGAATACAAGGGCAATAGGATATATTTACTTATGTTACCTGTTTAAATTTTAAACACAAAGACTTGGGACATGCAGGAGGTACTGGGTTCAACTCTAGCACAATTTTTTAAAAAGTCATTATCACCCTTTTCTCTAAATTGTATGATGTGTAAACATGTTCCCTTTTGTCTTACCCCAACTCCCACGTATAATGTATTAAATTTCATGCACCTTATAAATGTTGAAGTGTATCCTCTAATCATATTTCCAGTTTTCATATTTTACCACTCTTATTTCTTTTCTTTATGCAAATGTCAGTACCTAATTATATTTTATTATCCAAATGTTCCTTATTATTATTGGCAAATAATATGATCCTTGGGCAGTTACTCTGTATCAATATGTTTTACATGCAAATAACAATAAAGTTCTCAACTTAGTTTTAACAGAAAGTGTGTTGTCATATAACAAGATTTCTGGAATATTACATGGGAATTGTACTTCCACTTCTCTATAATTTTTTAGCTTGAATCCCTTCAGGTGTTATTTTCAGTCCCAGGCACACATCAAGAAAGATTGAAAGTTCTCATAATCAGTCTATACAGAGCAATATCCAATGTAAAGTAACAGACTTTCAATGTCTTTTTTCAACTAGCACTGAGAAAGTATTCCAAGATATCTTTCAGAGCACTTCATTCACATATCATTGGTACATGGATATTCCTACTTCAGTCACTTGTAAGAAGACTAAAGTTACTATGAATGTGAATTAAACTAAATTTTGTCCACTGGCTGGATTTGGGGATAGTCAGCTTCTCCACGAGTACATGATTATATGTTAGAATGTGACTAACTGAAAAAAATCAATATTTCCTTAGGAAGAAAATGGAGACTATAGTATAGTGATCAGACTTAAAACAAGATCCCTTGTATCAATTTAAGTAAATGTTAAAAATATCAAAGACTGCTTTGAAATAATAGGCTTAGTTTACATAGAGAAACACTGAAAATAAACATCAAGTGGAGCATTTGAAAATCTAGGTTTTATTGTCATTTCTCACAATTAAAATATATATACTTGCACAAATTATTACAACTGTCTGAGCCTTAATATCTCTACATTTATAGTGATGTTATTACTTTTTTACCATTATTCAAATAGACATGATGATGACATGGAGTAACATATATGAAAGCTCTTTTGCATAAAAGTTCCATTTTAAAAGATTATATTTAGTTACCTTTGAGAAAGTAGATTTGACCTTTTCATGTGGTAATCAGTGCACCTAGACACAATCCATTAAAAAGACAAAGAGGATAATTTATGTCATATTTTTATAATAACTTTTGGAGTTCTCTTCTGTATTGTATTAAAGGATGTAATGAGTCAAACAGTGTTAAACCCATTTTTTCCTTTATTAGCAAGACTTCTTGAAGATGGTTGCTTGTATTTTTGATGAGTTTGCAAGCAAGAGAAAGGTCTGAAATCTAGCAACCCAGAGTCAATATAATGCTTACAGTAACATAAATGACAAAGTGTCAGTGATGACTGAGATGACAAATGACAACATGCATATTAATAAGCACTAGATGACATTCAATCACTGTCCAATATTCTTAGTCATGTTGAAGGACAATACAATCTTCAAATGCAGTACCCACAAGAGAGGTGTGACTGTCACCAAACAACTTCTACATCTTAGAAAGTCAGCAGAAAAGTGGCAAGGTTATGCCTACCTTCATGGAGGAGTGAATGACACCTGCATAATTTTTATATCGATACTAAAGATAAAAAACAATAGCTCCAAATTATTGTATAGAGGTCATGTCTATACCTATCATCAGTTCAGTTCTTTCAAATGAATTTAGTAATGAAAGAAATTAAAATCTTCGTCTTGTGCATGCTCTCTCTTTCTCCCTCCCTCGCTGACTCCCTTCCTTCCTACATAGTTTTTAGACTGAACTGTTTGGCTGATCAATCAATTCTGTCAAGGGAGTAAATATAGATGGAATTTATGTAGTCCAATGTCATTAATCTAGTTATATGATGCAGAAGTTATGTGTGAATACATATATAGAACATACATAATTGATTTTAGATCTCAAATGTCTACACTTTTATAAGCACCATCTACTTCGTATTTTTACAAGATTATTTTTACATACTTAGAAATATTCCCTAAAGAATTTATTACCAACATATAATAAATTTAAATAATGTAGGCACTTGACAGAATCAGTCAACAACACAACAAGGAAGCCCTGAGGTGGACAGTCCCATCCAAAAGCTTATTGTATGCCAGAGTGACAGGCAGAGATTCCTTCTGGCAGTGTAGAAATGGCTGATGTTATTGTGTGTTACAGCCCTAATGTTATTCAAAATATATTTTGGAAAATCTATCAAAAAACTATTTGTGTGCTTTGGTTTGAATGTAAACGTATACAGAAGCCTCATCCTTCAGCTCTTATGTTCATTCCTTTTCTATTGAATATCAACAGACATTTTTCTTTTCTTCTACATTCTACATAGGCAGCAATAAGTTGTATTGCAGAGATAGGCTGTTGTTGAAATGTACTTTCTTGAACTAAAAACGTTAAGAATGGTGATATTAAGTAAAACTAAAACTTTACCCTGGAGATAAGAATGTTCTTATCAAAAATGTTAGAAAGAATTAGTGTTTCTCCACAATTATTTATCTTAGCATAGACTCTCTTTGTCTGCTCAGGTGTCATAACAAAATATACAAGATTGAGTGGCTTAACAACAGAAATATATTCTCTTACAGTTCTGGAGGCTAAAATTGCAAGATTAAGGTGTCATAAGATTCGGTTTCTCCAGAGACCTCTCTTCTTCATAAATAGCTAATTTCTCTTTTGTTTTGGCATGACTTTTTTCTGTATTTACACACTGCTGGTGTCTTTTCCTCTTCTTACAATAACATGATCCTTTTGGATTAGAGACCCACATCCTTATGACCTCATGTAACTTTAATTACCTTCTCTTTTAAAGGATTCATTTCAAAATCCATTTTATATTGAAAGTCAGAACTTCAGTCTATGAATTCGCTGGTGACACAATTTAGTACATGTCACAGAGAAGTGTATTTCCTTTTATGTAGATATTTGGTGTATGGTCATCAACTAAACTCAATTTAATTAGATGAACATTTCTTCAATATATAACCTATGATAAAATATGTAAAAGAACACATTTCTGGCACATGTATTTATTTTTAAGCTACAGAAAAGTATAAGAAAGAAAGTAGTGAGAGATAGGGAACCGTGTGTTTATATGTATGTGTAAGAGACAGAAAGAGAGAGAGAGATAGAGAGAGAGGGAAAGACAGAGCGAGAAAGAAAAAGAAAAAGAGCGAGACCTTAGTCTTAGAAAAACTTAAAAACAGTTGGGGGCATAAAGACTCCATGAATTACAACAAATTGTATTGTATGATTTAGTATTAAAGAGGCATTACCCATTATTAGTGTTACAAAGAAGGAGAAAAGGAGGAGAGACTTATGGGTAGGTATTTGTGAGAAGGGAATGTTCATGAAGGAATTTTTAAGGCTTTAATAAGAAACTCAGTGAAATTTCCAAAGATATCGCCCATGAGCAAAAGCACAGGGATAGGAATGAGCAAAAGTTATTATAGAAGGTTCCCCTCTCATACCACCTTTGCTCTTGAAGAGTCAAGAATAGGCTGACACCCAATACTCGGTCTGCAAACTATTGAATATATTATGGCCATCACTAAACTCAGATACCATGGATAAGTTATTATTTGAATTTCAAAGAACACGTCTTCCATTGTGTTAAACCAGCATGTATTTCTGATTCATGTTGATCTATTCTCACTTCTAAATTTGCTAGCAGTATATCTACAGAAAATTAAGTCACATGGAAAAAATTGCCAGAGAGAAAAGTAATACATCTTAAGGAAGTTACTAATCTTTGAGAGATTGCTAATAATCAGACATTAGCAATGTAGAGTCAAGCCAGATGCATACTTTTGAGAGTGATTTTACAAATAAAATTGTCTAACTTTATAGTATGATTTAAATACCAGGTTCAGATTTTATCAGGTTTGCTCACAATTACTAAGAAACAAAACAAATTCAGAGCATTTAATAAAAGGTTTATGCAATGTTTTGTATCAATATTACCCACCTATTAATAATAGGAGCTTGTCATTGATAAATTGTTTGCAATTTGGACTGGAGAAAAGGGGAGAATAGATATAGAATAGCTGCTGATCATTTCCACATACAATTCTAATAATTATATTTAATATATCCATTGTTTGTTTTTACATACATCACATTTTTAGATTACTTGACAGAGTAGCAGATAAAAAGGGATAAGATCTCACATTGTTTGATTCTATGCTTTCTTAAGGTGATTGTACCAGCACAATCTGTCTAATAAAAACTAGGATAATCAATTTTTTTTTCATCAGGAAATTTGTATTTATGCACAGAGGCTGAGTTAGTTAAAGGGTTTTTGGATACTTGAAACATAAGATCAAATAGATACAGATCAGAAATAGTACCCATGATAACACTAAACCAGAAGAAAGACCAAACTTAAGAGTCCTGTAGAGAAAGCTTGCCTGTGGAGAGAAATATGGACTGTATGTATACAATACAGAAAGAGAGAACACATAGAACACCTGGAAAGAGTCAGATTTAAGGACTCTATTTAAATTGTGGTTATACTTTCTGAAACTATTTTCTGCTTCTTTGCTATCCCATTCTTATAAACAAGAATACTTTGATGTTTTTTCCTTGGAATTTGAGTCCCTGACTAGGAGAATGTCGCTGGCTCTTTGCAGTTCCAAAATCCATGGATATTTGTCACCGCCTGCAGCAACAACTTGCACGGGTCTTATGGGTGGTGGAGTGGAAACTGAGGCACTTCTATCTTTCTCTTTGGTGCCCTGCTTTCTTGCTTGTTTATAGAGGATAGAGGAAATGAAATTTACTTGCTTTGAGAGGAGAGAGAGAGAGACTTTGTTTCTTGCTTGTTACTTGCTTTGAGAGGAGAGAGAGAGAGACCCCGCTTATCAGAGAGAAACTTTGCTTAAGAGAGAAAATTTGAAAGAAAGACAGGCTTTTCTTAGAGCTTAGAAGGAGAGAGGCCTGCCACGCCTTAAAGTCCTGCATCCTGTGAACTAAGGGTGTGTCTACCTAAGGTGCCCTAGTGATGCGTCTCAGTTCTCTGTTCCGCAATCTGCCTTCCACCGCTGCCCCTACTCGCTGCTGTGTTTTTCCCTCTGGCTACTTCTAATGGCTGCTGTGGCGTGCCTTTCCCTCTGGTTGCTTCTAATGGCTGCTATATATCTGTCTCGCTCCGCCTACGCTTATATCACCTCCAGGAAGCGGAGAGCAGGGCCACGCCTCTTACGCAAAGATTAGGCTAGACGCTCTGAGCAGGCAATTAGTGCTCGAGAACACATGTGCATACACTGTGTGCGTGGACGAGAAAATCACCTGAGTGTGCTTAGGTCAATTAACCTCCTCGCTGCCGGTGTGATCAGGCGCCATCCCAGCGCTGCCAACATGGCACAGCCCCCAACAGGAGAATACTTTTTAGTGTTGTTGTATGTGCTTTTGGATGTCCACAATGATCCCACAAATTAAAGTTGTTGCTTTGCTCTAAGCAGTAGCATATTTGCCTATTGTAAAAGGTATAACATGCAATGTATTCTGTATTATTCAAAAGATACCAAAAAGATTAATTAAATACTTTTAGTTTTCAATCGTGCACAGGAACATAAAGAACATTACGGAATTATTAAATTAATTATCATATTATGGCATTTAATTTCAACATAAATTTACACTTATAAAAATTTATTCATAGTGGCCATAACATATGTAAGCATTGCTTAATGTATTAATTTATATCTCAGTCATTATGATAACTCTTTTTTTTTCCTTTGGTACCAGGGATTGAACCCAGGGTCACTTAAATACTGAGCCACATCCCCAGCCATTTTTTATACTTTTTTTGGAGACAGTGTCTTTCTAAGTTTCTTAGGGTCTCACTACGTTGCTAAGGTTGACTTTGAACTTGTGATCCTACTGCCTTAGCCTCCCAATCTGCTTGTATTACAGATGTGTACCACTGCTCCCAGCTTGTTAACTCTTAATTCATGTATAAATACTGAACAAATTTATTCCTTTAAGTAACTATTTTTATGCCATAATTTGCCAGAAAGGATATAGTTAAAATGGCTTAAATATCTAATGCACAGTCAAGGACTAGATCAGTATATATTTTAATTTAATGTTTGTTGAATAAATGAAATCTTTAAAATCTTAGGTTAAATAATTTTGTAAATTGCCACAGAATTTACAACTTTAAATTTGACTTCTTTTCTTATTCTACTAATTGATCCATGGGGAAGAAATAGGTGAATGGTTACCTCTATTTTTTTTTTTAATATTCTTTCAATATACTTTTTCTTTTCTTTTCTTTTCTTTCTTTCTTTCTTTCTTTTTTTCTTTCTTTCTTTCTTTCTTTCTTTTTTTTTTTTTTTTTTTCTTTCTTTTTTTTTATTTTTTGGAACTGAGGATGGAACCCAGGACTTTGCGAATGCAAGGAGATGCTTTGCCACTGAGCTACATCCCAGTCTTCTCTCAAGATATTGATACGTGACTTTTCACAAAACAAATGAACCAAATGCATAAAAAGCCAGGAAAATTTTTTCTACTGATTTCCAGTAATGCAACTTTAGCAAAGAGAATTGTTGTAGGATAGAGTATTATGCATCTTCAAAGAGTATGTATGTAACAAATCAAACATAATCAATACTTTTGAAGAATGGACAGTTATAAAATCTCTTATTGTGAGAGAAGTGTAGTTACAATCATGGTTCTCTGGAGGATGGAACAAATTATAGAATTCAACTGATAGGAAAACACTTGTTTGATACATGAGAAAAACTGAGCTTCATAAGATATAAACTATTGACCTTGAACACTTTAAAAACATCAAAAGTACAACACCTACATCTAATTTTGTGTTTGTGGAAATTATGGGTTATATTTCAGGATCTTTTCCCCTTCTTCCATAGTAGTAAAATATATTCTCATACATATTGCTGCAGTTCAGAATAAAGACACTTGTTATGGTTTAGATGTGGTGTCCCCCAAAAGTTCACATGTGAGATCATGAAAGAAGGACTGGATGAGAAATGATTGGGTTGTGAGTCTTAACCCAATCAGTGAATTAATAATCCCTGGTGGAATTAACTGAGTGGTAACTGGAGGCAGATGGGGTGTGGTTGGAGGAAGTGGTTCATTGGGGGTGTGGCTTTTCAGTATGTATTTTGTATCTGGTGAGTGGAGTCTCTCTTTCTCTGCTTCTTGATCATCATGTGAGCTGCTTCCCTCTGCCACACTCTTCCACTATGATGCTCTGCTTCACCTGGAGACCTGAGAAATGGAGCCAGTCTTCTATGGGTTAAAACATCTGAAACCATAAGTCTCCAAATATCCTTCCTCTACAATTGTACTGGTCAAATCCTTTAGTCACAGCAGCGAAAAAGCTGACTAAACACTAACTCCTAGCATTCCCTATAGTTTGTCTGGGTGAGGGGAATACATTCCCTGCAACAAGCACAAACATAACTGTTGTGTGTTTGCTTTTGTGAAATTCCCTTAGACTTTATCTATTACTTTTAGTTCTTCTTCTCCTGGTGGCTAAAACATTCATATAATAGCCAAAACCAGAAAAGCCATTTTGGGGGAATGTATGAATAAAGTGCTCTCCTGGAGGAACAACAATGTTGAAGAATAACAAATTTGGAGGAGAGTAGACCTCATGCCTCTAGACTTTGAATGACAAGTACATAAAAAAGAAAGACCTATGTTAATTAAGGAATGGTTACAATTCATTTTACTATTACTCTTCATCAAATGCACTTATAACTCCTATTATTCTATCACATCAGAGCTTGGCACAGTAGTTGACATGCAGAGTATTCATTAGATGTTTGCAGCAATGTAAGAGTCACCTTTTACACCTACTTCTCCTTCCCCAGTATCGAATCCAACATTGAGTTCTATTAGTTTTAACTACTGTTATCTCTGAAATCTATGCACTTTTCTGTATTTCTTCCCATCAAAATGAGCTGAAGTTCTCAACTTGTCTTGCCTAAACTATTCTAAAGTTTTACGAATGGTCTCACTCACATCATATCCATTTCTACTTAAAATTGGCCCTTTTGTTTCTTTCAGGAGAAAAGTACAAATCTTTCCTGTAGCCAGTATGCCTCATTTTTCCGGTTTCATTTCATAGTAATTCCAGCCTCACTATGTGATCTTCCTAGTCCCACCCCAGCTCTACAACATTAACTTCTACAAATACTTCAAACCTCCCCTTAGCCCTTCAGGAAAGATTTCCCTGACTCTGAACATACTCTTACATGATCCTCTTAGGGCTTCACATGTGTCTCTATCATATTCTCTATTCTTTATAAAACTTTAAAAACTCCCAAGTACACTGTATAACAGTTCCTTTATCCACATCCTTGCCAGTGTTTTCTTTCTTTCTTTTGTTCAACATTCATTCTAACTGGGGTGAGATGGAATCTCTTTGCAGCATTGATTTACATTTCTTTGGAAGTTTAATGGTATTACATGATATATCTTGTATTTATTGCCTATTTATATTTCTTCTTTGAGAAGTGTATATTCAGCTCATTTGCACATTTTTATTTGGATGACTCAGGATTTTTGTTAAATTTCTTTTGAGTTACATGTATTTTGGTTATTAATCCTCTTGTCTACTCTGTCAAATATCAGTACTTTTGTCCATTGTATAGGTTGTCTTTTCACTTTTGTTTTCCTAGACATAAAGATACTTCTTATTTTGATGCAATCACATTTGTCAATTTTGACTTTTTTACTCTCCTTTTGGGATTCTTGCCAGAAAATCATTTCCTATTACACTGTCTTGAAGTGTTTCCTATTTTTAAATCTAGTAATTTCAGAAGATATTTGATGCCATTTGAGTAGATTTTAAATACAGTTGTGTCAAGTTTCAATCTTCTGTATGGGAATATCCAATTTTCCTAGCTCCATTTACTGATGATGCCATCCTTTCACCAATGTGTATTTTTGTGTCTTTGTTGAAAATCGGTTGGATGTAGATGCAGGGTCTATTTTTCTGGAATCGGAATTGTTTCCAAATGGTCTGTGTGTCTGTTTTTATTCCAATACCATGACATTTTGAATACTATAGCTTTGTAGTATGTTTTGAAGTCATACATTGTGATGTCTTCAGCTTTTGTTATTTTGTTAAGATTCTTTTGGATATTTGAGGTCTTTTGTGTTTCCCTATGATTTTCAGAACTTTTTCCAATTCTGTGAAACGTGTCAATTGTATTTTGTTCATGATTGCATTGAATACATAGAGTGCTTTGGGAAACACTGACGTTTTAACGATATTGATTCTTCCAATCCATAAATGTCAGAAGTGTTTCCATTTTTTGTGTCTTCAATTTCTTTCACCAATGCTCTATAATTTTCACTTTAGAGGTCTTTCACTTCCATGGTTTAGTTTATTCCTAGGTGTTTTATTTTTTTTAACTGTTGTCATTACAATTGCTTTCATTAACTCCTTGTTTTGGGCTTTTGGGGAAGAAATTTATTTATCCTATGTTCTCCTAATTTATGAATGATAATTTTGCTGGGTATATTTTTCTTAGTTGGCAGTTATTTTCATTCAGTTCTTAGAATATGTCCATCTATTAACTTCTCTTCCATAGGGTTTGTGCTGATAAATCTGTTGTTAGTCTAATGGAGTTCTCCTTAAATATGACTCTGCTGACAATTAATAGCAGAATTGATAAAGCAGACAAATATATGAGATGAAGGACAAGCTATTTGAAAATACAGTTGAAAAAGAAAAATGAAAAAAGAATCTAAAGGAATGAAAAAATCTTATGGAAATTATGGGATAGAAATGAGCAAATGTATGAGTCATTGGCATTCAAGAGGGGATGGAGAAAGCTAAAAGGGTAAAAAGCCACACACAGTGAGGAGAAATATTATTAACCATATTCAGTACAAATAAGACTATTCCAAGGCACATTGCAATCAAATGTTCAAAAATCAAAGACAAAGAGAGATCCAAAAAGCAACAAGAAGAAGCAAACATCAAATAAATGAGCACAAATACACCTAACTGAAATTTCCAATAGAAAATTTACAGACCAGGGGAGACATGTTAGAGTAACATGTTAACATGCTAAAGATTTTTTAAAAATGTCAACCAAAATACTGCATTCAGCAAATCTACCTATTAGAAATGGAGAGGAAGACCTTCTGAAACAAACAAAAGCTAAGGGAGATTATTATAACCAGAACTGCCTTACAGGGGAATTTTACAACATGGCACAAAGACATGTGAAAGTATAAATTCACTGGCAAAAATAAGTAAATATTCAAATCTATAATGTTCTAATACTGTAATGGTGCATTATAATTCATTTATATTTAATGAGAATTTTAAAAGGCAATAATTTGGTAAGGGATGAGCAATATGAAAACATAAATTATGAGATAAAATATTCAGAAATGTGGGGGAGGAAGTAGAGTTAATGTATAGATGTTTTGTATGTGTACATGTGCTAATTAAATATTATCAGTTCAAAAGAGATCGCTATCACTATAGGATGATTTTTATAAGCTGCATGGTAAACACGAAGTAAAAACCTACAGTAGATACACAAAAAATTAAAAACCAATAATCAAAACATACTAGTATAGACAATAATTGAACCAAAGAGGAAGAAAATAAGAGGGTTAGAAGGGGTAAAACTGCGCAAAACAACTAAAAAATTAGCAACAAAATGACAGTAATAAATCATTGTTGATTAATAATTACCTTTAATATAACTAGATTTTATGCTATAGCTTAAAGACTCAGAATTAATGATAAGACTCAACAACATTCTGCCCACTGTAAAATCTCTCATAGACTGGAAACAAAGTGAAGAAAAAAGATATGTCATGCAAATGGACACCAAAAGAGAGCAGGAATATTTGTACTTATATAAAATAGACATTGAGTTGATGATAAGAAGAGACAAAGAAGGTTATATAATAATAAAGCATTCAATCCAACAAGAGGATATAGCTATTTTAATTATGTATATAAATTACACCCAACATCAGAGCACATAATATATATAAAGTGTATAGTAATGGAACTAAACACAGAAGTAAACAGCAATACAGTAATAATAAGGGACTTAAACTCTTCACATTTAGCAATGGATAGCTCATTCACAGAGAAAAAATAAAAAATATGTCAGATTTAAAATATACTCTAGACTAATTGGACTTGATATATATTTATAAAACATTCCACCCAATAGCAGTAGAATATATATTCTTCTCAATGGCTTTATAGAAATTTCTTGTCATATATAGGCCAAAAATCAAGTCCTAACAAATTTTAGAAAATTAAAATCACATCAAGTATATATTTTAAACACAGTTTTTACAAAATTATGAATTCATGACTTCAGAAGTTTTAGAAATATATGGAAATACTCCTGAACAGCCATAGCATCTTTAATAAATTAAAAGGAAAGTAAACACTTTTTGAAATAAAAAGTTGAAAAAATATCAAAACTATGGGGTATATCAAAAGAAGTCCAAGGGTAAAGTTTATAATATTAAATACATCAAAAGAAGAAATATCTCAAATGAATCGCCTAACATTGCAATTCAAGAAAACTGAAAAACAAGAACTAAGCCTGAAACTTGTAGAGGGAAGAAAATAATAAATATCAGAGCAGACGTAAATAAAATTGAGAAGAGAAAAACAGCAGAAAACATCAACAAAACTGAAAAATAGCTTTTGAAAATAAAAACAATCGATATACTTTAGCTAAATTAAGAAAAATTATTCAAATAAATAAAATCAGATTAAAAAGGAGAAATTGCAACCAATTTCACAGAAAAAATGTAGAATCTGAAGAGACTAATATGAACGATTATGTGATAACTAATTATATAATCTAGAAGAAATGGATACATTCCTGGAAACATACAACCTATTATACAGATAATTAAACAAAACCTAATTATAATGTAAAAGAAAATTGGCACAGATCAATAATTAGTAAGAAGATAGAATCAGTAATAAATGTCACCAAAGAAAGAACAGCTAAGAGTCTAATGATTTCACTGCTGAATTCTGGCAAATATTTAAAGGAAAAATTATTCTGTTCTTTATGAAACTTTTTTAAAGTATTGAAGAAGGATAATTATTTCTGAACCCATTCTATAAGGTTAGTGTTACCTGATACCAAAATCGTAATAGAACAAAGAAAGAAAACTGCAGAACAATATATCTTTTGAGTTTAGAAGTAAAAGTCCACAACAGAATAATAGCAAAGCAAATTCTAAAGTACTGTAAAGTGATTATACAAGATGATCAAATGGGATTTACCTGGGGATATGTAAGCATGTGTTTTTGTGATAAGTCACTATCTATGATACATCTCATTAGCAGAATGAAAGATAAATACCATATGGTCATTTCTGTAGATGCAAAAGGAGCATCTGACAAACCCAAACATCTCTTCATAATAAAGTCTAAAATTTTAGGTATATGATGATAAAATTTCATTAAAATAAAGGTCATATGTGACAAAATCACAGTTAATATCATGCTGAATATGGAAAAGTTGATTTTCCTTGTTGGGACTAATGACGTTAACTAACTCAGGCTGACTCCTTACCTCCTGGTGGGTAAGCAAGATCAAGGCCTCAAAGGCGGTTTCAAAAGTTAATGACAATAAATCGGACCACCATCAGGTATTGGTTAACAACAGTTTCGCACCCCACCCCCTCCCGTGCCTTGCTGACCTTTAAGCTGATTGGTTCCCACCTAGCCTTCATCCTACATAAAAGCTGTGTGACTTCCTCAATAAATGAGTTCCTGCTGTGACTGGTCCCCCTGACATGTCTGATTGTCCTCCACCCGGAGGTCTGGGTGCAGGTGGTCAGTTGGCCCTACCTTTCCCGGTCTGGCCTTGTTGGGAAGTGCTCCCTTCTCTTGTCGCTGGTCGAGAAGAGCAAGGGGGCCAAAGACCCCAACATTTCCTTTAACATCTGGAACAAGGCAAGGATGTGTACTTTTGCAATTCCTATTCAACATAGTATTTGATATCTTATCCTGATGAATTTACATGAGTCATAAATAAAATTACCCAAAATGGAAAAGAACAAGCTTAATTGTCCTCTGATTACAGTTGACATGGCCTTATGTATAGAAAAACCCTAAACACTTCATGTAAAATCTGTTAGAATTAATAAACTAACTCAGTCAGGGTGCAAGATGGAAAAGCAAAATACAAAAATTAATAGACTTTCTATACACTAATAGCTTCAAAAGAAATCAAGAAACATAATACCATGTAGAATTGTTACAAAAAAATTTATGAACAAATTTAACCAAAGAAGTGAAAGATCACAACACTGAAAATTATAAATATTTATAAAGGAAATTGCAGAAGACACAAATAATTAGAAGATATCCCAAGTTCATGGATCAGAATGATTAGTTTGAAAATATTCATACTTTCAAAATGATCTACAGGTTCAGTGCAATCCCTATAGAAATTACCAATAAAATTCTTCACAGAACTAAAAAATATAATCCTAAAATTCATATGGAAATATAAAGATCCTGAATAGCCAAAACAATCTTGAGAAGAAAACATCTGAAGATATCACACCACCTGATTTCCTCTAGGTAGCAAGATGGAAGATTTGGACCTAACTACTATGTATGCAAATAGAAGAAACCATCCAATGAAACAATGATATTTTCAGTAGGATCCAGAAAGAAAACCTAACTCTGTGATGTCTATAAGAATTCTACTTTAAATATAAAGTATAGATATGCTAATAAAATATTGAAAGATTCCCTGTTCATACATCTCTTTAACTGAACTGTCAATCTCACCAAGCTGACTTTGTTTGCCCCTAATGAGATTCATTGTGAATTAAATATCATCACCTAAGAGGTATCCTGGCCAAAAATGTTTAATCTGTATTTAATCAAATTTCTAGACCTAACTTCTAGCTTACAATGTATATGGAGTACAGAACAAGTTTTTTAAAAATGCCAAATTGTAAGAGTTAAACAAATACAGAAAATAGAACATTTTATGAAATAACTGATCTGGACATTGTTAAAAGGATGAAATTAATGGAAAAAATGGGGCAATCTTTTAATTGAAAATAAGCTGTACACATAACCAAATGCAAAGCAGTAATCTTGATTGAATCTTTATTCAAATAGTTGAAAGGTAAGTGATACTTCTGGGAGAACTGGAGGAAAACAATAGACAGTATATTAGGTGGCATGATGCACTTACCATTTTCTGAGAATTGAAAATATAAAATTATTATATACTTAAAAGACCCATTCTGCAATAGAGAGAACATGAATATGAACCAGAGTACAATGACATACTTTGTTAATGAGGACTAGTGATGTACTTTCTTAATATGAGGACAAATGACATACTTTGTTAATATGAGAACTGTTCTTGATTCTGATTAGAGGCTTAAACTTTCATTTGTTTGATTTATAATATATAACCCTAATAGATGTGTACTATGTTTTATATATAATTGATAAATTATAGTACAAACTGCAAAAAAGGAAAGAGAAAATAGTTTACCATTTGTGGAAATACTTTAATGTACAGAAAGATAATATGCATTCTTTCAAAAGTTAATCACATACTATAATACCATATGCCAATTTCAGGTACTATGAAAGTGATATGTGGGGGTAGTAGTAAAGTCTATATTTTATTTCTTTAAATAAAACCAAGAGAATAAGCCTCAGAAACTATGGGAAAATATATCTTAAATTTTAAGAAAAAATCAAATAATGGGTGTTTATTTGATGTTGTGGATAAAACCCAGGGTCTTGAACATGGCAGGCAAGTATACCATTGCTGAGCTACAACCCTACCCCACAAAACTGGCTCTCTTAAGCACTAAAGTTCTCATTTATACTGAGTATCAATTCCTTTGGTATATACACTACTACCATGTCAATTTCAGACTACAGAAGTGACCCTACAAAACAGAGAGTTGGGACTAGAAGCACACAATCAAGTCTTATAAGTTAGTGTGAGTGAAAATAGAAGGGAGATCAGTGGAGGAAAGGAAGGGGACTGAAGGAAAGGGAGTAGAGATGGGGAAAAAAAGAGGACTGGTGGAATTAAATCAATCAAATTATGCTATGTACAAATATGAATATTTCTCAGTGAGTTTCAACTTTATGTATATTTATAAAGCACTGATTATACAAAACTATAAATTAAAAAAAAAAAAAGAAGACCTGTAGAGTAGAAGAAGGGGAACAGAAGAAGGAGGAAGGGGAATGGGGAAGTACTGGGGAATGAAGTGGAGCAAATTATATTACATGCTTGTATTATTATGTCAAAATGAGCCTAAACATCATGTATAGCTATAAGGTACTACTAAAAGCATGAAAAGATAGTGCGAGTGAGTTTCAGTATGCCAGTACAATGTACTCATCTACAATCTGCAGTGCTGTATGGTAGAAACAGCAAAGCACAGAAATCTATTTGCCCCAACTACTATGGTAGGTAAGGGAAAAGTAAAGACAAGCATTAATTAATTTATTCTAATTTGAATTACTCACATAAGTTAAGAATATCAGTCTATATATAATAAAAGTTTCTATCTATCACATAGGTGTTTTAAATATTTTAGAATGACAGGATATTGTGTTTCAATTCTAGGATTTGGAATAGTTAATACTATTGAGACATAGAATATTGATAATGGTTAATTATTTATTTAAATATTTTAAAATCTAACAGGTTTTTAACTTTAGTTGATGTAGCACAAAAGCTGGTTTGGCTGGCAGGTGAATTCTTGTAAAAATAAGTTATTCTGACAATTTGTGTAACATTATCCCATGAAAGAAAGGTTAAAACATTCTTCAAAATACACATGATTAATTAATTAATAGAACACTGGTGCTGAGAGTTAACTGCATTGTGAATCAGGTCATTTCAAAATGATTTTTCTGAAAGAATTGTCACCCAGAGGAAGAAAATATCAGTTTCTTAAGTGCAAAATTATACAATAAAATTTTAATCAGATAAAATTGCATAATTATTTTTGAGAAATGAACATTTTAATTACTAGTTTTGTCTCAAAGTTCAGATGTTAAATGTGTATTCTTTGTAGGAAAATATGCAACAATTTATTTCAAACTACATTTATTATAAACTATATATCATAAGTAAATAGAAATAAGAATATTGGAAAACCATGGTCATACTGGAACCTTTAATATACATTTACAATAGTCATTTTGTACCATGGGTAGTGATTGTTATAATTAGTAAATATTTTCAAATCTTTTTTAGATTTGAATATCAACATCATATCAAACAGTAGGAATAATATTGTAGAGAAAAAAATAAGGAATATATGTATCTGTAGATTTTCCCATCATAACTCCTATTTTATTAAATGGTCTGAATTTTTATATATTTATGAATAATCAAAATCCCTGAGAGTATTATACTCTGTTTATGAGAATATGTTAATTCATAGCATATTTTAGGATACATATGTAAAATTATTGAACAAAATAATATTGTCATATGATATTATTCTCACATGATATTATAGATTGAGATATCTGAAAAGCAGAGTGAGACAGAATTTATTATGTAGAATGTTTATTAGATACTGCCCTTAGAATCAACACAGGTAGAAAGGAATGGAAGAAAGGAAGATTAGTCAGAGAGTGAAGTGAGTTCTGATATTAACTTAGTAAGTTTTCAGCAGGCCTTTGTTGAATGTTCTCGAGTGTAAATGAACCTCCTGCATTATTCTGAATAAAAGCAAGGTGACTTTTTTAACTTCATACTGTTAATTTCACGTGGAGATTTGAATGAGGAAGTTTCCTAGGAGCTGCATGCCAACACCAGAATTTGTGAATTCATTGTAGCTAAAGGTGATCTTGGTGACTCATCACAGCTTCAACCATATAGCTTTTTCATGACATAAGAAAAATGGACATTATACCAATGTTTTAAAAATTTTTAATGGAAATATTTTACTCAAGTTTCAGAGAGACAGAACTATATGTAGAATATTTTATCAACTCACATCCATTTATATACTCTTATATTCCTATGTAAGTATGATTTGATTTATATCACATACTATTAGGAAGAAAATAATGACTCTGATATGAGCTGAGTAATAATTGTAACTATGATGGCAAGACAATGCTGATATGATAAAAATCAATTCAGATATTGAATATTGCTACTTTGTTTCCATTTCTTTGTGTATGATATCAACATGATACATAGTATGTGCTTTTAATATTATATATACACATATATAAATAAATGTAAATATTAACTTCTCTAATTACACAAGATGAATAATAATTTTCCTAAACAAATTGGACCCAATAAGAAAAATATCATTATTAATATTTTAAAATGCTTACTCTTAAAATACTCTTTATATCTTCATTGCTTCCCATGGCTAAAATGTGAAAAAACATTTAGTTCGTGATAAAGAGGTTAAATAAGAGGTTTCATGGTTCTATCAGTAAGTGATACAGCAATCTACAAAATCTAGGTAATATAAAATTATTTTGTTTCTGTTTTCAACCTCAAGACAGGTTCAAGTAATATCGTAACCAATGTGTGTATACTGCTATGATGGGATTGAGTGTCACTGAACAAGAAACAGTGGAATAAGTTCCAGTACAACAAAAACCTAGAAAGCCCTTTTGAATAATATGTTGTATGGGATACTCACATCAGTGAAGTGGTCCAGCATCAGCTACAGACCATGATTTCAGATTTTTCTATTTTGCCATTTTGAGGAAGACAAAATATATATTATATTTGTTTTTCAAGTGCCCTCCATATTTTGCATACTGATTTCTTCTTGAATTATTTCTACTTGAATTGTGGGTCTGAAGGGACAAACACAGAGTTCAACATTTAAGAGTTGTTTACTAGTTTTTAATCCAATAACCTTTCATATACTGTACAATATTAACTTCCTTTCCAACAAAAGACTTCTCGTATCTTCTTATATAAGAGAATATCTGAGCCCATGTCACCAAAATTTCTTCATCCCCATTGTTGTTTACTTTTCAGAATGGATTTTTTCTTCATGAATAAAGCCTGATAGTATGTGATTTCTTTGTTTTTGTTTGTCACTTAAAATAGAACTGAAAACTTGAAACAACAATTTTATTCTTTGTTTCATCTCTTTCCTTCTGATGCCCCAGTAGTGGACCACAGGATGAAATAGATAGATAGATCAATAGATAGGTAGATAAGTAAGTAGGTAAAGTTTAAAATACAGATCACGTTAGGGAGAAATTTTATTATTACACAAAAAGTACAGTTCACTATCAGAAGAATTCAAATCATCTGATAAGAAGCTTGACTTACAGCAGCTACAGAACAATTTATAGCATAAAGGAAGAGGTATTTAAATCTTTATGTGATTGGCTCTTAAGAATTCAATTTTTTAGGGCAAATAGCTGCTTAAACTAAATTTTCTATAGATTTGTTTAATTTTATTGAATCAAGATAAGAAAGAATTAAAGCTTATATTTTGTTTTTGATTCAAGATAGTGTTTTGGGAAATCAGGATAAAGCTTTCATTACATGTCAATGGGCACTTAGCATTAGAGTATATCACTACTATGACCTTCATTTTCATGTTTTACACAATAGACAAATAAAGAATTGAATATTTGGGATACATATTTCCTAGTTAATCCACTGTCTTTATTTTATTTTATTTTTTCTACTTCCTCTTTGATCCTTGCATCTCAGCACTTCAGCCATAAACTGAGCTCTGTGGAGTGAGTCAAGCTCAAGAGTGAATATTTGTAGTACTGTGCCAAAGGCTCTCGGCTCATTCAAGCATGTGAAAAGTGGCTCTTCATCCCCACCTGAGTTTTCTGCTGGAGAACTACATTCCAAAGATTCCTGAATTAAAGCTGTCACAGGTGGTTCTAGAAGGAAGGGTCCAATGAAAACCAATCCTCTGCCATTGTACTTTTCAAAAGCCTAACTTTTGCTTAGTTTTTCAATCCCCAAGAATGAAACAGTCATTTCAATGGCAGCAGAAATATTTTCATCTTCCCATCTTTTCTGGAAGATATGGGGATCCCCCTAGTGTCCTACTTCCTTTTTTAGTCCCCTACTTCTTGAAGAAAATTCAGCTGTGTTTCTTTTAAATTAATTTTTATTGTAAACAAATGGGATACATGTTGTTTCTCTGTTTGTACAGGGAGTAAAGGCATACCATTTGTGTAATCATACATTTACATAGGGTAATGTTGAATCCATTGTCTTTCAATGGCTTAAAGAACTTATGATTTTTATGGCCTATTTTGTGATCTACTGGAAATTTTTTGTGTGGAATGCATTTTAGCTGTTAACTCCTTTGTCTAAGTACATGCTGTTTATATTTACAGGTTTACCTTAGGCAAATTTCCTCTTTTATTTTTCTTTTGTTAGGAGAATTTTAAAAAGTATGTAAAATTGGAATAGAAAGAAATGTTTCCCATACCCATCATGTAGGTAAAACAATAATGATCAATGTTGTTTCTTCTATATTCCTATATATACTTATATATGCATCTAATTTATTTTGAACCAAATATTAAGGCATATTTTAATAAAACTTCCAAAAAGGAGATGGGGTTCATAATTAAATTCAGACAACTTTGGGGAGCTAAATATCATGAATTTATGAGGTACAATGGGTCCCTCTCTTCTTTCGATCTTTCCAATTATGATAATATGAGGAATCTTGATGAAAACTAGATGTTGTTACTTTATTTTCTATGTCCTTTGACTGTGTACAGTGTTTATTCTCAGTGTAGCTGATATAATGGCTGAAGTAAATTTCTTCTAAAGAACTTTGTCTCAACTCACCATAAAAGTGTAAAAGAAAAATAATGTGTTTATAACTATGACAAAATCTTTGTTTTTTCCAACTATTATATAACAGGAATGATGTACACATCTATTTTTCCATAACAGAGTATCTAATTCATTAAGCATATAATATCTATGTTTTCCATTATCTCTTTAGGTGGTCCTTTAGGAAAATACCCTTAAGATGAAAAACAATATAATTTTCAAATGTCTAACACCTATCAGCATTTGCTGAGTCCTGAAATGGCAGCAGGTATACCCAGAGGGCAATACAGCTTTTGAAAACCTAATCTGAATAAGGTAGCAATAATTGGAATCTTGTGTCAACCAAGAGTTGACCAAGTAAACCAATCATAGTACTGCATATTAGTCAAAAAAAACCCATCTCTAATTTGCTTAATATTTACATTTAAATTGAGGAGACTGCTAGTGATACAAGTAACCTGCCAGAACTAAATAGTAATCATGTTTGGAAGAAGATAATATTATTAAAGTCTTCACAATATTTCTAATTTCGTTTACTCAAAAAGAAATTCATTAAACAAAAATAACCAGATATATAAGTAGGTAAGGAAAGCATAAACAATGACAACATCAAATCACAAGAGAAGCAGATCCACTGGAGCTCCAGATAACGCAGGTTGCAAATAAAACCATATAACTTAACTTGGTTAGAGACAAAACAAAGTTAACATTTTTAATCAACAACTTAAAGACAACTAAATAATGGGAATTTTATAATGGAGAAGTTTATCAACTGGTATTAAAAAATTAATGTGTGGAAGCCAGGTGTGGTGGCAAACACCTATGATCCCAGTGTTTCTACATGCTGAGGCAGGATCATCTCAAGTTGGAGGCCAGCCCCAGCATCTTAGCAAGACACTCAGCAACTTAGTGCAACTCTGTCTCAAAAATAAAACATAAAAGTGCTGGGGGTGTTGACCATTTATATCTGGGTTACAAAAATTAATTGATCAATATATTTTTTAAATTAAAAGACATTAAAATAATTAGGCAAGTTCAAATAATCAGAGGACAGTATACAAAAATGTATCTACCATTGGCAAAATGTACAGCATAAAATTTTCAACTATACCACATAACATAAAATTTTCTTCAAATATATGTAAAGAGCAATTTACAATATATAAAACTATATAAACTATTCAGGAATAAAGTAATTGGAAAATTCATAAAATGTCCACTCAGAAAGTTATAAAACATTAGTAGAGAAATTCATGTGGCTCCAAATAAATAGAATAGATATAACATTCATGGATATGAAATCCCAACTTTTAAATATGTTATTTTCCTCAAATTTATCTACAGACTCAATGCAATCACAAAAGTTGCAATATGTCCTTTGTACAAAATGATAAACCTGCTTTAAAATTTTTATGGGTATGTTCAAGTTGAAAAATTGGCTCAAGTCAATCTTGAAGTAAAAGAACAGGTGAGAGATGGGAACTTACTAAATATGAATGCTCACTCTAAAATTACAGTAATTAAGACAGTGTGATTTGGCATTCACTAACAATAGACCAATATAACAGAATCGTATCCAGACACAAAGGCACATGCATTCATATACATTTATTTAATACATGGGTGGCATGGAGGTTAAGTAGGAAAATATAAGCCTTTTTCATGAAATCAGGTTGATTTAACTGCATATTTTATGAAGGAAAATGAAACTTGACCCCTAACTCACGCCATTGGCATACACACATACATTTCAAGTGTAGTATAACTGTCCATGCAACAAATTAATGAACCCAATAATATTAGGTATAAGATAATATCTTCATAGATTTATTAGACTTTATTTTAGGAAGGAAAGCTGCCCAATATCTTCCTTCCAGGGCCAAGAGAACAGTTCTATCCTCTCCTCATTCATCTTAGTCACTTGTCTTCTGCTGTAATAACCTTCATTTGGTTCCCTCTCATCCATTGAAGCTGACCTTGTAATTCAAGCATACTTCTATCTATCTTCTCATCCTCCACAGGAGCTTCACTCACTCATATTGTATTTCTAATGATGTTTTCTTTTACACAAATTTCTCAGATGACATCATTATCTATGTGTATATCACATATGAAAGCCTGGGATTAACTTCATTAATTGCTCTTCACTGAAGATAGTAGCTTTTTTCAAGGTAGCCCTATTCTTTTCCATTAAAAATTTTAATGAGAGGAGAGCTGTGTGGACTCAGAACACCGGGGCCTGCCCTGGAGGAGGAGGAGGAGCGTGGCCACTTGGATTCGGAGTGGCTATACCAGAGCTACAGGTGGTTGCCAGAGGAGGAGCTGCGTGGCGAGCTGTTTGGACTCAGACCACTTCTGAACACGAGGGCCTGCCCTAAGGAGTAGGAGGAGGAGGAGGATGAGAAGGAGGAGGAGCGCAGCGGGTCCTTTGGACTCGCAGTGAATGCATTAGAGCTCCAGGCGGCTGCTCAGAGGAGGAGGTGATTGGTGAGTGGTTTGTACTTAAAGCGACCGCTCCTGAACACAGGGGGGCTGCCTGGAGAAGCATGGTGGGTCGCTTGGTCTCGAGTGGCTGCACCAGAGCTCCAGGCGGCTGCCCAGAGGAGGCGTGCAGTGCGTTTCGTGGATTCAGAGCCACTCAGAGTGACCGCTCCTGAACACCGGGGGATGACCTGGAGGAGGAGGATGAACGGGGAGGGTCACTTCGACTTGGAGTGATTGAATGCCCAGGGCTACGGGTGGTTGGTGGGAGGAGGAGGCCCGCAGTGAGTTTCTTGGACTCCTAGTGACTGCACTGAAATACTAGGCGGCTGTCTGGAGGAAGAGGCGTGTGGCGAGTCTCTGGGACTCAGAGCGATTGTACGGAGCCCCAGGTGGCTGCTCAGAGGAGGGGCCGAATAGCTAGGCGATTAGGTGCAGAGCAGGGTCCCAGGATCTAGGAGGCTTCTTGGTGGAAGAGACCCACAGAGACACGCTTAGGGGCAGAGCAAAGGTTCCAGGACTGCGGGCAGATTCTCTGAGGAGGTGCAGCCTAAGGAGATTCATCTGCGAAGGGTGAGGCTCCCAGGCCCAGGAGGTAGAGCCGGGCCCCTGGGAACTTTGCAGAGGAAGGCAGCCCAGCCCAGGTGGTAGCTGTAAATTGAGGGGAACCACTAGGAGGGAACTGACCAGCGAAACCTCCCCACTGGGTGAGTCTTCCCTGCCGGGTGAGGTTGCCCCACAAGGACGGTAAAACCAGAGACTCAGGCCCAAACAGGCCTTGCCTCAGCCCACAGCCTAGTTCCCCTTCGGATGACCATTGGTCAACAAGTGGTGGCATTTCTGCCCACTAGCAGGGAATATACCCCACCTGAAGGTCACCACTACTAGAGAGGCAGCTTCTTGTGGAGCACTGCATTATCAACTTCCTCCGGGACTACAGCCTACTGAAGGCTAAGAGGGGATATATATAGAAATCTTCAAGGACATTGTAAGTCAATAGATGAAATCTGCAATATCTCAGCAGTCCACTGATACCTGAACAATATGAGAAAACAAGGAAAGAAAATGCTGCAAACATATCTAGATGTTACATCAATAAAACCCAATGACAGCATGGCAGAAGAAATGACAGAAAAGGAGTTCAGAATGTACATAATTAAAATGATCAGGGAAGCAAACAATGAGATGAAAGAGCAAATGCACGCACTGAATGATGAGATGAAAGAGCAAATGCAGGCATTGAATGATCACACCAATCAACAGTTAAAAGAGCAAATACAGGAAGCAAAAGATCATTTCAATAAAGAGTTAGAGATAATGAAAAAAAAAAAAACAAACACAAATCCTTGACATGAAGGAAAAAATAAACCAAATTAAGAACTCCATAGAAAGCATATCCAGTAGGATAGAACACCTGGAAGACAGAACCTCAGAAATTGAAGACAAAATATTTAACCTTGAAAACAAAGTTGAACAAACAGAGAAGATGGTAAGAAATCATGAACAGAATCTACAAGATCTATGGGATATCATAAAGAGGCCAAAATTAAGAATTATTGGTATTGAGGAAGACCTAGAGAAACAAACCAAAGGAATGAACAATCTATTCAATGAAATAATATCAGAAAATTTCCCAAATCTGAAGAACGAAATGGAAAATCAAGTTCAAGAGGCTTATAGGACTCCAAATACACAAAATTACAACAGACCCACACCAAGGCACATTATAATGAAAATACCTAACATACAAAATAAAGACAGAATTTTAAAGGCTGTGAGAGAAAAGAACCAAATTACATTCAGGGGGAAACCAATACGGATATCAGCAGATTTTTCAATCCAGACCCTAAAAGCTAGAAGGGCCTGGAACAACATTTTTCAAGCCCTGAAAGAAAGTGGATGCCAACCAAGAATCTTATACCCAGCAAAACTTACCTTCAAATTTGACGATGAAATAAAATCCTTCCATGATAAACAAAAGCTAAAAGAATTTACAAAAAGAAAGCCAGCATTACAGAACATTCTCAGCAAAATATTCCATGAGGAAGAGATAAAAAACAAAGAAGCAAATCAACAATGGGAGAAATTATCCTAAAGGAATTGTCAAATAAAGGAGGAAACAAGTTGTGTCAAACAAATAAATAAATAAAATTTTAAAAATGAACCAAATGACCGGGAAACCAAATCATATCTCAATAATAACCCTGAATGTTAATGGCGTGAATTCATCAATCAAAAGACATAGACTGGCAGATTGGATTAAAAAGAAAGATCCAACAATATGTTGCCTGCAAGAGACTCACCTCATAGAAAAAGATACCCATAGACTAAAGGTGAAAGGATGGGGAAAAACATACCATGCACATGGACTCAGCAAAAAAGCTGGAGTATCCATCCTCATTTCAGATAATGTGGACTTCAAGCCAAAGTTAGTCAGAAGGGATAAAGAAGGTCATTTCATACTGCTTAAGGGAAGCATAAATCAGCAAGATATAACAATCATAAACATCTATGCCCCAAACAGTGGCTCATCCATGTATGTGAAACAAATCCTTCTCAAATTCAGAAACCAAATAGACCATAACACAATAATACTAGGTGATTTTAACACGCCTCTCTCACCACTGGACAGATCTTCCAGACAAAAATTGAACAAGGAAACCATAGATCTCAATAACACAATCAATAATTTAGACTTAACAGACATTTATAGAATATACCATCCAACCAAGAGCGAATACACTTTCTTCTCAGCAGCACATGGATCCTTATCTAAAATAGACCATATATTATGCCACAAAGCTAATGTTAGTAAATACAAGAAGATAGAGACACTAGCATGTATTCTATCAGATCATAACGGATTGAAGTTAGAAATAAACGAAAGAGTAAAACACAGAAACTATTCCAACATCTGGAGATTAAACAATATGCTATTATATGATGAATGGATAACAGAAGATATTAGGAAGGAAATTAAAAAATTCTTAGAGGTAAATGAGAACAAAGAAATATCATATCAAAATTTCTGGGACACTCTGAAAGCAGTACTTAGATGGAAATTTATTTCATGGAGCGCATTTAATAAAAGAAGTAAAACTCAACAAATAAACGACCTAACACTACAGCTCAAAGCCCTAGAAAAAGAAGAACAGACCAGCACCAAAAGTAGTAGAAGACAGGAAATAGTTAAACTCAGAGCTGAAATCAATGAAATTGAAACAAAAGAAACAATACAAAAAATTGACAAATAAATAGTTGGTTCTTCGAAAAAATAAACAAAATTGATAAACCTTCAGCCACACTAACAAAGAGACGACGAGAGAAAACCCAAATCACTAAAATTCAGAATGAACAAGGAAATATCACAACAGACAGGATTGAAATACAAAACATAATTAGAAGCTATTTTGAAAATCTATAGTCCAACAAAATAGAAAATTTTGAAGACATCAACAGGTTTCTAGAGACATATGAACTGCCTAAACTGAAGGAGGAGGACATAAAGAATTTAAATAGACCAATTTCACGTACTGAAATAGAAGAAGTCATCAAAAGCCTACCAACAAAGTAAAGTCCGGGACCAGATGGGTTCTCAGCCGAGTTCTACAAAACCTTTAAAGAAGAGCGCACTCCAATACTTCTCAAAGTAGTCCATAAAATAGAAGAGGAGGGAACCCTCCCAAACTCATTCTATGAAGCCAATATCACACTGATACCTAAACCAGACAGAGACTCATCAAGGAAAGAAAATTTCAGACCAATATCCTTAATGAACATCAATGCAAAAATTCTCAACAAAATTTTAGCAAATCGCATACAAAAACATATTAAAAAGATAGTGCACCATGATCAAGTGGGTTTCATCACAGGGATGCAAGGTTGGTTCAACATCAGGAAATCAATAAACGTAATTCACCATATCAATAGACTGAAAGTAAAGACTCACATGATTATTTCAATAGATGCAGAAAAAGCATTTGATAAAATACAGCACCCCTTCATGCTCAAAACACTAGAAAAAATAGGGATAGTGGGAACATTCCACAACATGGTAAAGGCCATTTATGCTAAGCCCATGGCTAATATCATTCTAAATGGTGAAAAACTGAAAGCATTCCCCCGAAAAACTGGAACAAGGCAGGGATGCCCTCTTTCACCACTTCTATTCAACATCGTTCTTGAGACTCTGGCCAGAGCAATTAGACAAATCAAAGAAATTAAAGGGATACGAATTGGAAAAGAAGAACTCAAACTATCCCTGTTCACTGATGACATGATTATATATTTAGAGGAACCTGGAAATTCCACCAGAAAACTCTTAGAACTCATAAGTGAATTCAGTAAAGTAGCAGGTTACAAGATCAATGCCCATAAATCCAACGCATTTTTATACATAAGTGAAGAATCTGCAGAAAGAGAAATTAGGAAAACTACCCCATTCACAATAGCCTCGAAAAAAATAAAATACTTGGGAATCAATCTCACAAAAGAGGTGAAAGACCTCTACAATGAGAACTATACAACACTAAAGAAAGAAATTAAAGAACACCTTAGAAGATGGAAAGATCTTCCATGTTCTTGGATAGGAAGAATTAATATTGTCAAAATGGCCATACTACCTAAAGTGCTATTCAAATTCAATGCAATTCCAATTAAAATCCCAATGACGTACCTTACAGAAATAGAGCAAGCAATTATGAAATTCATCTGGAAGAATAAGAAACCCAGAATAGCTAAAGCAATCCATAGCAGGAAGCGTGAAACAGGGGGTATTGCAATACCAGATCTTCAACTCTACTACAAAGCAATAGTAACAAAAACGGCATGGTATTGGTACCAAAATAGAAAGGTAGATCAATGGTACAGAATAGAGGACATGGACACAAACCCAAATAAATACAATTTTCTCATACTAGACAAAGGTGCCAAAAATATGCAATGGAGAAAAGATAGCCTCTTCAACAAATGGTGCTGGGAAAACTGGAAATCCATATGCAACAGAATGAAACTAAACCCATATCTCTCACCATGCACGAAACTAAACTCAAAATGGATTAAGGCCCTCGGAATCAGAACAGAGACCCTGCAGATTACAGAAGAAAAAGTAGGTCCAAATCTTCACCTTGTTTGTCTAGGATCAGATTTCCTTAAGAGTACTCCCATAGCACAAGAAATAAAAGCTAGAATCAACCACTGGGATAGATTCAAACTAAAAAGCTTTCTCTCAGCAAAGGAAACTATCGGCAATGCAAAGAAAGAGCCTACAGAGTGGGAGAATATCTTTGCCAATCATACTTCAGATAGAGCACTAATCTCCAGAATCTATAAAGAACTCAAAAAACTCTACTCCAAGAATTCAAATAATCCAGTGGACAAATGGGCTAAGGAAATGAATAGACACTTCACAGAAAAAGATCTACAAGCAATCAACAAACATATGGAAAAATGTTCAACATCTCTAGTAATAAGAGAAATGCAAATCAAAACCACCCTAAGATTCCATCTCACCCCAATTAGAATGGTGATTATCAAGAATTTGAGCAACAATAGGTGTTGGCGAGGATGTGGGGAGAAAGGTACACTCATACATTGCTGGTGGGCCTGCAAATTAGTGCAGCCACTCTGGAAAGCAGTGTGGAGATTCCTTAGAAAACTTGGAATGGACCCTCCATTTGACCCAGCTATCCCACTCTTTGGCCTATACCCAAAGGACTTAAAATCAGCATACTACAGAGATACAGCCACATCAATGTTCATAGCTGCTCAATTCACAATAGCCAGACTGTGGAACCAACCTAGATGCCCTTCAATTGACGAGTGGATAAAGAAACTGTGGTATATATATACAATGGTATATTACTCAACCATAAAGAATGATAAAATTATGGCATTTGCAGGCAAATGGATGAAATTGGGGAATATCATGCTAAGTGAGATAAGCCAATCTCAAAAAGCCAAAGGACGAGTGATATCGCTAATAAGTGGATGATGACTCATAATGGGGGGAGGGAAGGGTTAGTGTTAGGGTTAGAGTTAGGGTTAGGGAGGGGGGAAAGTATGGAGGAAGGGAGCACTGTATAGAGGGAAAAGAGGGGTGGGAGAGGTGAGGGGAAGGGAAAAAATAACAGAATGAATCAAACAACATTACTCTATGTAAATTTATGATTACACAAATGGTATGCCTTTACGCCATGTACAGAGAAATAACATGTATCCCATTTGTTTACAATAAAATAAAAATGAATAAATAAATAAATAAAAAGCACAAAGAAATCTTAAAAAAAAATTTAACTTGTCCTCTCTGTAACTCAAACTCTAGTCCACAATTTCTGATGATACTTCACTCCCACTATTCTCAGTTCACTATTAGCTCACAGTGTTCCTATTTTCTCAGTCTCTGACATCCCTCCTATTTCATGCCTTTCCATTCACTAACTATTTTACTAATCTTGGTTAAACAGAGTGTTCATATATATTGCTCCTGATCTCAGGTAAAAGTACACGAGGGATGCTTTGAAATCAAAAAACCTTTAGAAAACCAATCCATATAAACTTTATTCAACCAAGACCTTGATACCATTAGTCAATTAATTTATTTGCAAGTAGTTACTCAACCTTCCCAATGTACTGATATTTATTTATTTATTTATTTATTTATTTATTTATTTATTTATTTATACCAGGGATTGAACTCAGGGGCACTTAACCACTGAGCCACAAAAAAGGGATGGCCCTGTTTTGTATTTCATTTAGATGGAAGGTCTCACTGAGTTGCTTAGAACCTCACTTTTGCTGAGGCTGTTTGAACTTGTGATCCTCCTGCCTCAGTCTCCTGAGCCACTGGGATTACAGGTGTTTACCACTGCTCACCACTGTGCCTGACTCTTTTTATTTTTTTTAAATCTAACTTCACCTGAGTTGTTCTCCATGTTTACATCTTACTGAGAACAAGGAAATCACTCAGTGTGAGCTCTCCCAATATTCTTCCTCAAAATAAGTCTGTGCATTTTTTCAATCATTCTTCTCTCAATTCTCTGTTGATCTTTATTCTCTCCCTTATTCACTCATCTCTTTTCCTAGAATCTCTGAACATGTACATGTATATCTGTTATGTTTTCTGCCTCTGGTTATCAAGACTGTATTATTTAGCTCAGTTATTCTCAAATGTCTTGGAAAAAAATTATAATGACTTTTATTTTCAAATGAAAATAAATTTGAAAAAATGACCAAATTTCTTTGGTAGACCTACTCTTTCAAGTTATTTTTCTGTTTTTCTCTTTACTTAAAAAATGATGAATATGCTTTGTTTGTAAACCTCTTCACTATACACTCTCAACCTCATGGAATAAAATAAGCACCTAATTACCAAATCCCTTAGCCACTTTGCTTACTGTGCATTCTGATTATCTCTCAGCAGCATTTAGTTACCACACACTTTGTTTAATATTTTCCTGTCCTCAAACCTTCTATGAGAGAGACTATCTTTTACTCCCATTCTATCTGATCATATCTCCTCTATCTTTGTTTTAATACTTTTTGTCACCCTTCAATTATAGTCTCCAATGTTTTGTAACTTTCTTCCTTTTCCTTTCATGCCTCATTTTCTTCTTTAAACATTTGACTTCATTTTCATATGTCTTTATTATCCACATCTCCAAAACACTTGAATAATTATTTCAGTACGACTGCTTCAATGAAACCAATATTAATAGTCATTAATATTTACTTCTTTATCTTTACTTGCACTTTGTTTTGAACCTAGTAATCCTTCCTTGTATTTATATTAGCTACTTGAATGTTTATGTATGTTTTTTCCTCCAAAATACAAGTGATTTAGGAGACATAACTGAGACAAATTAAATCTCAGGATGTAAAATTTCAGCCCTTTATTATCTATTTTCAGTACTAGAGGAAAATGTGGACAATAGCAGAGTTCCTCCCTTCATTTTACTACATTAATTCTAAGCATCACACTTTCCTATCCACTGACTTTTGTAAACAGTGGAGTATGTATTTTGGGAGGTAGACACAGATAGATCATTCAATCAGGTCTGAAATATCTTTCCACATGAGTCACTGGCTGAAAACTTAGCAGTGTTATCTATATGAGACAAAATACAAGAATCATGTTGGTTTGGTGAAACACTGTTTCATTTATTAGAACTTTGTCCAAGAATTTGTTTTGCATCTCTGTCGTTTTTTATTTCAAGTGTTTATTCATAAAAAATCTCAACCATATGTGCTGAATAGTTATCCACAATAAAGTGAAGGTTGCAAATTTTGTTGCTATTTTCTCAACAAATTCAGGCAATAAAATATACCATCTCTCTTTTGTAAAAAAAAAAAATGCACAATTTATCTTATTCCTACTTTGTGGCGGGTGGAACCTGGGCCCAGGGTTACGCCACGTATATCCAAAGATGGCGACTGGCAGAGAGCAAATGGCGTTCTGAATATGCATACAGAAAGGCAGAACGCGTTTACAATTGGCTGTATTATAATCAGTTCAGCTGCCTAGCACGTGGACAGATGTACTTTACATGTATGCTTGAGCGAGTGATCGCTTGACCTTTAACAGGATTGGATGGACATATCTCGTTACAATTGCTTATGCATGAGACTGCTTATATATTGAGGGTGTTATTTGAATAAATGGGAAGCTGCTTCATGAACCTTTGAAGTATGTGTCTTCTGTCCCGCTGGTCGGGCCATAAGCGGGAGAAGGGGCAGTTTTAGGTAAGCGAAAAGGGAAAGAAGCCCTGGTTTTCCTCCATAACCGGAGCCGTTTGAAGCAGCCCTTCGGCAAATAGCAGTGGTTCTCGGTACTACTTAAAGAATGCTCAAATGGAGTAAAAAGGCAAATCAAAGTTCATTTTCAGTTCTACGATTTTTTGGCCTTTATGTTATCTCATTATATCTTCACATGAAGATAACAACAGGCCCAATTTTAAGTTAGATCCTATTGGAGAATAAGGGAATCTAATTAAACATTTCCCTACATTAATATACAGCTCCTCTTAATATATTCCTTTTCATTCTTTGGCCTTTAAAATATAACTGCCCAACACTAGTATAGAAACACACTTCAAAATTAATCATTTGGAATTAATGGTGGTTGGAGACGCCTCACCTATGTCTGTTACTCAGCCTACACTGATTTGTTCATACCTCTCAGGAAGTACAAAATGGAAAACTGCACTTCCCTTAGGTAAGTTTACTCTCCAGTATTCCTTCACCTTCTGCAATGGATTTTTGTGTAACCTCCCCATAGACTAAACTGTTTTGAAGAAGCATGTTACATTACCATTGGTTTTTAGATGATTCTGTTTTAAATAAAAAAGCTAAAAGGAAAAAGTTGACTTTTCTACTTTAGAGTATTATGTTTAGAGTTATTTTCATAGACTTTTTTCATAGTTTCTGGCCTATAAAATGTGAATAATAACTTGCCACATGAAATTCAACAACATATACATTTAGTAGATATTGCCACCCATCCACTACTAAGAACTTGTTTTGAAATTGGAAAATAATAAAAAAGCAGTTTGTTGGATACATGATGTTGACTGTAAGAGAAGTGTATGGAGTCCATGACTTGTTATATCCTCCTTGTATAATTGCCTGGAAAGACCAAGATCCTCTATGGTGAATAACCCTTCTCTAAATACAAAGGAAACCATCTTGAGTAAAATTAGCTTAAAGGAATCAAATCACTTCATCATTAATGTTGTCTTCTTCACAGGACACCTAAGATAAATATCATGTTTTGCATTAATATTTTCTGCATCTTTAAGCTTTCATGCTGTTTCTCCTTTCTGTAATGATTAATTTATTAAGAATAAGTAAAAAAGAAAACCATGAAACACGAAAAATTACCAACAACATAAGGAATTCCCAAGGAGAGGAAGATAAATTATTCAGAATGTTTCAAATGAATTAAGTAGAAGTTTAAACTGTGTATGCACACAAAGGTATAGATGTCAATTTAACCACAGGCATAGTTCTGATATTTAACCACTAGACTATCATAAAATCTTTGCTCTATCAGAAATGTAACATAAAAGTTGAGGTGTTAAGTGATGAAAGAGCTATCATAGTTGTCAGGAAACTGATGCCTTTTTGCCTCAAAATAGTACATGACCAAACAATTTATTTAAATCAATTAAGTGTTCTATGTGAATAATCATCTTAGATACATGGAATGTTCAATGACTATTTTCCAAAATATGAGTTTCATAAATAATCCAGATAATATATATATAAAAACATGATGCTTCACAACATGGATGTCCTCTGAAACATCTATGATCTTCTTACATATCATTTCATATCTTGATTATCACCTATTTTTAAAGGAAAATGTCAAAAGATTCTAAGATATATTTTCAAGATTCAAGGTATGGAATTATCCTATTTCAAGGCCTTGAACAACTGACAAAGTATTTTCTTTGTTTTATGAAACCCTGTCATATCTTCCTTAGTTTTCATCTTTCAGACTCACAAGCCCTAAGCCTATGTATATATGAATTTCTCTACAAACTTTCCATTATTTAGTTTCCATTTTCCAATCCCTTTCTAGCTGTTTCTCTGTAGAGAAGCTCCTCTAATGAGTGTTCCATAATAAAATGCCTGTCAAAGAGACATACATTTCCAAGTAGCTACTGCCAAACACTCCATCAAGGGACAATTATTTCTTTATCAACTATGTATTTTAGCTCCTGCCAGTGTGTGACACTTATTAGCTATTCAAGATTTGTAAACATGGTTACTTACTTGACATATGTAGGTAAAGAAGTCGAAAGAAGACACTGACCCATAGATAAATACAATATTACTTAGTGAATTTATGAGAAAACTATACTTCAGGATAAATGTCAGCATTAATGTTTAAAATCCAAATATTGTGAAATCACTTTCATAAGCAGGAAGTATAAAATCCCAGCAATGTTTAAAAATTTTGACATTAAATTATCAATCTCTGTAGACAAGAATTGATAAAGCTACATAAAGTTTCACATTTTAAATTTATAGTATTTAAAGTATTAAATTTATATTTCATTTATAATTAAAGACAAGTGGAATACAGAGAGCATTTAGATAACCAAATATAATATTAAGAGAAAAAAGAAGAGCTGGGTTTGAACTGTGAGCCTTTTACTACTTACTTGGTTGTTAATTTGCTCCATGACCTTCAGTCAGTAACCTCATTGTGTCTCAGAGGATATAATAATCCTGACCTGCTTCACAGGGGCGTGCTGTACCTTAATTGATGTGTGTTAAGCTCCTGGAGGTACTTTAATGAAAGCCATTATTGAAATGCAATTATTAACATTTGGGATAATGAAGTTAACTTAGATGGTTTAGCCAAGCCTGGTATGAAGACGGTTTCTAAGTTCAAGAGCACAAAAGTTCACTGTTGCAAAACTTAAAAAGAAAAAAGGCCTAAAAAAGCAAAAAATAGAAAATGAAACCATAAGTGGCTTATTTGCTGACTTTAGCAGCATCAGGGCCTGCAGTTTATTGCTTTGTCTCTGATCAAGTGCATTGCAATCAATGCGAATTACTACAGAGATGCTGGGAGATAATTTTGCAAAAATGTCAAAAATGCAAAGTTTGGGAGAGCTGGATGGACTAGAAATGACTATCGATTTTCTAAAGGTTGGTAAATTACTACAATACCACCTTTCTTCAAGGTAGACTGCAAATCTTGCATTTTAAGCAAGATCAACTCTAATTTTAAACTTCAAGAAAGGCTTAGTGTATTACATGCATCAGTTTCATCCATGAGAAATTTAGAAGTCATGTGCTTACTTAGTAGAAACTAACTGTGAAATTCCCAATAGAGCTCATCCTTCTGTCCAACAGTTCTTACCTGTCTATACATTTTAGCAGGGCTTGTCTTTATACACAGAGAACAGCAAGACCAGAATAGAAATGTGTGAAATTAACTCCTTAGTCCCAAGAATAAAAAGAAACAAAAAGAAACATTTTCTGAAAATGTCCTGAATAATGACTGCTGAATGTTAAGTGAAGTCACACAGGCATTTATCTTCTCTCACTAAAGCTATTTTTAAAATGATGTCCATTACACTTAAAAATGACAACCTAGAACATAGGGGCATAAAAACTGAAAATTTAAGACTTAGAGAAACATCTCCAATTATATCTTAATTATAGTCACTCCTTGAAAAGTTGCAATGCCCCTAAATTTACATACTATAAACATTTAGTTGGCGTTCACTTTTATCTTTATTTATATTCACTAAAAATCCCAGGAAAAATATGTGAAAACAGCAGCAAATACCCATGAATGTGTGTCATAGGCATCACTTTTTTTTTTTTATGTTCATGAAAGCATTTGTCACCTTTTATTTTATATTTTATATGAATTTAACATGGTGATATTGTTTAAACCCCCTTATTTTTCCTGAGTCTAATTATTTCAGACTTGTCAGATTATACTATTATGAATATCTTATAATATAATTTAATATTTATAATATATGTGAATAATATATGAAACAGGGTTTTTCAAATTTGTATGCTTTCATATAATTAATGAACTTAAACTAGATCTTTGTGCAACTTATTTTTTCACTTAATATTGTGTTTTTCATGTTTGTGAAAATAGTCTTGTCCCACTCATTTTAATGTTTAATAGCATTCACTTGTATTCATAAACTATAATAGTATTATATGCACTTCCCCTTATGGACATGTGGATTGATTTTAATATTTTTGCTACATTGCACAATATTCTTATAATTAAGTCAATATAAATGTATTTGTATGTATACATATACCATACACACTTTGGGTGTAAGTGTGTGTGTGGTTTTTGTGTATTAGTTTTCTGGGGCTTCCATAAAGGATTTCCAAAGACTAGGAAACTTAAAAAACAGAAATTTATTTTCTCACAATTCTACATGGTAGAACATTGAGGTCTAGGTGTTGACAGGTTTTTCTTCTGAGACTTCTCTCCTTAGCTTACAGAGGCTCACTGTTTTTGCTGTTTATTCATATGACATTTCTTCTGTGTGCATACATCCCTAATTGTCTCTTTGTGTCTTAATATTTCCTCTTCTTATAAGGATGCCAGTCATATTGGATTAAGGCCCACTTAGGTGATTTATCTAAACTTAATTATCACCTTAAAGTCTCTGTCTGAGAATACAATCACATTTTTAGGTATAGAGGTTAGGTCTTCAATGTATGATTTCTTTGGGGAGAATAATTCAGCCCTTAACTTTGTTTATATAAGGAAAAATAATAAAACAAAAACTCAAATTATTGTTATATGATTCAATATGGGCAGATTTGTAAATTTGAATATAATTTTTACAAAAGAGAACCTAAATAAAATGAGTTTATAAACATACCATTACTATAGTACTTTGAACTTCTGTGAGCTCTGAGTATCCTAGATATAATCAATACATTTCATAACCCAGATGTTTCATTATTAAAATATTCAACTAATATTTAGAAGAAAATAAATAATTTTACTAGTTTTATTAAATTCAAAAGGGATCAGTCTTTTAGTTTGATTGGATGACTGAGATTGCATTTGGTAAAATTATTTGATTAGAGAGTAATCATCATTATTAGATTAGAGGAAATTAAATTACAATTACTAAAAATTACAGGTAATTATAATACAGCTTAATTTCAAAGCTAAACTCGTCTTCCAAAGAAAAACATTAAATCCATGTGCTTAAAAATATGCCTGTATATCTATTAATGTGATGCATAATAATGACTTTGGTCATTTGAAAGCTAAAAGTATGTAATTGAACAATTATTACAGCCACACTGCCTGAAGGCACTATTTGTCAAGAGAGTTATATGATGGCCAATTATATCCACTCAACCTTGAAGGATAATTCTATCTTCTGATGGGAACAAATTACCATTGCACTTCTTTCCTTCCTCCCCCAAAGTTTAACTATGGGCTTTTATAATTTAAATTTTCTAAAATGAACACATTTTAAGTGCCAGACTTCCTTTGATTTAAATAAAACTAGTATACACATTTATTAGAATAGTTCATGTAAATGTTCAAAAGAATTTAAAACCACAGTCCTCAAGAACATAGACACAGTCTAAGAAATATGTGTAACAAATAAGTTACTAGAATATAGTTGTCAAAAAATCCTAGCCTTGAATGCACTTTTGTCTTCTTCACAGACATGGTGACTTTACTTTAGCATAGTCTGTCTGTCTGATTTCCTAGCTCTGAAGAGTTTCTAAACAGCAAACCAGGAAGAAAGGAAAAGGAATTGTTAAGGCAGTTAGAATGTCAGCAGAAGTAACAACTCAAAATGTGACTTAATAAAAAAAAAGCAAAAAGAGTAAAAAATAGTTATAAACTCTATTCCTTCATGAGAAATGTAGTAAGTTATACTCTTAATGTTCATCCTGAGTTATCAAGAAGTAATTAAATTACATTTGATGCCCTTTTTTGAATACCAGAATTCAAACAGATATTAGAAAGGCATTTAGATGAAAAGACCATTTTAAACAATTTTATTATCTTCAAGTTTAGTTACTCACCTTCCTCAGTGAAGTCAACTAAAGTAAATATCATTCTACATATATGTGACATAAGAGAGATTAAATATTCCAGAATAAATGCTGTTTTCTTGTTACATTATTGCTGTTTTTTTGGTATAGGTGTTTTATTTTTAAAATGAGTTTATAACCACAAATAATTGATATGATTAATAACTTTTGATTTATAAATATTTTCGGTTCATTTGAACCACTTTGTTGTCTCTGAGACTGGGAACACAATTTCTAAAAGGCATCTGGAGATATAACATAGTTACAGATATATATTAGGAATTTCTTATTTATTTTGGCCCTGTTAATGCGACAAGTGAAAGAGGCATAAATTTCTTCTTTGGTCTGTGAATTAATGACTAGGAAACACTGAATTTTTTTTTTAAAGAAAAGTATCCGTTCAATGACTCTGATTAATTTAAACTAAAAATAAAAAGAAAATTTCCACACTGAGAATTAATTTCATAGAATTTTTCATTATTAAATATAAATTTCAACCCTGAATTTCATATAAGAGTATTAATCCCATGGGATCAAAATATTTTGGGAAATTCTATCAGACTGTGATAAAAACAGTAAGTGAGAATCTATCTGAACTTCTTTCATTGGACGTGGATATACTTTGTCATTCTCCATCAGTATATGCTTTACTCAAAATTCTTCAATCTCCTTTCTGTCCATCTGAATAATTTCTCTTTATCCTGCTTCACCAATTCATTTGGGCAGGTCAATAATATTTTCATGTACCCTTTCTGTTAATACTTTTGGTTCTACTCTCCTTGAACCTTTATCCTTTTTCTTCACTCAACCCCACTTTGGATTCCCATGGGAAGCTACCAATGAAATATAAAGTGTTTGAGAAACTGTTTCACATCCTACATTGCAGGTTAATCACACACAATCTTTTCTGAAGGCTTGAAAGAGATTATGATTTGGACATCTTTGGAGTATCTAAAGGCAAATAAAACATTCACTATAGGTAGATGAAAAAATCCTGGACTATGAATCAGAAGTCCTGATTAGTTATATACTACTATGGACAAATCTTTTTTGAATGTAAATTGGAGTTTAAAGATGTATCCTTTAAACTCAAACTATTATGATATTACCATAGATTTCTATATCTTTCTATGTTACTCGTTCAGTTTTCATTAATCACTTGCTATCATTGAACATATATAATGGCTAAATAATAAATTAGCATTGATTGTAAAAATTTCCAGAGTAATCTAGGCACATGCATAGAAAAATAATTTTATTTAGTCTCCCAGTCAAATATCATTCTACCTCAAGGATAAAATGGCACATCTAAATGTTAACTCAATTCTTTAAAAAGTCAGTGCTACCTACCATTCAATATTTTTTAATCCAGTTTCATTGTGTAAAAGGGTAAATATTGAGTAAATAATTGCCTGTAATAACACTTGAGAATAACTAATGTGAGCATTCTGAGACTAATTCCTAAACCTTTTTACAGTTTAATTCTTGCAACCAATCTGAGCAATTGCATTTATCCTACTGCCAATATTTCACAAACAGTAAATTAAAAGTTTAGAACTGAGCCAAGTAGCTATGCAGTTCTTCAACCAAAAAAATGTACACAATTATCTTTGTGATAAAAGTAGAACTCTAAAAACTATAGGATAATGAACAGAAAATTTGGAGGTTATAAATAGTCAAAAATAATCTTTGATGTTCTCATACAACTCCTTTATTGTTACATGTTTACCACCTAAGTAAAATGGCCACTCAGGGCAATGGTAGAAATAACTTGTTACCACTTTTCATTAAATAATGATAACCACTGCTTTTTAAATAAAATACAACCACCTTAGTTTTCTAGAGAAGTCAAAAATTACAGGCAAAAATTACGCTAAAAATTTAACTTCTTTCTTACCTGCCTTTTGATTAAATTTAATATTGACTGAGCTACGGTTTGTGAAAGTCACAAATATTTTGGGAGACACAAAGATAAGGCAGTCCTGGTCCATACACCAGAATAGTTATAGAATCATTTGCTTTTAAATGGTTTGTGTTTGTTTGCTTGTTTGTTTGATTTGGTGTTTTGCTATGTTGCCTATACTAGCCAGAAACTTGAAATCGTCCTTTATCATCTTTCCAAGTAACTGAAATTATAGCAATGTACCATGGCACCTAACTCACATTGTCTTTTTTATGTTTTTATTAGTGCACTGTACCTATATATAATATCAGGATCATTTTTACGTAATCATACATGCATTTAGTATGATTTTCTTTCATTGCCTTTTGACTACAAGACATAGTTAAGAATTTTAAGGAATTTTAGCTTACTGATTAAATTATTACAAAAGTCTTTCTGTAAGGATATTGTTTGTTATTGACTAGGACAATATCAGATCAATAAATCTTTACCAGATAAATGAAAAATCAGGTTTTTCTAATTCAGAAGTATGTTAAAATATCCTGCTTCATATTATGTTACTAACAAAATATAATAGTTCCATAAAGCCTGAAATCTGTATATTAGTATATTAAGAAAATTCAAACAACATTAACTATTTTTCCAAAGTAGTATGTGATAACTAAATTTCGATTCATTCAAAGAACTGAACTAGTAGAATAATTGCTTTGGCTAAGAACATAATCTCCAGACAGAATTGTTCTTTTCTTTTTTACCATTTGTTACTTCTGTGAGCTTAAGCAAGTTATTAATCCTCTTTATGACTTAATGGTCTTATAAGCAAAGTGGAGTCACAATACATACTATCTTCAGTGGTGGCTGCTTTGTTTAAAGTGAGATTACAAAAATGTTTCAGGATATGGATTTCTTTTTGCATTTTGATTAACCTGAGAACCAGAAAAAATACAGAACATTGAAAAATATATGTGGGTAAATGGATATCACAGGCCTGTGGAACCTGAGAAAGGAGAAATATTCAGCATGAGACATATAATTAATTATTTTGACTTTCAAACTAGAGATAATACTTGATCTTTCTATAGACTAGAAGAACCTAAATAATTCCCAATAGTCTCACAGCACTTAAAGACATAACAATTGGTGTTTGGAGAGACCATGGAGCTAACAAGTTGCATGGGAGAATTTTAGAATGAAGCTACAAAAAGAAAACACTCCATAATTAGTATAGTGAAGACCTTGAGTATTTGACTCAAAATCATTTTGTTCATACAGGTTTGAGAAACTTAAATAGGGCAAATAATTCCACAGAAGAAATATGCTAGTGGGGAATAAGATTAATCCCCTAAACTCAGGTATGTCCTGCAATCATTCATGGTTCTAAATTGCAGAGTGAGTACCCAAGATATTTGAGAGAAATTGAAAAGGAATCACATCTTTTTGACTCTGGGTCATTCACTGTACCACTTAAAAGTGATTTTTAAGCTGGGCATGGTGGTACAATCCTACAATCTCAGCCACTCAGGAGGCTGAGACAGGAGGATCACAAGTTCAAAGCAAGCCTCAGAAAATTAGCAAGGCTCTAAGCAGCTTAGAAAGATTCTGTCCCAAAATTAAGAAAAAATAATAATAAAAGGACTGGGGATATGGCTTTTTGGTTAAGTGCCCCTGGGCCTAGGATCAACTGTAGTGCCAAAAAACAAAACAAAAAAATTTAAAATGATCCAACTTATTTCTAAATAACTGCCTGTCAGTAGTAAAAACTAGATAAAAGGTGGTATAGACAATATTTATAGAAGAATATGAGTTTAATAAAAATTATAAAAGTGTGGATCAAAGAATATCTATAAAAGAATGGACACAAAGAAAACAGTATGAAGGCACTTCAAATTCAAATGGCTAAAAATAAATGATAAGAATAAAGCAACTCATTAAATACAGAGAAATGAAACATTATGTACATTATGTATAAACACCATTAGTCATCTTGCCAGAAATTCTATAAGCAAGACAAAATTGTATAGTAGCTGAAAAAGAGTGAAAAATCAAAACCTGAAAAATACATCATTTTAAAGTCAGTGGAAATTAATTTGAAAAGTACAAAAACTGAATTTTTCTTAACAATAAACTCAGAGACAGCTATGGCCAGAAGACCTACACTCTAAGATACAGGAAAGGAAGTTGTTCAGGAGGAAGGACAGTGCTACCACAAGTAAGCTTACAAATATACCAATTAATAAAGGTCAAACAAAATGGTCAAAAAATAGGAATAAACACTTAAAATATTTTCTCTTTTCTAAATTTTTTAAAGCACATAGCAGTCAGCTGTGATGGTGAACACTTATAATTCCAGCAACTTGTGAGGCTGAGGCAGGAGGATCACAAGTTCAAGGGCAGCCTCAGCAATTTAGTTAGGCCCTAAGCAACATGTTTTTTTTCTACTGGGAATTGAACCCAGAGGTACTTAATCACTGAGCCACATCCTCAGCACTTTTTTATGTTTTTTTAGAGACAGAGTCTCACTGAGTTTTTTAGGCCTCACTAAGTTGCTGAATCTGTCTTTGAACTCATGATTCCCCTGCCTCAGCCTTCCTAGCTGCTGGGATCACAGGTGCTCACCACTATGCCCGGTGGCCCTAGGCAACTTAGAGACCCTGTCTCAAAAATAAAATATAAAAAGGGCTGGAGGTGTGGCTCAGAGGTTAAGTACCCCTGGGTTCAATCCCCAGTACACAAAAACAAAACAAACAAAAATTTCATACCTAAATAATGATGTGTTAATATTTAATAAGATATGTAGAAGTAAATAATTAATATAACAAAGGACTGGAAATGGGGAACAATAGCATAGCTAGTAAGTTAATAATAGGCATAAATTCAAATATGAAAAATATTTGATTAATTCAAAATAAGGCAGGGAAAAAAAAGAGAGCAAATAAAAGAGAGATAATAGAAATCAAGTACGGTTAAAACCACTATATGCATAGATACAATACATGCACATCTGTATTCCAATTAAAAGGTTGAAAATCATTGATTGGATAAAGAAAAAAGCAACACAAATGCTGTTCTACAAAGAACCTATTGTAAATGTAAGGAAAATAAAGGTTAAAAGTAAAAGTTTTTAAAAACATATTCCAAAGAATTGCTAGTCATAAGAAAGTTATAATAACTATTCTAATAACTCAGATATTATAGATTTTACAGAAAGAACTTTTACTGCAAATAAAGAAGGATATTTCATAATGATAAAGGAAACATTTCATAAGTCATGAATATTCTAGAAGTTACATCAGCAACATGGCAGAATAGAAGGTTCCTTACTATACTTCCATCATCAGATACACTAAAATTTCAAACACTGATGAATTTCCCTAAAAGGAAAACCAGAATGTAGTTGAAAGCCTCATATATACTGGACTGAGAAAAGATCCACACCAAAATGTGTAGGAAAAGTAGAGATATGGAGAGGGAAAATGTTCTATGAATAACAACAAGCATGTACTGGATGCTCCTGGAGATTGAATTAAGTCAACATTTGAGTAAGCTGCCTGATGAGATAGGGCAGCAGATAGAAAGAGTCAACAATCAGGTGAAGCTCAGGAACAGTGTTTTTTTTTTTTTTTTTTTTCTTCTTCTTAGAGTTAGAAAAAGAAATAGATTCCACTATAACTGGGCATGTGGCTACTGAGTGAGAGAGGGCAAGTTCTGCTCCAGAGTACTGAAAAAAGGAATCAAAGATTTCAAGAAAGGAAATCAAAGATTTTAAGAAATACAGATTCAACTTTCAAGTAGGTAAGCAATTTGGGTGAAAAGGAGATATAAATACAGTATAACAAGTGTTTCAAGAGCAGACCTGCACTTCCAGGCACATCCCTGTGAATTTTATGAGATTTTGGGAAGTAGAAAAACATTAAATGGGACCCATTATCTAGGATATTTTGGGCAAAATCTCAGAAATCTCTGTGTACTTTTCTTATCTTTCTTGTTTACTTCCTATTTTTAATATTCCCATGACCCAACAACCTCTTTTTCATTTTTCTTGACATGTTCAGTGGTTACCAGGATCAAAATCAATCCCAGCATCACGAATGACATTGTTTTATGATCCTGCTGGATGATCTAGACTGCCACACACTATCAGCAGAACACTTGATACAGGTGGTTAACATCTGCATGAGCCTGAACACACCAGCACAGTCTGGCACAACCAAATGTACAACTGAGTCAGTGTGTTTGCTATGTACATGCCAAGAGACTCTAAGAGGTTACTCAGTTGAGCTCTGAGTATCTAACATGCATCCTAATATCTAGCTAAACCAAAAGCTGAAAGACCCAGTGAAAAATCCCTCCATCACCAATATGTCATTGAGGAGTCATTTTTACTCTTTAATGCTATCATTTCTTTTTTTATTTTTATTTTTTATTGTAAACAAATGGGAAACATATTCTCTGGTTGTACATGAAGTAAGGGCATACCGTTTGTGTACTCATACATTTACATAGGGTAATGGTGTTTGATACATTTTGTTATTTTTTCCTTCCCCCAACCCCTCTTTTCCTTCTGTACAATCCCTCCTTCCTCCATTCTTGCCCCCCTCCCAAGCCCTATAATGTGTCATCATCCACTTATCAGCGAGATCATTCGTCCTTTGGTTTTTTGAGATTGGCTTATCTCACTTAGTATGATATTCTCCAATTTCAATCATTTGTCTGCAAATGCCATAATTTTATTATTCTTTATGTCTGAGTAATATTCCATTGTATATATATACCATAGTTTCTTTATCCATTCATCCATTGAAGGGCATCTAGGTTGGTTCCATAGTCCGGCTATTGTGAATTGAGCAGCTATGAACATTGAAGTGGCTGTATCTCTGTAGTATGCTCATTTTAAGTCCTTTGGGTATAGGCCAAGGAGTGGGATAGTTGGGTCAAATGGTGGTTCCATTCCAAGCTTTTTGAGGAATCTCCATACTGCTTTCCAGAGTGGCTGAACTAATTTGCAACCCCACCAACAATGTATGAGTGTACCTTTTTCCCCACATCCTTGCCAACACCTATTCTTACTTGAATTCTTGATAATTGCCATTCTAATTGGGGTGAGGTGGAATCTTAGAGTAGTTTTGATTTGCACTTCTCTTATTACTAGAGATGTTAAACATTTTTTCATGTACCTGTTGATTGCTTGTAGATCTTCTGTGAAGAATCTGTTCATTTCCTTAGCCCATTTGTTGTTGGGTTATTTGTATTCTTGGTGTGAAGTTTTTTTGAGCTTTTTGTATATTCTGGAAATTAGTGCTCTACCTGAAGTATGAGTTGCAAAGATTTTTCTCCCATTCTGTAGGCTATCTCTTCGCATTGCTAATAGTTTTCTTTGCTGAGAGAAAGCTCTTTGGTTTGAATCTATCCCAGTTATTGATTCTTGTTTTATTTCTTGTGCTATGGGAGTCCTGTTAAGGAAGTCTGATCTTAAGCCGACATGGTGAAGATTTGGACACACTTTTTTTTTTTTCTATAAGATGCAGGGTCTCTGGTCTGATTCCAAGGTCCTTGATCCATTTTGAGTTGAGTTTTGTGCAGAGTTGAGAGATAGGGGTTTAGTTTCATTCTGTTGCATATGGATTTCCAGTTTTCCCAGCACCATTTGTTGAAGAGGCTATCTTTTCTCCATTGCATATTTTGGGCACCTTTGTCTAGTATGAGAAAATTGTATTTGTTTGGTTTGTGTCCGTGTCCTCTATTCTGTACCATTGATCTACCTGTCTATTTTGGTACCAATACCATGCTGGTTTTGTTACTATTGCTTTGTAGTAGAGTTGAAGATCTGGTATTGCAATACCCCCTGCTTCACTTTTTCAGTTAAGGATTGCTTTAGCTATTCTGGGTTTCTTATTCTTCCAGATGAATTTCATAATTGCTTGCTCTATTTCTGTAAGGTACATCATTGGGATTTTAATTGGAATTGCATTGAATCTGTATAGCACTTTAGGAAGTATGGCCATTTTGACAATATTAATTCTTCCTATCCAAGAACATGGGAGATCTTTCCATCTTCTAATTCTTTCTTTCTTCTAATTCTTTCTAATTCTTTCTAATTCTTTCTAATTCATTCTTCTTTAATTTCTTTTTTTAGTGTTCTGTAGTTCTCATTGTAGAGGTCTTTCACCTCTCTTATTAGATTGATTCCCAAGTATTTTATTTTCTTCAAGGCTATTGTGAATGGGGTAGTTTTTCTAACTTATCTTTCTGAAGATTCATCACTTATGTATAAAAATGCGTTGGATTTATGGGCATTGATCTTGTAACCTGCTACTTTACTGAATTCACTTATGAGTTCTAAGAGTTTTCTGGTGGAGTTTCCCGGTTCCTCTAAATATATAATCATGTCATCAGCAAATAGGGATAGTTTGAGTTCTTCTTTTCCTATTTGTATCCCTTTAATTTCTTTGGCCGGTCTAATTGCTCTGGATAGAGTTTCAAGGACAATGTTGAATAGATGTGGTGAAAGAGGTCATCCCACCCTTGTTCCACTTTTTAGGGGAAATGCTTTCAGTTTTTCACCATTTAAAATGATATTGGCTATGGGCTTAGCATAGATGGGCTTTACAATGTTAAGGAATGTTCCCACTATCCCTATTTTTTTCTAGTGTTTTGAGCATGAAGGGATGCTGTATTTTATTGAATGCTTTTTTTGCATCTATCGAAGTAATCATGTGATTCTTGACTTTAAGTCTGTTGATATGGTGAATGACATTTATTGATTTCCAGATGTTGGACCAACCTTGCATCCCTGGGATAAAACCTACTTGATCATTGTGCACTATCTTTTTAATATATATTTGTATGCGACTTACTAAAATTTTGTTGAGAATTTTTGCATCGATATTCATTAAGGATATTGGTCTGAAATATTCTTTAATCAATGTGTCTCTCTCTGGTTTAGGTATCAGGGTGATATTGGCTTCATAGAATGAGTTTGGGAGGATTCCCTCCTCTTCTATTTTATGGAATGCTTTGAGGAGTATTGGAATGAGCTCTTTTCGGTTGAGAGCCCATCTGGTCCTGTACTTTTCTTTGTTGGTAGACATTTGATGACTTCTTCTATTTTATTACTTGAAATTGATCTATTTAAATTGTGCATGTCCTCCTGGTTCAGTTTATGTAATTCATATGTCTTTAGAATCCTGTTGATGTCTTCGAGATTTTCTGTTTTGTTGGAGTATAGATTTTTCAAAATAGCTTCTATTTATGTTTTGTATTTCACTCGTGTCTGCTGTGATATTTCCTTGTCCATTCCGAATTTTAGTAACTTGAGTTTTCTCTCTCCTTCTCTTTGTGTGGCTAAGGGTTTATCAATTTCGTTTATTTTTTTCAAATAATCAACTATTTATTTTGTTAATTTTTTGCTTGTTTCTTTTGTTTCAATTTCATTGATTTCAGCTCTCATTTAAATATTTCCTGACTTCTACTACTTTTGGTGTCACTCTGTTCCTTTTCTAGGGCTTTGAGCTGTAGTGTTAGTTCATTTATTTGTTGATTTTTTTCTTCTTTTATTGAATGCTCTCCATAAAATAAATTTTCCTCTAAGAACTCCTTTCATAGTGTCCCAGAGATATTGATATGATGTGTCTTTGTCCTCGTTTACTTCTAAGAATTTTTTTATTTCCCTCCTGATGTCTTCTGTTATCCATTCATCATACAATAGCTTATTATTTAATCTCCAGGTATTGTAGTAGTTTCTGCTTTTTATTCTGTCATTTATTTCTAATTTCAATCCATTATGATCTGATAGAATACAAGGTAGTATCTCTATCTTCTTGTTTTTGCTAACATTGTCTTTATGGCATGAAATATGGTCTATTTTAGAGAAGGATCCATGTGCTGATGAGAAGAAAGTGTATTTGCTCTTAGTTTTAATGGTATATTCTATATATTTCCATTAAGTCTAAATTATTGATTGTCTTATTGAGATCTATGGTTTCTATTTTCAATTTTTGTTTAGAGAATCTGTCCAGTGGTGAGAGAGGTGTGTTAAAATCGCCTAGTATTATTGTGTTGTGGTCTACTTGATTCCTGGAATTTAGAAGGATTTGTTTGATGTATATGGATGAACCACTGTTTGCGGCATAGATATTTATGATTGTTATGTGCTGCTGATTGATGCTTTCCTTAAGTACTGTGAAATGTCCTTCTTTATCCCTTCTGACTAACTTTGGCTTGAAGTCCACATTGTCTGATATGAGGATGGATCCTCTGACTTTTTTGCTGTGTTCATGTGCATGGTATGTTTTTTCCCATCCTTTCACCTTTAGTCTATGGGTATCTCTTTCTATGAGATGAGTCTCTTGCAGGCAGGATATTGTTGGATCGTTCTTTTTAATGGAATCTGCCAGTCTATGTCTTTTGATTGATGAGTTCAGGCCATTAACATTCAGGGTTATTATTGAGATATGATTTGTATTCCCAGTCATTTGGCTCATTTTTGTTTTTTGGAATGACTTGTTTTCTCCTTTGTTTGGCTATTCCTTTAGGATAGTACTTCCTTTTGCTGATTTGCATCATTGTTTTTCATCTCTTCCTTGTGGAATATTTTGCTGAGAATGTTCTGTAATTCTGGCTTTCTCTTAGTAAATTCTTTTGGCTTTTGTTTGTCATGGAAGGATTTTATTTCGTTGTGAAATCTGAAGGTAAGTTTTGCTGGGTATAAGATTTTTGGTTGGCATCTGTTTTCTTTCAGAGCTTGAAAAATGTTGTTCCAGGCCCTTCTAGCTTTTAGGGTCTGGATTGAAAATTCTGCTGATATCCTTATTGGTTTTCCCCTGAATGTAATTGGATTCTTTTCTCTCACAGTCTTTAAAATTCTGTCTTTATTTTGTATGTTTGGTGTTTTCATAATAATGTGCCTTGGTGTGGGTCTGTTGTAATTTTGTATATTTGGAGTCCTATAAGCCTCTTGTACTTGATTTTTCATTTCATTCTTCAGATTTGGGAAATTTTCAGATATTATTTAATTGAATAGATTGTTCATTCCTTTGGTTTGTTTCTCTGTGCCTTCCTCAATCCCAATAATTCTTAAATTTGGCCTTTTCATGATATCCCATAATTCTTGTAGATTCTGTTCATGATTTCTTACCATCTTCTCTGGTCAACTTTTTTTCCAGATTAAATATTTTGTCTTCAATGTCTGAGGTTCTGTCTTCCAGGTGTTCTATCCTATTGGTTATGCTTTTTATGGAGTTTTTAATTTGGTTTATTGTTTCCTTCATGTCAAGGATTTCTGTTTGTTTTGTTTTCAGTATGTCTAACACTTTATTGAAATGATCTTTTGCTTCCCTCATTTGCTCCTTTAACTGTTGATTGGTGCGATCATTCAATGCCTGCATTTGCTCTTTCATCTCATCCTTTAGTTCCTACATTTGCTCTTTCATCTCCTTGTTTGCTTCCCTGAACATTTTAATTATGTACATTGTGAACTCCCTTTCTGGCATTTCTTCTGCCATGCTGTCATTGGATTTTATTGCTATACTCTCTTGGTTTGTTTGGGACATTTTCTTCTTCCCTTGTTTTCTCATATTGTTCAGGTATCTACCCCTGTAATAGTGAAACTCTGGGATATTGCAGATTTCCTCTATTGACTAATATTTTCTCTGTAGATTTCCAATATCTCACCTCCTAGCCCTCAGTAGCCTGAAGTCTTGGAGGTACTTGATAATGTAGTGCTCCCCAAGTAAGCTGTCCCTCTTGGGGTGGTGACCTTCAGGTGGGTTATATTCCCTGCTGGTGGTCAGAGGCACCTCCACTTGTTGACCGATGGTCTTCCAAAGGGGATCTAGATTGCGGGCTGGGGCATGACTGGTCTGGACCTGTGTCCAGCCTCCCACCCAGGCCAAGGGACCCTAGTTGTGCGTTGAAGCCTCTCTCTGGCCGGCCCTGCTCCGAGAAGCTGCCTGCTGTCTGGGCCTGCCACTTGGTCCCCAGGTGGGGACTTGCTGCGTGCGAAAGCCTCTTGCTTTGAGGCCCTGCTTGGAGAAGCTGCCTGTGGACCAGGCCTGCCGCTGGAGGGAGCCTGGCTGTGTGCCGAATGGAGAGTCTGGCTGCTCGCAGAAGCCTCTCACTGCCTGGCCCTGCTCTGAGAAGGTGCCTGGTGTCTGGGCCTGTTGCCCGGGCCAAGCCTTACCCAGTGGGAGAGACTCACCCAGAGGCTCTGAGTTGGTCCCGAGTCTCTCAATACCTCTCTTCTTGAGTCCTGAGTTCTGGAGTGACATGAAATGCAGTCACCCTCTAGTCTACCATCTTGATTCCTCCTAATGTTATCATTTCTTATTTGACCTGTGTTGCTTTATGTAATGATTTGATAGATTTCCCCTGGTATTTGATATTGAATGGTTTAATTTAATTTTATGCATTTTTCTTTAATGTCACAATGTATTAAGTAGATATTTTTGTTCTATTGTTTTCTTCTCTCTCTTTGTTATACTTGGTCCCTGTGCTTTTTTGCTGCTTAATTTTTACTATTCTGTCTCTCTTCCCTCTTCCATCCCCATTTATTGATCATATGATTTATTTTGTTTTGCTTTTCAAGGAGCTGAGGATAGAACCTAAACTGCACTCAATCAATGAGTTACTTTCATAGCCCCTTTTATTTTTTTTGTTTTCAGACATGGTTTCCCTGGACTTCCAAGTCAAGCCTTGAACTTATGATTCTCCAGCCTCAACCTCATGAATACCTTGACTTATAGCCCTGGGACACTATGTTCAGCATTCTTTTAAAAATATTATAATCTGGGCTAGGAATATACCTAGGTGATAGAGCAATTGCCTAGCACATGTGAGGCACTGGATTGGGTCCTTGGCACCGCATAAAAATAAATTTTGAAAATGTTTTGTCTCCATCTGCAACAAAAAATATTTTAAAAGTAATCTGTCCATTGGATTTATTCATTCCATGTTTTTCTTCTTCTTCATTTGTATACTCTCCTCTTACTTCCTCAACACTATTTTTTCCTTTTGCTTCTCTCCTTTCCCACCCCCACTTCTCTGGTTTTGTTTTGTTCACATGGTTTTTGTTTTTCTTTTATTCTTTCTTTATTTGTAATAATATATTAATTACATTTATTCATTCCAACTTTCTCTTCACTCTTTTTTCTATACTTACACTCTCACACTTTTTTCCTCTATTGTGTTTGTGTTTGTGTGCACATGCTGGTCATCAAACCCAGAGACCCTTTACCACTTGAACTACACCCCCAGTCCTTTTTATTTTATTTTATTTTATTTTGAGACAGGGTCTCACAAAGTTCCTGAGGCTGGCCCTGAACTTGGAATCCTCCTGACTCAGTCTCCCAATTTGCTGGTCACAGGTGCATGACATCATACCTGGCTGTATTAACTTTTTATTCTTCTGCCTCTCTTTTCTTTTCTCCATCTTCCTATTTTTTTTTTACTTTTGTTCCTCTTCTTTCTCTTTCATTTTCATGCTCTATATAATATAATGTCAATTTTACTTTCTTTAAAGCTAATTTTCACCTATTTTAAGATATTACTCTCCTTATCTATTTCAGAACTCTTAGAGGTATAGAGAATATTTTTCATAAGTTTATGGTATGTGAATTGTTTGCTCCCAAGTAATTGCTGTTACAGGTGGTCATCATTTACTCTCCTAGTGTTGTTAGAGATTGATCAAAGTGGTATCCCAAAGTGGGAGATATGCACCTCTGGCTTTGGACACAAAGTTAATAAGAACAGCATAATAATGAGATATCCAGGTAATAGTGGGAGAGTGAGTCATTACAACAGAGGCAAACCTCAATAAACAAATACAGGAAAAATGAGAAAATGAGAAAAAAAATTTCTTCTACTTTTACAACTACCAACAACTAAATACACAGATATGAAAGTGGATAGAATCCCAAATAATTAAAAATATTGGTGGTAAAATGATGAATGAATTAAAAGAAAGTATGAAGACCAGTGGCATAGAATAGAAGTTACAGAGGCAAACCCACAAATATATAGCTCAACATCTTTAGGAGTAAGGAAAATGCAAATCAATACTGCATTGAGATTTCATCTCAGTCCAGTTAGGATAGCAATTTTCAAGACTATAAATAAAAACACATATTGGTGAGGATATGGTAAAAAATATACACTCATACATTTTTGGTGGGACCACCAAATAATAATTAGGACAACCATTTGAAATTAGTATGGAGATTCCTTGCAAGACTAGGAAAGGAACGACCATATAACTTAGCTATAACCATCATATGAAAAAGGTGCCAAAGGCAAATGTGGGAGAGTAGCATTTTTAAAATTTGTTCTAAATAGTTATATATGACAGTAGAATGCATTTTGACACATCATACATAAATGAACTATAACTTCTCATTCTTCTGATTGTACATGATATAGAATTAAACTGGTCATTTATTCATATAAGATTATAGGGTCATAATGTCTGATTCACTCTACTATTCTTCCTACTACCATAACCTGCAACCCTCCATTCACTACCCTCTGTCTAATCCAAAGAAACTCTATTCTTCCTTAGCATCACCCCCATTGTGAATTAGCATCTGCATATCAAAGAAAACATTTGGCCTTTGGTTATGTGGAATTGGCTTATTTCACTTAGCGTGGTATTCTTCATCTCCATCCATTTATTGGCAAATGCCATAATTTCATTCTTCTTTAAGATTGAGTAATATCCCATTGTATATATATACCACAGTTTTTTTATCCATTCATCAACTGAAGGGCATCTACGTTGGTTCCACAGTCTGGCTATGGTGAATTGAGCAGCTATGAACATTGATGTGGCTGTATCTCTGTAGTATGCTGATTTTAAGTCCTTTGGGTATAGGCCAAGGAGTGGGATAGCTGGGTCAAATGGTGGTTCCATTCCAAGTTTTCTGAGGAATCTATATTCTGCTTTCTATAGTGATTGCACCAATTTTCAGTCCCACCAGCAATGTATGAGTGTACCTTTTTCCCCACGTCCTTACTGACACTTATCGTTGCTTCTATTTTTGAGATGAATCCATCCCATCTATTGATTCTTGATTTTACTTCTTGTGCTTTAGAAGTCTTGTAGAGGAATTTGTTTCCTAATCCAATGTGATGGAGATTTGGGTCTACTTTATCTTCTATTTGGTGCAGGGACTCTGGTCTAATTCCTCAGTCCTTTATCATTTTGAGTTGAGTTTTGTACAGGGTGAGAGATAGGGGTCTACTTTCATTTTATTACATATGTATTTCCATTTTTCCCAGCAACATTTGTTGAAGAGGCTATCTTTTCTCCAATTATGTTACTGGCACCTTTGTCTAGTATGAGATAACTGTATTTATGTGGGTTTTTCTCTGTGTCTTCTATTCTGCACCATTGGTCTATAAGTCTGTTTTGGTGCCAATATCATGCCCTTTTTGTTACTATAGCTCTGTAGTATAATTTAAGTTCCTTAAATTAATTTCATCTGCTACTCTGATGTTTTCTGCTTCACTCTTCTTGCAAGTAGCATTTTTAACAAACAGTTCTTGGAAAACTCAATATCCATATGTAGAAGAATAAAACTAGATCCCTTCGTTCACCCCACAAAAATGTCAACTCAAAATGGATCAAAGACCTAGGCATTAGACTGGAAACTTAGCAATTTCTGGATGAAAACATAGGTTCAACACTTCAACATAGAGGCACAGTCATTGACTTCCTTAACAAGATCCCTAAAGCATAAGAAATAAAACCAAGAATCTGTATGTGGGACAGCATCCAATCAAAAAGCTTCTGTACAACAAGGAAACAATTAAGAGCATGAAGAGGAATCTACAGAATGTGAGATAATCTTTCCCAGCTTCTCTTCCTGTAGGGGTTAAATTAACATCAAGAATACATGAAGAACTTGAAAAACTTAACAAGAAAACAATAAGCCATTCAATAAATGGGAAAAAGAACTAAACATTTCTCAAAAGAAGAAATAAATATGAACAACGAAGATATAAAAAATTTCAACATCCCTAGCAATCAGGGAAATGCAAATCAATACTACAATGAGAATTTTATATCAGTTCACTTAGTATGGCAATCGTCAAAAATGCAAACAATAAAAAAAATTGAGAATGCAGGGAAAGAGGGATGGATACTCAAACATTGTTGGTGGAACTACAAATTAGCACAACTACTTTGGAAAGCAGTGTGGCAGTGACTCACATATATAGGAATGGAACCACCATATGACCTAGCTATCCCAATCCTTGGTATTTATTCATAAAATGAAAATAAAATCAGCATACTGTAGTAATACAGGCATGTCAATGTTTATAGCAGCTCAATTCAAAATGATCAAGTTAGGAAATCAGTCCATGTATTCATCAACAGACAAATGGATATAGAAAATGTGGTATTTTTGCACACTGGAGTTTACTCAGCTGTAAAGAAAGAAATTATGTCATTTGCTAGTAAATGGATAGAACTGAGAACATGATGTTAGGGAAATAAACCATACTCAGAACGTCAAGTGTCAAACAATTTATCTCATATGCAGAAGCTAGAGAAAAATAAGGGGAAAAAAGGGGGATCCCATGGAAACTGAAGGCATGCCAGTGAAGGAGAGCAAGGGTATAGAGGTGGCAGGATCAAGGATGGGAAAGGGGATAAACTGTGAAATGAAACTGAACAAAGTCTGCTATGTACATATCTGAATGTACCATAGTGATTTTCACCTTTATGTATACCTGTCAATCATCATGATTTTTGGGGGGTGTACCAGGTACAGGGGCACTCAACCACTGAGCCACATCCCCAACTCCCTTTTGTATTTTATTTAGAGACAGAGTCTCACTGAGTTGCTTAGGGCCTCGCTTTTGCTGAGGCTGGCTTTGAACTCTCGATTCTCTTGCCTCAGCCTCCCAAGCCACTGGGATTACAGGTGTGCACCACCATGCCAGGCCATTTTTTAGGGGGATTGGCAGGGTTGATTTCAGGGACACTTAACCACTGAGCCACATCCCCAGCACTATTTTGATTTTAATTTAGAGACAGAGTTTCACTGAGTTGCCTAGTCCCTTGCCTTTGCTGAGGCTGTCTTCGAACTTGTGATCCTCCTGCCTCAGTCTCCTGAGCTGCTCGGATTGCAAGCATGCACCATTGCATCGGGCTCAATCATCAATTTTTTTAAAAAGACCTATACATAAATAGAAGGAATACCAGTAGAGTAGAGGAAGTGAAACAGGGGAAACAGAATGGTGGAACAGAGCAAAGGGAAATGGGAGGGAAAGAGGAAATATTGGGGACTTAAGTGGAGAAATAAATACTGCATGCATATACGAATATATCAAAATACACCCTACTATAATGTTTACCTATAATGTACTTATAAAATATTTTAAAAATTAAATGCACAAAGACACCAAAAATTAATACCAGGCAACTTTCTAATCAATACTGATTTATTGGAAAAATACTAAAACACAATTGAAATTAATTGAACATTTCCTTAACATATTTACATATTTTATTATAATATTTCATTGGATTTTTCTTAAATATATATAGTGTTGATGTTGTCAAAAAAGGTAAGTGTTGGGTACTTATGGAACTTTTAATATAAGAAAACACATTAAAATTTTCATGCACCTACTATTGATAGGCCATGATTTTACAGCTTATATGGAAAAATAATGAACATTAGTAACCATGCATTTATTTTCATTTTCTTCATTACTGAGTGATAGACCATACCCCCCATGGAACTCAAAGCAATAGCCTTCTCAGCACAAAAATGTATGTTCCTCTCAGTCAATTTGTACAGATTTTTTTTTCTAAAAGAATAGCTCTGTGTGCATGTGTTTTTAAATTCCTGACTCTTCTGTACTTGTTTTGAATAAAAAATATTTGAGTGATTCCTGTGATTCTACATAAGTATTTTAAAGCTGACTTATTGAGTTTAGCATAGATAGAATAATATTCATCTATGATAAACCCTAAGTTCTCAAGGTATTATTTAACAAAATGTTTATATTTTAAACATTTGTTTGGTGATGCTGAGGTGATCACCAATCTTTGTGATCAATAAAACAAATATTTATTTTTATTGAATATTTTCTGTATGCTGGCCATTCAAAGATAAATATTAGATATACAATTTTAACAATTTATCATGGTTTCTGTCTTTATGGAGTCTGATTGCAAGTCATAATTGTTTTAGCAGTACTTTGTCTTGAATGATATTCATAGTTTGTGAGAACAGCCCAAAATCTTCAAGGTTAAATGTACATATTTTTACCAGATTATTTAATCATATGTCTCACATCTGGAATTGAGACTGGCATACTAAGTGAGGAGTTAAATGAAAATATATTTGAATGTTTAAGTGCTTATTTGAGTGTCCATTTTAAGTATAAAGTTCAAGATTTTTTTAATGTTCTTATTAGTACAGTATAGTTATAAATAATAGTAGGGTTCATTTTGACATAATCACACATGCATGGAATATCATTTGCTACATTTTATTCCCCAGCATTTCTCTTGCTTTTCCTCTCTTTCTCCTATTCTCTTTCCTCTACACTACTGACCTTCCTTCTAATTATTATTAGTGCTTCTAATTATTTAATTAATGCTTTGTAGATATACAGAAGAATGGAATTCACTGTGGAATATTCACATATATATATACATAGTATGATGGTAATTTCATTCATGCTGAGTGAAATAATAGAAACTCAGAAAGTCAAAGGCTGAATATTTTCTCTTTTAAGTGGAAGTTAGACAAAAATAAGGAAAAGAAAGCGGACAAATTCCAGAAAAACAGAAGATAAATGAGATATATAAATGATGACAAAATTTCTTATTTTCTCCTTTTCCTTGATATAAAAAATTTTACAAAAGAAAAAAATATGAATATCATTTGAAAAAATTTTCTACTAGAAATACTTTAATTCAGGATTTTCTTAGAATAGTTTCACAAACAAGGTACATGAAAGTGAAGATAACATCTGTGAGTGAGCATTTGCTTTGAGTTTATTGTAAAGAATATAAATATGATATTATATAAATATAATATTAATAATATGGAGGGTGGTCAATGATCCCTAGGTTAAAGGCTGGAAGTTTCTACCTTATAGGCATTCATTCTATACTTATTCTTCATTATCACATATCAGAAAGTGTCTGCCCAAAAAAGAAAAAATGTATTCAGTCAAAAATAAAGTGTGCTTACACATAGAATCAGAAGAAAAGAAAGATATCGTAAATTAGGACCTTAAAATATTTTTCATTACAATGTCATAATTATAATGTTGGTAGCCAACTGCTGAGATGCTACAGAAGATATTGCCCAAGAGGCAGAGAGAAGGGAATGTTATAAAGCTTTATAATTCATTATAACATTCCCCTTTCACTAATATAAAAATAATTTATTTTACATGCTTATCAATATATTTTGCCAAAATACAGAGCAAATACTATTAAAGCAAGGGAAAATTAGTGAAGGGAAATGTTGTAAAAAGTATGAAATCCCAGGAGAATTTGAAAGCAGGAGAATCTAGGGCACTCAAAACATCCTGTTACATGAGCCATTTCTAACTAATAACACTTCAGGGTTATGTAAAGTAGTTTTCAAGTTTCTCCCAGATAAGAAGAGATCAAGAATTATAACTAGAACATTCCCTCCATAATGATGCAATACTGAAAGGTATTATTTCTATCATCTTCAAAAAACTCTTCTGGTACTCTATCATTTCTCCCCAGATGAAAATGGTCAAACACGAATGCAATGTCAAATTAAAAAAAAGGCAATTGTGCAAGTTCCACATTGTACCTGTCAGAAATGATTACTAAAGACCTTCCCATAAACCAATTCTGATGACAGTATTCACATGGATAGCACCTCCATTAAACTCAATGCTAAGGGGAGAATACAAACCATTTCTTCATAAGCAAAGCTAGTATGAACTGAAATGCTGCCTTTTTGGAAGTGAATTAAGCCAAAGTTAATTGGACCCTTCAAGAGCACAACTTGAGAAACTATGTCACTTTCAGTACTAATTACTTATGCAATGCAAAATTCCAATAAAAATGGATGACTGAAAAAAGCCACTGTTATTTCCATTTGACCAGAGAATAGATTGCACAGCTTTTAATAGCAATGAAAATACCTATCAACTCTGGTGTTTGAAGGGTTTTTCATTCAGGTTGCACTTTTTGATGTAGCCATATATGGGAATATATTTAGTGTGTCCTTTGTCAAGAAAATAGCACTGACCTTTTCTACCTTGACAGAAAATTTTAGACAGAATTTATTTAGTACAAAATGGAAGATCAAAGACTTTGCTCATGCATTCATTTGTGGAAGGTTAAATTATACATAGTAAATTGGCATAATGCAGTCACCAGATCATTTGGAATTTATGTTCACTTGCATATATTTGGTTAAATTTGTCTTTTCTTTCTATTTTCAGAAAAATCAAGTGTAGACAAAGAAAGGGCTTCCCATACTTCCCATACTTAAAAATTCTACAAAATGAGAAGTAGCATTTTCAAACACACACTGCCTATACTAATGAAAAACAGCACCCACTGTAACAGGTGAAATTATTTTATTACAAAAGCAGACATAAAGATTTTATCAGGTTTTGAAATACATATAGGAATGAAATAATGACACTTTTTCATAGAGCATGAGAAGGGTACTTGAGGATGGTGAAGCAGCATCAATTGAATTTAGATGGAAGATGATCCTTATTGACAATCTGACTACCCTATTTCTTAATAGTATTTTAGGTAACTATCACCAAATAATAGGAATTTGCACTTCTGATAAAACTGCTTTCTGTACTTGAAGAAAGGATATGAATGTTTATTGATTATTCTTGGGAAGATGATTGCCCAGCTTAGCTTCAGGAGAGTTTTCTTGTAAGGGATATATACGAGAAAATAGGTAAAGGCCAAGTTGTAGACAGCTATGAAAGATAGATGTTGAAGCATCACCATTGTTATAGCAACATTGCTATTGTTATAGCAACTCATTTCTCAGTCTAATTCATTGGAAATAATTAAATAATGCATCCACATTGGTATACCCAGAAATATACATAATTACCAGAGTAGGATTTATGGCCTAATTCTTTTCTTGCTCACAAAAGAAGTTTTTTTGAACATGTGTGAAAGCTTTTTAATAGGAACAATTATAAATCAGGTTAAACTTATTATTTAAATATTTTGTAAATGGTCCTTTAGTATTAGAAATTATTTGGGATATATCTCCTGATTGACCATTTTATAAAAAAAAAAAAGGGCACTTTGATGTTTTGTGTGAAAAGACATTATATGTCCACCACTATGCATTTGTTTTTCACAGTACAAAGACAACAAATTGATTAAACACCAACTCTAGAATCTCAGACTTAATATATTTTGGGACCATCTAAACTAAGATAAAATGGAAAACATTGAAAGGTTGGAACACTTAAGATATATATTATAAGGAGAAAGTCAGTAGGTATTTTTTTCTATTTTCTTTCTTGCTTTTGCAAATAAAAATGTGACTGCACTGCTTTGAGAGCTGTGCAGCAATATTTTAAAGTTTAACCATATGATTTAAATTCAGAGAACTTCTCACATCATTCTGGACCAAATAAATAATGTGTAGTAAGATAAACCACATAAAATCTCTGATATGAACAGTATGCATTATAAAAGTAGTGACTTCATATGGTTAAATGCATTATAATACCAATTTTTGGCAATGACACACTTATTTCTGGAGTAAAGTTTAGGCCTTGATCAAGTAAAGTCTGAGTAACATTGACATGGCAAACTTTCTGGAAGATAAATGGAAAAAAATAAACTGAAAATATCTGAAACATAAAATTAATTGAGATACACAAGAGGTTTGGAATGTCCAAGGAATAATTAAACCAAAGGAACATTACCTATTAAACTATATTTATAAGTATATGATACCAAACAACACATAAAAATGATTATCCATTAATGCCGATATTTTCTTGTACCATATAAAAGAACCAAATAAATAAATGTATGAATTTTCCTTCTAGATGTCCAGAAGTATTCAATTTAAGTTGGGATTACAAAAAATAAAAAGCACTTAATTCCATATAATCATACAAAACAAAATCACATGTCCTTTTTATGTTATTTTAAATTTTTAACTTTTTATATTTTTTTGATTCATTGTACACAAATGGGGTACAAATTTTCATTTCTCTGGTTGTACACAAAGTAGAGTCACACTGCTTGTGTAATCATACATGTCCACAGGGTAATGACGTTTGTCTCATTCCATTATCTTTCCTCCCCACTCCTCATTTCCCTCTACACAATCCATCTTTTTGCCATTCTTCTCTTACTCCTTCTGCCCTGTTATGTATCATCATCCATTTATCAGACAAATCATTTGGTCTTTGGATTTTTGGGATTGGCTTATCTCACCATGCTATTCTCCAACTCCATCCATTTACCCCCAAATGCCATAATTTTATTCTTCTTTATGACTGAATAACATTCCATCAGTGTGTATATATATATATATATAATGTATTTATACATCGTGTATATATACCACAGTTTCTTTATAATTCCAAATAATCATACAAAACAAAATCACATGTCCTTTTTATATTTCTTTCTTAAAGGTGATGAAGACAAGCAAGACTACTGAAGCATTCATAAAATATTTTTTAAAACCTGTGGTGAATATCCTTCCCCTATACCTAAATACTGACCAATGACAGCTGGCCTATATATGTAGACTAGGTAAAGAGAATAAAATAGGCATCTTATTGACATTTTGTGCTTTACTAATTAACAATGGTAATAATTATTAGTACTAATAATTTCTACTTGTGTTATAATTGCTTCGAATAGATTCAATATATGAAATTTGAGACAGTTTGCACAAATTTGGATTTCTAGTCTATGTTGAAAACACAATAGATGCAGCAAATCCTGACCTCATACTTTTAAAAGACAATGATCAGTCAAAAGTTAAGAGCAGATATCACTGTTGCAGTGGAAAAACGTTCTAGACACACTTTCTAGCCTATTTACCTCTATTATTTTATTGCTTCTTATAAACAATGTTGTTCCTTTTGAGTTTGTTATCCTTGAATTAATATTTGGGTACTAGATATGGATGCCTTGAACAGATCAGAGCAAGGGGATGAACTATAATTTAATGGTAATTCTTTCATCCTATATTCTCTCTCCCTGCATTCCTCTGAAAATGTATGTATTATTCAAAATTAATGATGATAAATGGAAGCATATATTTAAAGGGATAATTTGCATTTAAGCATTATAACATAGTTATTTCCATCTTTGGGAAGATTATTTTGGTAAAAGACAAAGGTGGTCCTTTTCTAGAGCTTTTAAAATAATACTGTATAGGGACTCACTTTAGCTTGTATTATAAATGGTGGTTCCTTTCTAGAAAAACTTGAGTCAGTCTTGCATACAGGAAGAAAGTGAAAATTTCTGGTGCTTTGAGGGGAAAGAAGTAAACATAAGAAAAGAAAAAGAAAAAGAAAGAAGGGGAAAAATGTGACTCATTCATATTTATCAAACACAGACATCCTTCATGATTTTAACCACAATGCTTTTAATTAAAAGAAACTTCCAGAAGGAAAAGTATAATAAATAACTTTTGTCCTCAGTCTAGCATACTAAATTGTTCTCTAATATTTAAGAGTTTTGAGTCAAATTATAACACTTGACTATTCTCTGGATCATGATATGTGAAATAAAAGTTTTTACCATAATGGTGAGGTTGAGAAAATGAAAGGACTTTTCTTGTGTAAACTTTCAGATTTCTTCAGGATTGAAGACAGCAGCAAGATTTGAGCTCGAAAGCAGCAGAAATTAATGTCTATGATGGAGAGAGAGTGAGAGGGGAAGGTAGAGTGAGTTCAGAAAGTTTTTATTCTTCAAGTTGACATAAGGTCTAAACAATTGTGAAAAAGTCTGACAGATTTTAGAAACAGTGGCATTTGACAGTTTTAGTTTTTTTATTCTTGTGTTGTATTTTCTTTTGTTGACCTCATATGTTTAGTAAAGTATATTAAACATCACAGACTAGATTCAGCAGTGTTGTAATTTTTTTTCTGCAGTCATGGAGAATAGTCTTTCATTAATATTGATTGGGTGAAAAATAAAAGGTAGAATAGCCTCAAGTAGCCACAGAATTTGTAGACACCTGGAATCATTGTTTCAATATATTTGAAGACTATCTTCTGTAATTAAGCCTTGATATTGTATCACGTTTGTATCTTCATATATGTAGTTTGAATGTATTAACACCATTGATAAATATTTCTGAAATGACATGTGATGTCATATTTGGACTGAGAGTTTGGTAAATTTGGAATAATCCTGATTAGAAAAACATTTTAATTAATTTGCCAAACCTGACTTCATTCCCCCAAAATAAAGGAACAAATGAATCTTCTGAAGGAAATTTTGGATGATTGATTCTAATGATCAAGTCTGTTAACAGAAGCATTAAAATGCACTCTGCTTGGAGACTTATAAAAGAGAATTGTGAAAAGCAACGAAGCTCATGATAACAAAATGAGAAAACCTATGTTAGTGCTGGGCCTTTAGTTTCCTGAATTTATCTCCATTGTAAATAAAGTATAAAAAATGACAGCAAATAATTCTATTGGGTTACCAAATGGTTGAACTGTGTATGTGCAATCTTTTCCCTTTGCTTATCTTATTTTTGTATATTTCTTTCAGAATGATTTTTTTGAAAGCACCTTTCATTTATTAGCAGATTATTCAAATTTCCTCAGTATTTTTCACTTCAGACAAACATTAAGCCAATCTTCACTGTACCTGGAAAAAAAAGGAAAACATGACACAGTGAGGTAGAATTTAATCCTACCACTTTAGTAAAATGGTATACAAACTTCCATGGCTCAGAGGTTACAAAAGACCCACAAGACTACATGTTTCCCTGTGTAGTCTTTTATTTTACTGCTTATCCATTGGCTTGTCTCAGTCTCATAGACAAACTGTTCTAAGACATAGTATGACCAGGAGAAGAAGCATCAGTGTTGGTCATTTTAACTTTGCTTTTTCTCAGTTGTACTAAGTGGGATGGGGTACAGTGAGGTTGAAATAGTCTGCCACAAGTGCAGCTGACAAGTGGATATTCTATTCATAGAAAACTTAAAAACAATAATCAAAGAAACAAAAAGTCAGCTTTTGTTTTCACCGTATGATAGTATTTATAAACATTTTTTATGAAAAATGATTCCTCCTGCAATTGCTTGCTGCTCCCACTGTTTCTCCCACCCTTGACACATAACTAGTTTCTTCCCTATTTCTTTCCTTTTTAATTAACTAAGCAAAGTTCTTAAATCCATGGACACAAAACCCAAATGACTTGCATTTGCTAGTCATATGACTGGGCAAATCACGTAACTAGGCTGTAGGTGTATTGATAGCATCTACTTCATAGAGATGTGAAAGTTTAATGAATTTTTAATAGCACTTATTATAATGATCTCTGAACATAGTAAGACCTGAATATTGCCACTTGCTATGGCTTGGACATGAAGTTCCACCTCCCCCCAAAGAAACGTCTCTATGACAATGCAGGAATATTCAGAGGTGAAATGATTAAATCATATGAGCTATAACATAATTGACAAATTAATGTATTTGATGGATTAATTACTTGAAAGGACTACTGTACTGGGTGGTAATTGCAGGTAAGTAGAATGTGATTGGAGAAATAAATCACCTGGGGGTGTACTTTGGGGATTTATATTTTGTCTGTGGTTCCTGGATCTCACTCTCCTGCCCAGTTGCCATAAACCAGCAGTTTTCCTCAACCACACCTTTCCACTATCATGTTCTGCCTTATTTGGGGCCCAGAAAATAGAGTCAGCAGGCCATGGACTGAATCTCTGAAACCTTGGACCAAAGTAAACTTTTCTTCCTCTAAGTCATTCTTGTTAGGTATTTTGGTCACAGTAATGAAATGCAAATGCATGACTACTACTACTACTATTCCTTTGAGAATTTGAAGTTACTTTTGTGAAAATAAGTACAAAATTCCTAAAATTTTATTAATTTGAAATTTTGTTTCAAGAATGTTTGTTACATTTTTGTAATTTTTGGATATAATCAAATAACTAAGGGTTTAAGTAAGAATAAATTGATATTCCTTACATATTTTTCTGAACTGTATAAACATAGGAACCAATTCAAAGTGGCTGACTTTTCTCAGAAAAACTTGAAATGTCAGTGAAAGAATATCATTTGAGTATCTCTTACATGACTACTACAAATTAAATACTGTGAGTGATACCATTTTATCCCCATCCTTATACTCTAGTGGGTTAGAATAAGTCATGCCAAAACCTGTAAAGAAACAAAGTGATCCCTTTATTTGACCCTGGAAATCACTGTTAAATAATCATGATTATTTTTCCATATGAAAGCTTTCTGCACATGACTTGAAATAGCCACCACCTATTTATGATCATTGTTAGTTAACATGAATTCCATTTATTGTTAAAGGTCAAGACTGTACCTAATTATTAACTGAAAAATCTGTGAAGAAGGAAACCATAATAAAATGAGCCCAGAGACCCAGGCCCAGTCATTCAGAGACCCAGGCCAAGTCCCCAGAGACCCAGGTCCAGCCCAGTGCTGCTGCATGAGACATCCACACCAGGGAGGCCAGCCCAGAGACCCAGGCCCAGCCCAACCTGGTCCCAGCCTGTGGTCTAGAACCCTTGCTGTGGTTGACCATTTGTCAACACGTGGAGGCACCTCTGATGACTAGCAGGGATTATAACCCACCTGAAGGCCACAATCCTTAGAAGGGCAGCACCCTTCTTGGGTCACTGCATTATCAAGTTCTTCCCAGACATCAGGCTACTGAAGACTAACAGGTTTGAACAGTACTGTATAAATTTATGGTAGATTTTTTTATTAGTAGTAATATTATGATTCTTCTTATTATACCTACTTTTATTCCTACTTTTCTTTAATTAATATTTTTCTCATCCTCCCTATTTTTTTCTTATCTATTTGTCTCCTTGGAGACGCTTTCTCCCTTTTCACATGATGACAACCAATTTCTTAAATTCCACTTTCACTACTCCTATGATATCGTACCTCTATAGACTCACTTTGTATCTCAATAACATTATATCTTACACTCCCCCATCCTCTTTGTCCACCATTAGAAATCGTGGTCTTTATTCCAAACCTAATGGTTAAGCTCTTGAAAATAATTGAACTCATAATCTCTGCTTATTAAGACAATATTGTTAATATCTTAAAAGGGAATATTTGAGTTAAGCATGCATATTCTTTGTATGAAGTAATGTTAATATTTACCTCTCACGTCAAGATGAGGTATTGGAAACCTGCAAGGACACTATCAGTCTATTCAGGGGAAAATGCAATACCTCAGATTTTTCACAACTAGAGAGGAAGATACATGAACAATATGAAAAAACAAGGGAAGAAAGTGTTCCAAACAAACATAGATGCTATATCAATAGAATCTAATGAGAGCATGGCAGAAGAAATGTCAGAGAGGGAGTTCAGAATGTACATAATTAAAATGATCAGGGAAACAAGCGATGAGATGAAAGAGCAAATTCAGGCAATGAATGATCATACCAATAAAGAGTTAAGGAGCAAATGCAGAAAGCAAAGGTCATTTCAATAATGACATAGAGATTGTGAAAAAAAAATTATTAATCTTTGAAATGAAGGAAACAATAAACGAAGTAAAAAACTCAATAGAAAGCATAACCAATACACTGTATCACCTGGAAGACAGAATCTCAGACATTGAAGATAAATATTTAATCTTGTAAACAAACTTGATGAAACAGAGAACATGGTACGAAATCATGAATGGAACCTCCAAGAATTATGGGATATCATGAAAAGACCAAATTTAAGAATGATTGGGATTGAGGAAGGCACACAGAAAGAAACCAAAGGAGTGAACAATCTATTCAATGAAATAATACCAGAAAATTTCCCAAATCTGAAGAATGAAATGGAAAATCAAGTCAAGAGGCCTATAGGACTCCAAATACACAAAATTACAATAGACCCACACCAAGGCACATTATAATGAAAATACCTGACATACAAAATAAAGACAGAATTTTAAAGGCTGTGAGAGAAAAGAATCCAATTACATTCAGGGGGAAACCAATACGGATATCGGCAGATTTTTCAACCCAGACCCTAAAAGCTACAAGGGCCTGGAACAACATTTACCAAGCCCTGAAAGAAAATGGATGCCAACCAAGAATCTTATACCCAGGAAAACTTACCTTCAGATTTGACTATGAAATAAAATCCTTCCATGACAAACAAAAGCTAAAAGAATTTACAAAAAGAAACCTGGCATTAGAGAACATTCTCAGCAAAATATTCCATGAGGAATAGATGGAAAACAATGATGTAAATCAGCAAGGGGAGGAACTCCCCTAAAGGAATAGCCAAATAAAGGAGAAACCAAATCATGTCCAAAAAAAAAAAAAAAATGAGCCGAATGACCGGGAATACAAATCATATCTCAATAATAATCCCGAATGTTAAGGGCCTGAACTCATCAATCAAAAGATGTAGACTGGCAGATTAGATTAAAAAGAAAGATCCAGCAATATGCTGCCTGCAAGAGACTCATCTTATAGAAAGAGATATCCACAGACTAAAGGTGAAAGGATGGGAAAAAACATACCATGCACATGGACACAGCAAAAAAGCTGGAGTATCCATCTTCATATCAGATAATGTTGACTTCAAGCCAAAGTTAGTCAGAAGGGATAAAGAAGGACATTTAATACTGCTTAAGGGAAGCATAAATTAGCAAGACATAACAATCATAAATATTTATGCCCCAAACAATGGTTTATCCATGTACATTAAACAAATCCTTCTCAATTCCAGGAACCAAATAGACCACAACACTATAATAGTAGGTGACTTTAACACACCGCTCCAAACAAAAGACAGATCTTCAAACCAAAAATTGAACAAAAAAACCATACATCTGAATAACACAATAAAACATTCAGGCTTAACAGACATATATAGAATATTCCATCCATCAATGAACAAATAAACTTTTTTCTCAGCAGTACATGGATCCTTCTCTAAAATAGACCATATGATATGCCACAAAGCTACTCTTAGCAAACACACACAAAAAAATTAGAAGTACTACCTTGTATTCTATCAGATCATAATGGAAAGAAATTAGAAATCAATGACAAAATAAAAAGCAGAAAATATTCCAACACCTGTAGATTAAATAATATGCTATTGAATGATGTATGGATAACAGGAAACATCAGGGGAAATAAAAAATTCTTAGAGGTAAGTGAGAACAATGATACAACATATCAAAATCTCTGGGACACTATGAAAGCAGTACAAAGAGGAAAATTCATTTCATGGAGCACATTCAATAAAAGATGGAGAGTCAACAAATAAACAGCCTAAAATTACAGCACAAAGCCCTAAAAAAGAAGAACAAATCAACAACAAAAGTACTAGAAGACAGGAAATATTTAAAATAAGAGCTGAAATCAATGGAATTGAAACAAAAGAGACAATTGAAAAAAAATGACAAAATAAAAAGTTTGTTCTTTGAAAAAATAAACAAAATTGATCAACCCTTAGCCACACTAACAAAGAGAAGGAGAGAGAAAACTCAAATTACTAAAGGTGAGGATGAAAAAGGAAATATAATGACAGTCACTATTGACATACAAACCATAATTAGAAGCTATTTTCAAAATCTATACTTCAACAAAAGAGAAAATCTCAAAGTTATCAACAGGTTTCTAAAGACATGATTCACCCAAACTGAATCAGGGGAACATACACAATTTAAATAGATGAATTTCAAGCAATGAAACAGAAGAAGTCATCAAAAGCCTACCAACAAATAAAAGTCCGGGATCAGAGGGAATCTCAACGGAGTTGTACAAGACCTTCAAAGAAGAGCTCATTCGAATACTCCTCAAAGTATTCCATGAAATAGAAGAGGACCCTTCCAAACTCATTCTATGAAGCTAATATCAACCTGACACCAAAACCAGACAGACACATATCGAGGAAAGAAAATTTTAGACCAATATCCTTAATGAACATAGATGCAAAAATTCTCAACAAAATTTTATTAAATCATATACAAAAGCATATTAGAAACATATCGCACCATGGTCAATCAGGTTTCCTCCCATGAATGCAAGGTTGGTTCAACATCAGGAAATCAATAAATGTAATTCACCACATCAACAGACTAAAAGATAAAAATCACATGGTTATTTCAACAGATGCAGAAAAAGCATTTGGTAAAACACAGCATCCCTTCATGCTCAAAACCCTAGAAAAAATAAGGATAGTAGGAACATTCCTCAACATTGTAAAGGCCATCTATGCTAAGCCCACTGCAAACATCATCCTAAATGATGAAAAACTGAAAGCATTCCCCCTAAAAACTAGAACAAGGAAGGGATGCCCTCTTTCACCACTTCTATTCAACACTGTCCTCGAAACTCTAGCCAGAGCAATTAGGCAGACCAAACAAATTAAAGGGATATGAATAGGAAAAGAAGAACTCAAACTATAACTATTTGCTGATGACATGATTCTATATTTAGAGGAGCCAAAAAATTCCACTAGAAAACTTTTAGAACTCATAAGTGACTTCAGTAAGTAGCAGGTTACAAGATCAATGCTTATAAATCCAATGCATTTTTATACATAAGTGATGAATCTTCAGAAAGAGAAGTTAGGAAAACTACCCCATTCACAATAGCCTCGAAAAAAATAAAATACTTGGGAATCAATCTAACAAAAGAGGTGAAAGACCTCTACAATGAGAACTACAGAACACTAAAGAAAGAAATTAAAGAAAACCTTAGAAGATGGAAAGATCTCCCATGTTCTTGAATAGGCAGAATTAATATTGTCAAAGTGGCCATACTACCAAAAGTACTATAAAACTTCAATGAAATTTCAATTAAAATGCCAATGACGTACCTCATAGAATTAGAGCAAGCAATCAAGAAATTTATTTGGACGAATAAGAGACCCAGAATAACTAAAGCAATCCTTAGCAGGAAGAGTGAAGCAGGGCTATCACAAAACCAGAACTTCAACTATACTGCAGAATAAGAGTAACAAAAACAGCATGGTATTGGCAACAAAATAGATGGGTAGATTAATAGTACAGAATAGAGGACACAGAGACAAACCCACATAAGTACAGTTTTCTCATACTAGACAAAGGTGCCTAAAATATGGAATGGGGAAAGTATAGCCTCTTCAACAAATGGTGCTGGGAAAAGTGGAAATGCATTTGCAGTGAAATGAAATTAAATGTCTATCTCTCACCCTACACAAAACTCAACTCAAATGGACCAAGTACCTCAGAATCAGAACAGAGGCCTGATAACTTACAAAAGAAAAAGTTGGTTCAAAACTTCATCATGTCGAGTCAGGACAAGAATTCCTTACCATGACTCCCAAAGCACAAGAAATAAAAGCAGGAATCAATAATTGTGATAGAATAAAACTAAAAAGCTTTCTCTCAGCAAAGGAAACTATCAGCAATATGAAGAGAGTGCCTACAGAGAGGGAGAAAATCTTTGCCATTCATACTTCAGATAGAGCAATAATCTCCAGAATCTATAAAGAACTCAAAAAACTACAAGAATACAAATAATCCAATCAATGAATGGGCTAAGGAAATGAGCAAACACATCACAGAAGAAGATCTACAAGCAATCAACAGATACATGAAACAATGTTCAACATCTCTAGTAATAAGGGAAATGCAAATCAAAACTTCCCTAAGATTCCATCTCACCCCAATTAGAATGGCGATTATCAAGAATACAAGCAACAATAGGTGTTGGCAAGGATGTGGGGAAAAGGTAGACTCATACATTGCTGGTGGGGCTGCAAATTAGTGCTGCCACTCTGGAAAGCAGTGTGGAGATTCCATAGAAAACTTGGAATGGAACCACCATTTGACCCAGCTATCCCACTCCTTGGCCTATACCCAAAGGACTTAAAATCAGCATACTACAGTATGCAGCCACATCAATGTTCATAGCTGCTCAATTCACAATAACTAGATTGTGGAACCAACCTAGATGCCCTTCAATTGATCAATAGGTAAAGACACTGTGGTATAAGTACACAATGGAATATTATTCAGCCTCAAAGAAGAATAAAATTATGGTACTTGCAGGTAAATGGATGGAGTTGGAGGATATCATGCTAAGTGAGATAAGCCATCCCAAAAACCAAAGGCTGAATGATGTCTCTGATACGTGGATAATGATACATAATGGGGAGGTGGGAGGGAGTCAAGAATGGAGGAAGGATGGATCATATAGAGGAAAAAGAGGGGTGGGGGTTCAGGGAAGGAAAAATAACAGAGTGACACAAACATCATTACCCTATGTACATATATGATTACACAAATGGTGTGACTCTACTTCATGTACTACCAGAGAAACAACAGTTGTACCCCATTTGTGCACCCTGAATCACAATAAATGATTAAATAAAAATGAGAGAGTGAAATATTTGAGAGTTAGTGACCTCTAATTATGTACTTTTAAATTTGTTCTGACTAGTAATAAATGACAGTGGAATGCATTTATACATTTTGATAGATCATACATAAATGCAGTATAATCTCTCATTTTTCTGATTATACATATTGTAGGATCACATAGTTCATTCAGGCATATATACACATGAGGTAATAATGTCTGTTTCACTCTTCTATCTTTCCTACTTCCATAATTCTTCACCACCATTCACTCCTTTGAACATAATATAAAGTAACTATTCTTTCCCAGTCCCCCCTTATTGTGAATTAGCATCTGCATATCAGAGAAATCATTCAGCCTTTGGTTTTTTTTGGGATTGGCTTATTTCACTATAATTGCCATTCTGATTACAGTGAAATAAAATCTTAGAGTAGTTTTGATTTACATTTCTGTAATTGTTAGAGATGTTGAGCATTTTTTTCATGCATTTGTTGATCAATTGCATATCTTCTTCTTTGAAGTGTCTGTTCAGTTCCTTAGTCCATTTATTGATTGGGTTATTTGGGGGGTTTTTGGTGTTAAGTTTTTTGAGATCATTATATATACTAGAGATTAATGCTTTATCTGAGGTGCAGGCGGTAAAGATTTTACAATAGATAATATCTTAAATGACCTCTCTAAAAAGTAGGCCTAAACAAATCTTTTACTATACTTTTATGGTAAATTAAGTTAAAGAATCTATTCATATTTTGAAGTTTGAAATGAGTTTCATGAAAGCAAAATATTTTTCATGAAGTCAAGTAATATCAACTCAGATTATCATGACCAGTCTGTTTAGAATTAGTATTAAATTGATCAGCTAGATTTATATCCATTTATTGAAAAGACTTATTTGCATAAACTTTCTGAAAATCCATTATGATACATTAGTGTTGATATACTTCTCTTTTTTAAGCAAAAAGACATAATTCCTGTAATTTTTATAAGAAATACATTCAACTTCTTAAATAAATAAAATATAAGATAGGATGTGTTGTATGAACACACATTGTCATATTCATCCTGAATATTTCATTTTTAAATGCCAAATCATATGTTCCAACGCATGTTCCAAAACAATGTCAAAAAATACTATTTATAAAAGTTAAACATAACCTATTGCAAAATAAAGGTTTTTTTATCCTGAGCTGCAGGCAGTTTATTTGCACATTATAAGGAATGAGAAACTTAAATTAAAAATATTTGAATGCATATTGAACTTTAAAAAAAAGCATTAATTGCTCTTTGAAATAGCAGAGAAAACATGGAGTTTACATTTTTTTGCTTCCTTGAACTGGCATTTCTTAACACAATATTTGCATGGAGAAATTTGATTATTGATAATTAATATGTCTTATTTTCAAAAGCTTTGAAGGATATTTTTCTGTACTTTTTGGTCAAAGCTAATCATTGTCTGAGACTCAGAATCAAAGAAAGAAATAAGTTTTTGGTCATATGCATAATAGAGGTTTTCTTGAGTCTCTGATCCAGGTTCAGTATTTTCGGTGTTAACCTACTACAGAAACAATGCTCTAAACGCTTTCCTAAGTGACCGCAAAACCAATTTGTTTAATGGGCATTATATAATTCATTTAGTTAGTCAACAATGAGAATGTGTTCCTTTTTCTTCATATCCTCTGCAGTATTTATTGTTTTTTCTTGATAACTGACATTTTGACTGGAGTGAGATGAAATTTCAGGGAACTTTTTATTTGTATTTCCCTAACTGCTAAAGATTTTGAATATCTTTTCACGTATTATTGGCCATCTGTATTTCTTCTTTTACCAAGTATCATTTTCGTTCACTTGCCCACTTATTAATCACACCATTTGCTTTTTTTTTTTTTCTTGGTGCTCAGATTTTTTAGTTCTTTATATATTCTGGATACTAATACTGTCAGAAGAGTAGCTAGCAAAGATTTTCTCCTATTTTATAGGTTCTCTCTTCACATTCTTAACTGTTTCCTTTGCTTTTCAGAACTTTTTAAGTTTGATGTCATACCATTAATCAACTCTTGGCATAATTTCATGAGCTTAGAGATCATATTGAAAAGTTGTTTATGCCTATTTGTTGGACGGTTGAACTGTTACCAATAATAATTCAAATCGATGTATTGTGGGATTTTACCATTTATAATATGTATAGAGCTGTTTTGATGCACACTGACTGCTATGAAGACTATTTTGAAAATCAAATACCCTTTGCAACTTTTATAAAGACATTGTGGATTTTTTCAAAGATGATTTCTCATGCTAATTTCAAAACCCTGAAAACTCTATGCATTGTTTTTGATTTCGTTCATAATAGGTAATGAATATTTCTTCTTTCAGTTTCCTCTACTCAATCTAATTTTATCATTAATTCATATATTTATTTTAATAGAATTTTGTATGCTAAAGTAAAAATTCATAAAATAAACATGTAGTATTTAATTGCAAATATAAATTTCTTGCCTTAGAATTTTCTTATCCATCTGAGTAGATCAATGTGAAAATGTGGATGTAGGAGTAAAGAGAGGAACTGGGATCCAATTTGCCATGAAACATAAATTAGTATTCAATGAGATTCAGGAATCTAATAGATTAGGTGATTGTCCAGCTCTTCTGAAGTACTACTGCCTTTTTCCAGAAGAGAATCAATAGGAGTCATATTTTCAGTATAACATGAAACATGGAACATCCAATTGGCAGAAGTGATGTGTCTACGTGATCTAACATTAATTTCTGGAGAATGCTCTGTTGTGGAAACAGCTTATGATCTCTTTCTGGTCCCATACTCTTTTACTGAATGTAAGAGACAGTGGCAGTAGGGAAATACATGTCCCATCATTGTTACTTTCAGATAACCAAGGAGATGGTGCATGGCCCCCTTGTACAATAATCATATACTTTTTTTTTTTTTTTTTTTTTTTTTTGTTGCTGAGGCATTAGTTCAAAGTTTCCCACAGTCTGGTATTTCACAGTTCAATAAAATCTGTAAGTCATCTACTACATGTTTTATTAAAGCAGTCTAGATATTCTGTGGTTCACTTATACACTCCCCTACTGAAAGAAATCTTGGTGCTACCAAGTTAAGACAATTATGAATAAAGTTGCTATAAACATCCACATGCAATTTTTGTTGTGGACATATGTTTTCACTCCTTTTAGGTAAATATCAAGAATTATTATTGATAGATCATAGGGTAAGAATATGTTTAGAATTGTAAGAAACAGCCAAACTTCTTTTCAAAGTGTCATTGCCAATTTGCATTCCCCAAAACAATAAACAAGTTGTTGTTGTTCTACCTTCTCGCTAGCATTTGTCATTATCAATGTTTTGGAATTTGGTCATTTTAATAGGTGTGCTGTTTTAGCTTATAAGCTCATTTGCATTTCCCTGATGACATCTAATGTAGAACGTGCTTTCTTACACTTAGCTGCAATATGTACATCTTTGTAGAGGTGTTTGTCCATTTCTTTTCCTGTTTTATATTCTACATATTCTGTTTCTTATTGTTGAATTATAAATGTCTTTTTATGTTTTGGATAGCAATGCTTCATCAGATAGGTCTTCTGCAAATATTTTTTTCAGTCTGTGGCTTGTCTTCTCATTCTCTTGATTGTTTTTCCTGGAGGAAAAGCTTTTAATTTTAATGAAGTATTCTAATTTATTTCTTTCACAGATTGTGCCTTTGGTATTATATCTAAAAAATCTTTACCATAAGCCAATGTCATTCAGATTTTCTTCTTTGTTTCCCTAAGATCTAAGAGGTTTATAATTCTGTATTTTACATTTATATCTATGAAGCAATTTGAATTAGCTTCTGCAAAATGTGTGATTCTACATCTAGATTCACTTTTAGCATGAGGATATCCAGTTTTCCCAGCAATATTTATAAAAAAGACTCTTCTCCCAAATGCATTATAATTGTTTCTGTGTCAAAGATCAGTAAAGTATGTTTATGCAAATTTAATTCTGAACTATTTTCCATTCTATTGATCTATTTATGTATTCTTTCACAATACCACTATCTTATTTACTGTAGTTTTATACTACAATTTTAAATCTGTGTCAATCCTCAAGCTTTGTTCTTCTCTTTCAATATACAATTGGCTACTCTGGATCTTTTTCTTCTATAAAATTTAGAATTAGTTTATTAATATTAACAAAATTATTTCTGGTATTTTGATTGTGTTTGTATTGTATATATAAATTAAAATAGGAAGAGCTGACATTCTGAAAGTATCGAGTATTCCTGTCTATGAACATGGAATATGTCTTCATTTATTTATTTATTTATTTTTTAGTTTTAGATAGACATAATACCTTTATTTTGCTTATTTATTTTTATGTGGTGCTAAGGATTGAACCCAGTGCCTCACATGTGCCAGGCAAGTGCTCTATTACTGAGCTACAACCCTAGCCCCATGTCTTTATTAAATTCTATGATACCTTCCATCAGGGTTTCGTGGTTTTTCTCATATGTATAATGTATTTTTAAATATTTCCACCTGTGTATTCATCCTTTGAGTACTGTTCAAATGGTAATATAATGTTTAAAAATACATTTTGAAAAAAAAATGCATTTTGATTGAGTCCTCAATCTATTTTCATTTAATGTATTACTGAGGAGATGGGGTTTATATCTGGCATTTAAAAATAATTGCTTACTTTGCATTTTCTTTTTTATTCTTTTTAGTTATATGCAACACCAGGATACACCCGACATAATTACAAAAACATGGAATACAACCCGCAGCAATTCAGTCCCCTGCGCTCTCCCTAACCCCCCCACACACCCTTTCTCCCCTCCAGAGATTCCTCTTCCATGCATGTACAGTTTACTTGTTTCTTTCCTTTTTAAAAAATTAGTGTCCTATGGATACACTTAATGCCAGGACTCCTCATACCACAACTATGCATGCACATACATGCAAAATTTCAGTCAGAAGCTTTGCATAGTCCTTCCTTTCTTGTCTCTTTTTCCTCCTTCTCAATCCCCTTCCTGTACTCTACTGATCTATCCTCTGTTTTGATGAAATCCCTTCTCCTCTCTTTTCCTTTCTCACTTTTTCTTTTTTATCCTCCCTCTTTATTTGGGATTAGCTTCTGTATATCAGAGAAAATATTTGAGCTTTGACTTTCTGGGAAAGGGGGCTTATTTCACTTAGCATGATAGTATCCAGGTTCATGTATTTATGGGTGAATGTCATAATTACATTCTTCTTTGTCACTGATTAATATTCTCTTGTGTATATACACCACATTTTCTTTATCCATTCATCTGTCAAAGGGCACCTATGTTCATTCCATGGCTTAGCTATTATGAATTATGCTGCTATAAACATTGGTGTGGCTGCATCACTGTAGTATGCTGATTTTAAATCATTTGGACATATACACAGAAGTGGGAGAGCTGGATCATATGTTGATTCCATTCCTAGGTTTCTGAAGAATCTGCACAGTGCTTTCCAGAATGGTTGCATTAGTTTTCAGTTCCACCAAAAATATATGAGTGTACATTTTCCTCCACATCCTCACCATTATTTATTATTATTTGTATTCTTTTTTATTTTTTAATTTATTTTTATTGTAAACAAATGAGATACATCTTGTTTCTCTTGTATGCCTCATGAAGTAGAGGCATACCATTTGTGTAATCATACATTTACATAGGGTAATAGTTTTTGATTCTTAATAATTGTCATTTTGACAGTAGTAAAATGAATTCTCAGTGTAGTTTTGATTTACATTTCCCTATTTGCTAGAGATGTTGAACATGTTTTTATATATTTATTGGCCATTTGTAATTTTTCTTTTGAGAAGTGTCTGTTTAGTTCTTTTGTGAATTAAATGAATAGATTATTTTCTTTTTTTTGTTATCAAGTTTTTTGAGTTCTTGTATATTCTAGATATTAATGCCCCATCTGAGGAGCAGGTGGTAAAAATCTTCTCCCATTTTCTAGGCTATCTCTTCACAATCTTAATTGTTTCATTTGTTGGGTAGAAGCTTTTTAGTTTAATTTTGCTTCTTTTCTCCACTGTGTCTTTTGTGTTACTCCATAAATACCTTTTTTTGTGTTTAATATTTTGATCATACCACATTGATTCTCTTGTTTTAATTTTTATTATATTTGTATTTGAATTACTGCTTTGAATGCCCTGGGTATGGCAGTTAATATCTTAACCAATAATTATAAAATTATATGAATTCTCATGTAATTTCAATGGCATACTAAAATTTCAACCTATATAACTTCATATTGTCCTTTTCCTTTCATGATTAACCTATAAGTTACATTTTATACATTGGAAATGTATCAAAACACTTTAAAATATGTTTGCTGCAGTTATCTTTCCAATCAAATATGAGAAGGAATTCACTAAAAACAAAACATACTTTAATACCTATAATTTTTTGCCTACATTGTCAACTTAATGAATCACCTTTTATTTTTTCATGTGGATTTCAGATATTCTTTAGTATATTTTTATTTCATCTTAAGGACTCTGTAGTGTTTTATGTAGATATAATACATAGCAACAAATATCTATTGATAATATTCTGGAGATTTTTCATTTCTTTTAAATTCTGAAATTTTGTATTGCTGGATATAGAATTCTTGGTTCACATTGTTTTTCACCCCTTGAATATGTAGCACTACTGCATTGTGGCATTCATTTATATTGTATGACAAATTATGTTAATATTATTTAGTATTTCTTGTACATGATAAATACCTTCTCTCTTGCTGTCTTAAAGTTTCTCTTTTTCTTTTACTCTTAGGAAATGATATTACAGTGGATACAGAACCTTACTTCAAAGTTGTTGAGACTCATGAGTCTGTAGGTTAATATTTTTCATCAAACATAGAAGGTTTTTCATACATTTTTATTCAAGTATTTCTTCTGCCTCTTTCCTCTGTGCATATGTTGGTTCACTTGATGGTATACCATGGGTCTCTAAGGCTTTCTTAATTTTTCTGTATCCTTTTTCATGTTGGTTTATAAGACTTGAAAACTCAATATATCTTCAAGTTTGCTCATTTTTTCTTCCACAAGATCCAATGCACTGTTGAGTTTCTCTAATGAGTTTTTCATTTGTTAAAACTTTTCAACTTCAGAATTTTAATTGCATTTTTATAATTTCTATACCTGTATAAATATTATCTATATTCCTTCATGTGCCATGGTGCACACTTGTAATCCCATTGGCTCAGAAGACAGAAGTAGGAGGATCACAAGTTCAAAGCCAGCTTTAGCAACTTGGCTAGGCCTTGAGCAACTTAGTGGGCCTGTGTCTCAAAAAATAAAATACAAAAAGGTCTGGCAATGTCACTCAGTGGTTAAGCCCACTTGAGTTCTATCCTTGGTACCAAAAAAATTGTCTATTTCATATTTTTCCTTTTTTGCTTTACTTATTATTTTCTTAAGTTCTGTGAGAATATTTATAACAACTGATTGAAAGTTTTTGTCTTACCTTAAATATAATATGTAAAACTATGAAACATTAGAATAAAATATAAGGGAAAAGATCTACAAGCTTGGTCTTTTCAATTTTTTTTTTGCATATAATCACAAAAGCAAAAAATGACAAATGTGATTAATTCAAAATCAATATCACATTCAACAGAGTGAGTATAAAAATCTATAGAATGTGAGAAAACATTTATAATAATTCATCTAAAAAGAGATTAATTTCCATATATATATGAAACAACTCATCAAAAAAAATCTGAAATAATTTAAATATTCGATGAAGATGTGAACAGGTATTTCCCAAAGAAGATAAATAAATAGTCAACAAATGTATGAAAAATGTAATGCTCAACTAACGTCATCAGAAAAGTGCAAATCAAAACTAAGATGATCTCCTATTTCATCCCAGTAAGAAAAGCTAATATCAAAAAGAATATAATGGGTCAGTTCCGGCCGAGAGCGTGGTGAGAAACGGAGTGCGGCCTGCTCTCCGGGCCCTCTGGGGCCCTCCGGCCTCAGGCCGGCGGGTGAGCTGGGGGGCCCGGGGACAGGCCGCGGCCTCTTTCCTGCAGACTTCGGAGCTCCCGCTGCGACTGCCCACTGGCTGGCCCTGCCTGTGAAGGACCTGCGAGCCTCTTCCCCTGGCTGGATGACCCGATGGCGGCGGCGACCGGTCGGGTCTCGGGGCCCAGCCCTGTTCATCCCAGCCGAAGCCGCCGCAGAGCTCGTGGCGCCTTTGGGTGGCGGCGGGCGTGGCGGGGCGAGAAGAATGGCGGCCGCCCGGGGCTTCGAGGGCCCTCGGAGGAGAGTGGACGCCCGAAAGCTCGGCCACGCGTTGGACAGAGGAGCCGCGCAGACCAGGGCCGTCCGCGACCGCGCGGGGCGGCTCCTGGAGACCGCGCCTGGTCGGGACAGGCGAACAAAGGCCTTAACCGCCCCGGAAGGTGAGCGAAGCCCCGAAGACGACGACGGGTGGAACGGTGAGCGGCCTCGGCGGTGGGTGTGCGTTCTCCCCGAGAGAAGCGGTCGTCGGGGCGCGGCCGCCACCCTGAGGAGATGTCCTGGCCTGCGTAGAAGGCCTGTGTATATAATATGAAAAAGCTGCTCTCAACTTGCCCCATCCTGTGACAATGTGTGCTGCGTCTGGACCTCTCCATGTGAAGAGGTTGCGAGGTCTGATGGTTAGAAAGTAACGTCTTGCAAATGGCCTTTTGTTTTTAAAAATCGGAAATGTCTCCTGCAAGTGGCTTTGGAATGGATTCCTTAGCCCATCTCTGGAGCTGCGCGTGTCCACGCTTGTTAAGGGGGTTCGAGGACGTGGAGAAGACTGACCGTGAGGCGGAGGAGGTCCTGTGCAGACTGGTTTTATGTAAAAGACATTTTCCTCTTGTAACCATTGTTTTGTGTGTGCATTTTATTCCTCATTACTGTGTAGATAGTTGAACATGATGAGTACTTTTTTGGAAATACCTAGGCTTTCTAGATGTTCTAAAGTGCCTGATATATGGTAAAAGTAGAAGTGGTAACATACAACACGTTTTGTACATTTCTTTTTGTTAAAATTCTTATGAAATTTTTTTTGGGGGGGCAGTAGCCAAACCCCCTTTTGAGTCATACAGAGTTGTGTGCTGGTCCTTGGGTGTGCCTACGGTGAGCTAAGACTTGTACCTTATGTCTATGGGTTTTGTTTTACTTTGCTGTGTATATAGTGTATATAAAGGACAAATGAATCCTAATCTGCATCTAGTCTGTCTAGATGTTAAAGAGGTTGCCAGTGTATGACAAAAGTAGAATTAGTAAACAAATTTTGTATGTTTTGTGTTAAAATTCCTAGGAAGGATTGTCTTCTGAAAATTTTGAGCATTATAGCCCACTGGGTCAGTGACAGGCCAGAATGCTCATATTTTGAAGACATTTTAAAATTAGAACTATTGTTACATGTGTGCAGTTTATTCAAGACTGTCCTGTACATAGTGGACAAACTGAGTCCTTACTTGAAACATCTAGCCTGGCTAGATGTTTAGAAGTGCCCGATGTATGTTAAATGTAGAGATAGTAAAATATCACTTTGTAAATATCTTTTTGCTAAAATTCATATGAAATAGTCTTTTGGGGAAGGGAACTGTTAAACCATCTCTGTGAGCAGTATAGTACTGTCTGCACCTGTTCGGTGATGTGGAGGAGGTGGGAGGGAAGCAATTGCAAAAGGTAATATGTTAGTGTGTTCATACTTGGGACATTTTCAGACATCAATTTTCTTTGTTTCGTGCATTTCGTTTTGCTGTGTATATAGTGTATATAATGGGCAAATGAGTCCCAGTTTTGCAACATCTAGTCTCTAGATGTTAAAGAGGTTGCCAGTGTATGACCAAGTAGTTAGTAAAATTAGCACATTTTGTACACTTTGTGTTGAAATTCATAGGGAAGCTTGTCCTCTGTAAATGACTTTTGAATATGAATTTGTTCAGCCATCTCTAAGCGTTACATATGCCTGTAATTGTCCACTGGACTGAAAGATAGAGGGATGTGAGGATAGAAAGGTTCAAGGACAAAATGGTCATATTAGAAAATACCTCAGATTCTAACCATTGCTACGTGTGCAATTTTATTTACCAGTGCTGTGTGCATAGTGGACAGGTTATTATGTGGAAGATCTAGTCCTTCTATTTAATTAGAAGTGCTTGATATATTTAAAAGTAGAAGTGGTAGAATTAAAACTTTGTAAATAGCTTTTAAAAAGTGATGGGAAATACTGTTTGGGATTGTTAAGCCACCTCTGAACAGAATACTGTCTGTACTTGTTCACTGGGTTGAGGGAGGTGGGAGGGAAGAAGTTGCAAGGGTGTTTTGGTAAGAGTGTGCTAGAAAACTTCAGCTTACCCATTGCCCTGTGATGTGCATTTCATTTAACTTTGCCGTGCTGTATATATTGTATATATACTGGACAAAGGAGTCCTAATTTTATAATATCTAGTCTCTAGATATTAAAGAGGTTGCCAATGTATGACAAAAGTAGAGTTAGTAAACTAACACATTTTGTACACTTTGTGTTAAAATTCATAGAAAGGCAGTCTTCTGAAAAGGTCTTTTGGAAGTGAAATTGTAACATATCATGTGACACTCATGTGGCACATGTGACATAGGAGAAAGAAGTGGAAGAAATGAAGGATACTAGGCCAGAGTGATCCTACTTAGAAGACACTTTCAGATATAACCATTGTTACATGTGTGTAGTTTATTTAACACTACTATGTACATAGTGGACAAACTTAAGTCCTTATTTGAAACATCTACTCTTTCTAGATGTTTAGAAGTGCACAAAGTATGTTAAAAGTAGAGGTAGTGAATAAAACATTTTGTAGGTATCTTTTTGTTAAAATCCATAATGAAATAAACTCTTTTAGAAATGGAATGATCAAAACAGTTCTCTGAGCAGTACACATTGTATTTGTGCTGTTCAGGGAAGAAGAAGGAAAAGAAAATGCAAAGGGCTTTATACCAACGTATTTTTTGTAAAGCAAGATTGACCATTGTCTCTTATATCTGAGTTTTGTTTTACTATGTAAATAGTGTATATAAAGGACACAAGTCCTAATTTACATCTAGTCTATCTAGATGTTAAAGAGGTTGCCAGTGTATGACAAGTAGAGTTAGTAAACTAACACATTGAGTACACTTCATGTTAAATTCATAGGAAAGACTGTTCTTAAAACCACTTAGGAAGTGAAATTGTTAGTCATCTCTCAGCATTACAGATGCATATATCTGACCCCTGTGTTGATAAGAGACTAGAAGGGGAAGGGTTCTAGGCCAGAATGTTCTTGTTTGGAAGACACTTTCAAATTCTAGCCTTTAAAAAGAGGAGTTTTGCTTCAGAGTGTAGCCTTTGTTCAGTAAGTTGCAGTTTATTCAGTGCTACTGTATGTATAGTTTAAAACTTAGGTCCTTGTTGGAAACATCTAGGGTTTCTAGATGTTTAAAGGTGCACAACACATGGTGAAAGTTGAGGACTAAAGTAATGCCTTTTAAGTATTTTTTGTTGCTATATAGGAATGGTTGCCATGTAGGAGAATGGAATTGTTGAATTTGATGTCTTGGAGAATACGTGGAAGATTCACTGGGTGGTGGGTGGGGGAATGAGAAAGTATGCATAGAGAAGCACTCTGTGCCCTTAGATTAGTTCCGATTGTCTAGCCATTGTTATATGTGCATTTTAGTTAGTATTGCTGGGTATTAAAGGATAAGTCCTAATGCCCAAAGTTTGTTAGAAGTAGCAAAATAATCCCTATATAAATATCCTTGTTAGTTTGTAGGAAGAACTGTCTTCTGGGAATGGCCCTTATTAATCCACCTCTTGGAGCTAGGGGTAGTCCTGAATTTAGTCACTGAAATGGTGCTGAGGGAGAAGAGGAAGGGTGAGGGGACGTGCTCTTTGCTAGTAGCTCCATATCTGGAAGGCAGGTTTAGATTATAACCATAGATCTATATGCATTTTGGTAAAGTCCTTGTGTTTATTGTGCACAAAGTTCATACTTTATTTCACAACATCTAAGCTTTCTAGATGTCCTGAGGGTAACAGTGAATCATAAAAAGTAGAGCTAGTCAATTAGCCAATTTGTAAATAACTTATAATTGATAGAAAAGATGCATCTGGGACATGGAATTGCTTTGTCTCTGGGCTATGTGTATCAGGACTTGCTCGTTAGGCTGGCAGCAAAGGGGCACAGGGGCGCACACAGGAAAAGACAGGAGCAAGTGCTCAAGGATTGACATTTCCATGTGAGCCACTGGTGTGCATCTTCTGGCTGTACTATAGGAATACTTTAATTCACTGGGAACATGCATTCTTGCTAATACTTTAGTAGAAATCTGGTAACGAAACAAGCTTGGTGTATCCTGTTGCTTTGTCTCATTTTAAATGCATTAAGGGAATGCATTATTTTAGTTGTAACTCTGCAAATATGTCTATCCTAGAGGCCTGTTGCCATTTCTGTCTTAAGTGAAATTTTTGTCCCCAAGAAAGGATAACAGATTGAGTTGGTATAGTGTATTCTTGGTTATCAAAAATACTCATGTAGCTTTGGGATTTTGAATTGGTGAATATTCATGATGTGTGGAAAAGCATGATACACACTACAATCTCAATCACAAGATGGGATGTTGTGTATGTATATGCACGACCTGGAGGGATACGTCCAACTAAGCTGCTTGTGACTGGATGACTTTGTTCTTTGCTTGTGTTTTTGTTTTTCCTGTAATGCACACATTAACATTTAAAAAATAAATGCTATTTAAAAAAAAAAAAAAAGAATATAATGGTTTAGATATCAGGTGTTCTCCAAAAGCTCATGTGTGATGTGCAAGAAATATTTCAGGTGAAATGATTGGGTTATGGGAGCCTTAACCTGAGTATTTACTATAGGCAGGTAGTGTGTGACTAGAGGAGGTGGGGTATGGCATGCCCATAAAGATTTTATTTTGTCCTTGTTTTTGGAGTAGTCTCACTCTGTTTCCTGGTGGCTGTGTTCTGAGCTGCTTTTCTCCACCACACTCTTGTGCCATGATATTCTGCCTCATGTTGGGTCCAGAGCAATGGAGTCAGCAGTCTATGTACTGGAACTTCTGACACTCTGAGCTTAACTAACATTTCCTTCTTTAAAATTGTTCCTGGCAGATCTTTCAGTTACAGTCGGAAAAATTAAAATAAAACAAAAATTAAAGGTAACAAGTTCTGGGTGAGGATGCAGAGGAAAGGGTACACTTTCACACCATCAATAGAAATGTAAATGAGTACAGCTAACATGGAGAACAGCATGGAGGTTCTGGAAAAATTTATAAATGGAACATCAGTGTGATACATCAATCCGACTCTTGTGTATACATTGTAAGGAAATGAAATCAGTATGTTGAAGAGACAGCTGTATTCCCATATGCTCATTAAAGCACTATTCATATTTGCCAAGACAAAGAAACAACCTGTGTCCATCAACTGATGAATGGATAAAGGAAATGTGTTACATATACCCGATGAAACACTACTTAGCCATAAGAAGAAAGAAAACTGGTCATTTGTGACAGTGTGGATAAAATGATAAATGATTGGTTTAGATTTTAAAATTCCTAGTAGATAGAATTTTGAATGTTCCCAACATAATGATATACATGTGAGGTGACATACAAATTACCCTGATGTGATCATTATATATTTTATACTTGTACTGAGATGTCACACTGTACCCTATAAATATGCACAATTACTGTGTCAAATGAAAATAGAATATATATGAAAATAAAGTCTTTGTATAGGAAATCAAAGGTCATTCACTATGGATGTTTCCTATTGACCATATATTTTTCCTGAATTGGGTCACATGTTTCCATTTCTTGATACTTTGTGTTATTTTTTAAATATTGCTGTTTGTTTTTCAGAATACTACATTTTAAATAAGATAATAAGGTAACTAGATCAGATTATATCTCAGTCTGTTGTTTTATCTGATTTCTTCTTGTTGGTCTTTGTTTTCTGTAATTAATTTTATGAAACTTATGAATTTTTTGTTACATATGCTTATTTAGTCTCTCCTCAGTGATATTAATATTCATGTGAAGATTTGGCAAAGATTTCCTCAATTAACTTTAAAGACTATCTCTCAGTCTTTGCCAAGTTACTTTCAGTAGGTGTTGAGCCACACATGTTCAATTCTGTTCTAACCTTCGCTTTCGTTTTTCTCAGGTGCTCAAAGTCACTGAGAGGTTAAGAGATCAGGACCTTCTCAGTTCTCTTCTGAGTAACACAGGCATGTACATGCACTTGTACTTTTGATTTTTGAGTAATATACAAAATTTTCAAAGCTTATATGAATATATAATTCCTCAAAATTTCAAGTTTTTGATAAATCTCTTACATACTTCAATTGGTATTACAGTCTCAGACACTGAGTTATTAAACAACTGGTATTGATTATTTCCTGAAAAAGCCCTTGACAAAGCTTTTTATTCTGAGTTCTGAGTCAGATCCAATAAAGATAAGGACATTGCTCTGATGTTTCTAGGGAGCTACCACAATAATCAAATAGTGATGGTTTTCTGACAGTATGGCTTAATGATTAGCTGCAAAACTGTTTTGTTTTCTCCAATGGCTGCTAGGCTATTGGTTTTCATGGTGATTTGGCCAACTATAGCAAAGCTATAAACAGGTCTTAGGAAAGAAGAGTAGGTGCAAGATAAAATGCCATAAATCTCACTGATTTTACTAAGATTGAACCATTTTTTCTTGTATAAATGTATAAATGTTCCTTGGGTTGTGTAAATTGTTGGCAAATATCCAGAGTTGTATAAAGCTGACTGAGAACATTTTTGGCTGATGTTATTTCCTTCACGGAGAAGTGGATTTTCAAAGGTCCTTACTCATTCATTCTAGAAATGGTTCTTCTTTCATTCTCCCATAATAAGAATCATTTTTGTCTCTACATCCCATGAAAACTACATTTGCAGTCTGTTCTTTACCCAATTGCCAGTTATTCTTTGTAAATTATGTAAAATCATGAAACTCCAATTCAAATCTGTGATGGCTTCCCACCTCACTCAAAGTTATATCCTGAAGGCCTCATTCAGGTCTACATGACTGGCATTTCCCTTTCTCTAACTTCCTTTTAAGTACATAAATTTGCTTACTCAACTGTAGTCAAATTTGTCTCCAACTCCTTGTACATGTTATGTATGCTCTTCAGAATCTTTTCAATTAATACTCCTGTTGCCTAAAATGGTCTCTTAAATTGCTGTAGTCTTTTGTCCCATACTGTAAAGGTCTCTTCCCAAACATTACCATCTCAGACATTTCTTTCTCAACAAGGTTTTTGTTATCTCTGTTATACTCTTAGAATATATATGGTAGAATTAAAATATCATTTTGTGAACTGTTGAATGTTCAATTTTAAAGGTAATTTTTGGAATTTACATGGAACTTTACAAATATTTGTAGGATGTAAAGAAATAACTGAAGTTAATGGATATAAATTAAAATTCTTTATTTTAAAATGTATATTTATAAGTACATATGAGAGTTTTAAATGACTTTTTTGTGAACTCAAAGTGGTAAGTATTTAATTGTCTTTAGCAGATAAAAAGCTTTTATAAAAGAAAAAATGATTGTCCTCATGGACGAAAGAATGAGAAAAACACAGAGTCACCAGTAAGACTTGAATTTTTAATGATCAAATATCCATTCTTACTGGGAAATCATAGTTTTTTTAGATAAAAGAATTGCAGGAAAGCTATCAGTTTTTCCCCTTTGCCTTAGCTTGACATCAATATGCTGATGCAAGTCTGTGAAATTACTTCTAAATTTAAAGAAAAAATTTGAACTCATTTTTAACATTTCAATTAAGTAATTGCCTCCCAGATTATTTTGGCTATACATACTCTATTGAATGAAAGGTTTTCTGGTACCAACTAAGGTATTTTGACAAAGATCACCAAGGAGTTATACATTAACAATACCCTCATAAGCTCTCATCAGAGCATATGTACATTGGCTAATAGTGCATGCATTCTTCTAAGATGTGCTGGAGAATATAATAAAAGAGAAAATGCTTCTTCAGATTCGTACTATTAGGTTACTTTTTAAAAAAGTAACTAATTTTTATTCCAAGGAAACATGCTTTTTGCTATGTAGAACAATTGATTTAAACAGTTCACAAGACTGAAAAGGTAGTAAAAGAAGGTTTTAGATGCAGATATGTTTTACAGAATCAGCAAAGATTTTTTTATTCGCCATATCTAGTTCCTAATAAAGACTATGTATGCTAAGAATGCATGCTGAATGCATGAATTAAAGAACGAAGGAATGAATGACAAGGTTATAAGAGCAGATTACTTCACAGGGCTCCAATACAAGACACAAGGGTTAGCTAAGACAGTTGTTAATATTTTTTGTCAAATATTCATTCCTAACTTACTATATTTTGGGGAAGATATAATCTTCTAGACTGCAATGTCTTTTAGTTTCCCAAATTGGACCCCAAACCAAATTCCAAAATTGTTTTAACAAATTCTTAACAATTGGAGAACCTGATGGAAACTATGGAGATTTTATTTCCTTAAATGGTAGTAAGTAGCCCAAGGCTTCGTGCAATTTCAAGGGAATCATTAATGTATTAAAGTTCATCTTTCAACCCCAAAATAGGTTTCCTGAAATCAAGGACAATATTATTCATGTGGAATTTTCCTAATGCCTAATTCTCAATTGTGATGAGCTCATCACTTTGAAAAGTGAATTAATTCAGAAAACTGTAAGACACTTTATTTAATGTGAATCTGCTTTTCTGAGTAGTATTTAAGTTATTTACATTAGTATTCTTATCATAAATCTAATTATCATGGTACTTAAAACATTATAAATTAGAAACCACAATTACTTAGGAACCAAAAACAAGCTTTTCCTCTCACAACTGAAGTACACAGCAAATGTAAATCATTGGCAATTTTAACTATGGAAAAGAAAAACAAGAGAAAACTAAAAAAAAAATGAGGTCTGTTATATTGGTTTTGAGTTCACAAGAAATCTCTCATGTACGTAAATAAATCTTCAGGACAGATTTCCACAACACTGTAAGAGGAGTTTAAGATTCAATAGAATGTTATAATTCTGTACTCTAGATGGTAACTAGATTACAGGAGTGAAAGGTATTACAATGGCAAAAGAAGTAGACTTTAACAATGACTGGATATTTAATAATAGAGAAGAATCAAAGTCCACCTCAGTATATTTAGTGAGAAATACTCATAGCAAAAACAGGAAAGGCAGAAGAAAAGTCCTATGGGAAACATGGTGAATTCTATGAATGCTGAAACACATAGTAGTAAGAACTGTTAAACAAAGATTTCTGTCAAAAAGGCTCACCCCATTAGTCTAATGTTAACTCTGGTTAACTCTGGTTAACTCAGTTAACTCTGGTGACAGTTAATATTAGACTAATGGGGCTCTCATTTCCAGAGGAGTTAAGCTTTATATAATTTTTCTCTTTAATGCCCTAGTTTAAATTTTCTGCTAAAGTGAATAGTGAGACAAGTAACTCACGGCAAGAAAGGGAAGAAAATTAAAAATCCTTTCAAGTGCAGAGGAAAAAAAAATCTCTCCACATCTCTCCCAGACCTTTGGCGATTTCCAGGTTTCTCATTCAAGAAATTTGGACTGAAGAGTATTTTGTTATGTCAAAGAGGTGCATTGTGTTTGCTTATTTCACTGTATATTACACAAGCAGACAGGGCATGATGGGAAAGTGAAAAAACTCTTAAAAATTTCTTTAACAGAAAAGTAGGAAACTCAATGAAAATTCTGTAGTTTTTCAGTTCTCTCTTGTGTACATACCCATGTGCACAAAATCTATTCCTTAAAAGTGAAAGATATTAGGTTCCTTTATCTTCAGTGACTGTTGTTAACACTTTCTATCTGTAATACAGACTATATTTTAAATATTAATTCTAAAAAGAATAAACAATAAAAATAAAAACATTGACAGATGATATTTAGTTCTTTGATAAAAATAGTAAGAATCACCAACACAGTACTAATAAAAAGCATGTAAATACAATGAAATAGGAAATATATGTTAGAATACTGATGAAGACCTTCATAAAGGAAGGCTGGTAAAAAATAATTATCAGGGAAATTCAAGATATATTCATTCAAAATACTAGATAAATAATACCATTTATAATTTATATGAGAAAAATGGATATAAATTTGGATTATTTTTCTATTTGACTGCTATATATAACTGACCTTTAGATTAAATTTGCTGGTGTCAGTTTCCCATTTAATATTGAATGTTCCAAACCTGCTTTCAAGTAGATTTTTCAACTTCTCATTTGGATGTCATTTGCTCTTGATTATAGGCCAGTTTTTATTTAACCTGCAGATGAAGCACAGATTCAGACAAATATCATTACTAAATTCCAATTTAAAATTATTTTGATTCAAATTAACTTCAGTTTGACAGAATTATGAAAACAAGTTTTTAAAAAGGCTTAATCACTTCTTCTTAGTTTTTCCAGTTATTTAAACAAGTGAACTGATTGTTTTGTGTGGATTAGAAGAGTAGCAAATGGGGCTATTTATTGATTATTTTTGTTATATATAAAATTAAAATACATTTTGACATAATCACAAAAGTATGGAATGGAATTAGATCTAATTTAGTCCCCATTACTTTCCCCCATCACCTTCCTTCCTCCTCCAGTTCCTCTCCTTCTACAGATACTTTTTTTTTTTTTTTTTTTTTTTTGGTGCTGGGGATTGAACCCAGGGCCTTATGCTTACAAGGCAAGCACTCTACCGACTGAGCTATCTCCCCAGCCCCTACAGATACTGTTGTAATTAACTTATAGTCTTTTTTTCTTAAATAAGTGTCTTGTAGATATACCTGATGTTGAGACTCACTGTATATTCATGTATGTACATTAAAAAGTTCAGAAATTCATTCCACTGTTCTTCCTATATCCTGTCCTTCCTTCCTCCACCTCAATCCTCTTCCTTCCTGATCTTTCCTGAATTTTTGATGTAATTCCCTGCCCCATTCTCTCTTCTCTCTCTCTCTCTCTCTCTCTCTCTCTCTCTCTCTCTCTCTCTCTCTCTCTCCCTCCCTCCCCTTTCCCTTATTTTGGATTAGCTTTCACATATCAGAGAAAACATCTGATCGTTGGTTTCTGGGACAGGCTTATTTCACTTAACACCATAGTCTCCAGTTCCATCCACTTATTTGCAAATGCTACAATTTTATTCTTCTTTATGGCTGAGTAATATTCCATAGTGTATATATACCACAGTTTCTTTGTCCATTCATCTATTGAATGGTATCTAGGTTGGTTCCATAATCTAGCTATTGTGAATTGAGCTGCTACAAATATTGATGTGGCTGTATCACTGTAGTATGCTGCTTTGAAAATATTTTGGGTATTCTCTAAAGAGTAGGATAACTGGTTTTAAAATAAGGAAAAATATTTTTAATTGATATGTGAGGAAGAATTTCTCTTCATCTATGTACTGACTCTTTAAAAGGGGGAGCTCTATTCTTGATTAAAAAAACATAACATATTGCCACCTATTGTAAATGGTTTTATCTGTACTGTACAATAAGGTAGCTATTAACAACATGTGACTTTTAAGTACTGGAATTATGGCCAACAAGAATTGTGACATGAGGTAAAATAAAATATATACTTGATTCTGAACACTTTATATGAAAATAAAAAGAGAGAAATATTCTATTGATAGTTTACAAAAATTACAACATGAAATGATAATGTTTTGGATATATTGAATCATATACAGTTAATTTGAGTTAAATAAAATATAATAATATTAATAATCCCTGTTTCGATTTTTCTTTTATACTGTGACTACTAGAAAATTAAAAATTACAAAGAAACTTGCATTTGTTTTTACTGAATGACACTGATTCAGACCTTTGCTATTCCAAGTATCATTCATGGACCAAGAACATCACATTTGATAGAATACTGTGAAACTTCTGTCACAGAAGACTGAATCAGTTCTGGAAATTTAATAAGAACTTCAGATCATTCCTATCATATTATAGTTGTAGTGCTGTGCTCATTGACCGAAAGGCACAGATACTAGAATGATATTTCAGGTTCTAATCCTAGAAACCTATATACAATTAAATGACCAATATGTATCTCTTGCAGCACAATCTAACTAAAATCAATGGTCTGAATTTAATTCTTAAAAATCTTTTCTCTTTAGTGCTAACTAATGTTTATCCATAGTTCAAGTTAAAAACTGGGTGATTGTTTAATAATAACAAACTACTCTTTCCCTAACAGGACTGTTAGTGAGTCAGGGGGAATAGGGTGTTTGGGGCTGCATTTTAACAGTAATGTTGGACTTTTTGCATCTAGAAGCATAAAATATTATAGCTATGATTTTTTTGTGATAGAAAATGGCTTAGATCATTCAAGTTCTTAAAAAGACAGCCATTTGCAATTAAAAATCTGATATGATTTATTTTTATATGAATTATTTTGATGTAAAATGTGAGTGAAATAACTGACTGCAGAATGATACCTCCATAGTAGGTACACTTACAGCCCATATTTAATTGCAATAATAAAAATTGCTTAAATGAGAGAAGAGTTTTACTTCAGAAATAAAAATTCAAGAAATTCTATTAGAAAAATCAAGGAAATTAAATCACATGAATGCAAAAGAGAGAATTGAAGCCTGGCAATACACCCAGGATCAAATATATAGGAATAGAAATATGTGGGATGAAATGGACTCTTAGGGTAGGTTTGAATTGCATTTCTCTTATTACTAGAGATGTTGAACATTTTTTCATATATCCATTGATTGCTTTACATCTTCTTCTGTGAAGTGTCTTCTCATTTCCTTAGTCTATTTGTTGATTGGGTTATTTGTATTCTTGGTGTAGAGTATTTTGAGTTCTTTAATAGATTCTGGAGATTAGTGCTCTATCTGAAGTATGTGTGGCAAAGATTTTCTCCCACTCTGTAGGCTCTCTCTTCACATTGCTGATAATTTCCTTTGCTGAGAGAAAGCTTTTTAGTTTGAATCTATCCCAGTTATTGATTCTTGCTTTTATTTCTTGTGCTATGGGAATCCTGTTAAGGAAGTTTGATCCTAGCAACAATAGGTGTTGGTGAGGATGTGGGGAAAAAGGTACACTCATACATTGCTGGTGGGACTGCAAATTAGTGCAGCCACTCTGGAAAGCAGTGTAGAGATTCCTCAGAAATCTTGGAATGGAACCACCATTTGACCCAGCTATCCCACTCCTTGGCCTATACCCAAAGGACTTAAAATGAGCATACTACAGAGATACAGCCACATCAATGTTCATAGCTGCTCAATTCACAATAGCCAGATTGTGGAACCAACCTAGATGTCCTTCAATTGAGGAATGTATAAAGAAACTGTGATATATATATATATATATATATATATATATATATATATATAAAATATTACTCAGCCATAAAAAAGAATAAAATTATGGCATTTGCAGGCAAATGGATGAAGTTGGAGAATATCATGCTAAGTGAGATAAGCCAATCTCAAAAAACCAAAGAACGAATGATTTCGCTGATAAGCGGTTGATGACATGATAATGGGGGTTGGGAGGGGGGCAAGAATGGAGGAAGGAGGGACTCTATAGAGGGATAAGAGGAATGGGAGGGGTGGGGTGGTGAAAAATAACAGAATGAATCAAACACCATTACCCTATGTAAATGTATGATTACACAAATGGTATGCCTCTACTTCATGTATAAACAGAAATAAGATGTATCCCATTTGTTTACAATAAAAAAAATGAAATATATGGGAATTTTTATTCAGATGAATGTTAAATCATGAAATGTGAAGTGTGAATGGATGGTGAACTTTGTCTGGTGAGTTATATATTTGACAGTCTTAGGAATGTGCTAGCTAATTAAAAGTGTCTGGGAAGAGAGTAAGCTTGGCTGGAGATTCAAGGTATTTTGGCAAAGTACTAGAAACAATTAATAGTAACAAATTTAACAAAGAGAACAAATATTGATTTTAAAAATTCTGTTATACCATGTAAACTCTCTTAGAGTTTGCCAATTTCCATTTGGTCTGGTATAATGTCTTGGTTCTCCAAACTAAACTTTATATTATAGAATTAATTTTTGACAAAAATATCCATTGAGGTCATGAATATTGTATAACTAATGTAGCATATGATTGTATGAACTGTATCATTGCCAGAGTAAATGTATCATGTAATTGCATGAATAAATGTAAAATTATGCAATTAAATATGAATTTCTGCCTATTGTAACTGATTTTTATATGGAAAAAAATGATTCAGCACATTCCACTTCTCTTCAGTTGTGGTCCTTATATTCTTCCCTGTCATATTTCTAATCAGTTACGCTTCCTCATTAACTTCAAACCATAGCTAGTATCACTAAATTTGGCAAAGAAAAATACAAGATACCCAGATAAATTTAAATTTAATGAAAACAATAGACACTATTATAATATTAGTATGTCATAGACACTAATATAATATTAGTATGTCATATACAGTAGTTTTGTTTTTTATCTGAAATTTGAATTTACCTAGATGCGGTATATTTTATCTGATGACCCTACCCCTGTCCATTTGTTTTCAGGACACTTTTTAACCTAGAATGCCCTCTCCTATATTTTCCTCATCACAGGGCAAACGTAAACACCAGATTTGCATATTGCTTAACAGTAAAATCTTGCCTGAAATAGGCACAGAAAATAAAGATGCTAATTGAGACTTTTCCGTATAACAAAAATAGAAAATCAAATCTGAATGTTTTCCTTCAAAATATGCTATTTTGGTTAAGGATGATAAAGTAGTCAGTTTTCTATTGCTGTAACCAAATTCCCTGAAAAGAACAACTTAGGGGAGGAAAAGGTTTTCTGGCTCTCAATTTCAGAGGTTCAATCCATGGTCAGCTGATTCCATTGCTCTGGATCTGGGATGAAAAAGAACATTATGGTGGAGGGCTGTGGCAAAGAGAGAAAGAAATGGGCCAGGGACAGGTATATTTTGGGCCACACTTTTAGTAACCTACTTCTTCCAGCCACATCCCAATTGCCGATAGTTACCACTCAGTAGTCTCTTTATATTTTTTATCCCTCAAATGAATTAATCTACTGATGAGGTTATAGTTCTCATGGTCTAATTATTTCACTATGAACAGTGCTACATTGGATAACATGTTCATAATACATGAACTTTTGGGGTACACTCCACATTCACACCAAAACAGATGGTGAACAACATTAGCAAATTAGAGATCTACATTTAAAGCTGAAACTTACAGATATTATTAACTCATTATTAGTTTCTTTTTTACTTTTCTTTATCTTGTGTTATACAGAATCTCTCTACTTCTTTTCCCACTTAATTGTTTCTGTGGTAATTATGCTTTATATTTTATAATCTTATCCATTCTTATGTTCTACCAAGGCACTTTGATTAGAGCCCAGCCCAGGCACAAACATGCACTCATGCACTCAATCTCTCACTCTCTCTTTCTCTCTCTCTCTCTCTCTCTCTCTCTCTCTCTCTCTGTTTTTCCTGTCACTCCTTCAGTTTTTATGGTCTAAAAGGCAGTACTGTCATCAGACTATTCTGACATAGTTCCCCTTTGACTAAATTAGGACTATTATTGTATTGCAAAGAAAAAATATAGAATGTTTTCTTTGTCATGGACTGATATACAGAATGTTTATGTTACATATCTAGGGACTTGTTAAAAGTAAAGAATGGGGGAATTATTATCTTTCATATTCTTGCATTGAATTTGTTGTATTAATTGAGGCTATAGTTTTTAATAAACATCATCATTTCCTTTATTTCTTTCTATTTCTGACACTGTAGTGCTTTTCTTGCCAGTGTCATTTAATGCTCTTAGCAATCAGCAGTTTGGAACTGGGAAGAAAACTGACATACAAAAACTTATCATTTTTAAGCAGTGAGCTGAACTCTTTCTATTTGCCATCAAGATGGGTTCTTCCTACTCAGTACTCTAACCTTCGCAAATTTTTTCCAATGGACCAATGAAGTGATCTGCAAATTCATAAATTTGAAAATTTCTGCAGGAGAGGTACCAAAGGAAAAACAACCTAAACTATATGTAGCAAGATGTCTAAGAAAACATGTTTTGTTATGAAATTTAAAATTCTACAAACATTCTAAGTGGGTGGTTCATATTTTCATGATTCTTAAAATGTTTTATGGTCTACAAAATTTTAAGTCATGACCCAGACATGCCCCACATTCTAACGGATTAAAAACCTTAGTAAATCTTTCAATCTCAGAAACTTCAACATCAACCTAGATGACTTCAGAGTTCTTCTACCTGTCAAGTCTATTCTTTCTCTTAAGATTTACATTTAATCCTCTTCTGCATGAACTTTACACTAACCAGTATCTATTCCTTGTTGCAAAAAAAATTCACTTCTCACTCTCAAACAGAAGCTTCTTATTTGCATCAAAAAATACGTTAACCACTTCCATTAAAAACCTAACCAAAAATCTCCACACAAAATTTACTGTAGAGTTATAATCCTACCATCTTTTGCTTTCCTTTCCACAAATCACTCATTACTCTAGTTTCCATCTCCATTCTCCTATCCAAAAATCACTAATGTGATTAATTACTTCAAAGGCACAATGTCCTGTGAGAAATTTTTGATACTTATCTTATTTGGTCTCTTCATATCACTTAATAATGTCAACTATTTCTTCCTTTCAAAAAATACATCACTTCTCATTGGTTCTTTTTAGTTATATATTAGCATTCATTTTGACATAATAATAAAAGCAGGAAATATGATTTTTTCCAATTCAGTCCCTATTACTTCCCCTTTCCCTTCCCGCCTCCCTTCCCGCCTCCCTTCCCATGTTCCCTTCCCTCTCCTTTAAATCTTAAATTAAAAAAACCCTACTATTGCTGTAATATATTGCCAGAAGCAAAAAAGATGTTAATTTTCAAATTAAGTTGATGCTTACGTAGTTGTTCCTATTTTTTTCAAATACTTTTAATTGTAGATGGACATTTATTTTATTTATTTTTATGTTGTTTTGAGGATGAAACCCAGTGCCTCACATGTGCTAGGCAAGCACTCCACTATTGAGCTACAGCCCCAACCTCAGGCCCCTACTTTTTGATTTTTTTCTATTTTCAAAATTTGTCAAGGAGATTAGCATAATAGACATCATGATAATAAATATTAGCATTCATTGAGAGCTTTCAGTGGTCTAGTGTTAACAAGTGTTTCCTATATATCATCCCATGAGATCCTCCAGACAATACTATGAGGTCGGTACTATCATTACTCTCATTTGATGGATTTATGTGATACCAATGACTAAAATAGAGCAGTCAATTTTTAGTTTGTTAAGGAACCTCCATACCATTTTCAATAATAACTATACCAATTTATGTTCTCAACAACAAACTACGAGTTCCCTTTAGTCTTTTCCAACATGCATTAACTTTCTCTTTATTAATAAAAGTCATCCTAACAGGTGTGTGGGAATATTATATATTGGTTTTAATTTTTATTTCCCTATGACTTGTGATATTAAGCATTGTTTAATGTACCTATTTGCCATTTCTCTTTGTCTTCTCATTTGTCTTCTTCTGAGAAATGTCTCCTTAGGTACTTTTTCCCTTTTTAATCAGGTCATTTGTTTCTTGATACTGAGTTGTTTGAGTTCCTTATATGTTTTGGATTTTAAGCACTTATCAGATGGCTTACAAATTATTTTTTCCATTGTGTGGTTGATCTCTTCACGGTTATTTCCTTTGTTGTGTAGTTCTTTAATTTGATGCCATCCATTTGTGTATGTGAGCTTGCATGTTTTTGGATTCATATCTAAAAAACAATCATTGGCTTAACCAATGTCTTAGAACATTTTCTCTATGCTTTCTTGGAGGTGTTCTACAGTTTCACTTAAGTCTCTAATCCTTTTTGAGTTGATTTTTATGCGAATTAAAATAAGGGTAATGTGTTCACTTCATAGGATTATAGAATTGAATAATTGTTGCCAGAGGATAAGTGTTTAGGGGGGAATGGGAATAGAGATTTGTTAATCAAAGGGTAAACTTTTCAGACAGACATGGGTAATTACTTTTGAGATCTACTTCACAAAAGGATGATTATAAAAAATAATAATGTATTATGACTTCCATAATGAGATAAATTTCAAATATTTCATCATAAGAAACGATAGGTGAGGTGATCAATGTGTTATCTTCATTTGATCATACCAGTTTATATACATATGTATCAAAATATCACATTGCACCAAATAAAAATATTATATTATGATTTATCATTTAAAAATAAATAAATGAATGAATAAATTGGTCTGAATTCAAAAACCAGATATGTCAGAATATGGAACTGTTGAATTTCTATTAAAGTAGGTTGCCTTTCCTCACCACTCTTGCCACATGAATACCTCCATTGCTTACATTCATAGCAGATATTACATCATTTCCTTAAATAAACAGGAAAGGCCCGGCAGAACTGTATAATTGATGCTTATGTTTTCAGCAACATCAAAAGAGAAGATCAAACATGAACTGGTGATAAAGCAGCATGCTATTTTATAGAAGGCATTCATCCATATAAACAACCTAGTTCATTGTTCTGAAAATGATTTGTTAGTTTTCCTCATCTGGACTGGTTCTAAATAAGTTTGGGAATAAAGACATTGTGAAAGATCATTATGATCAATCAAATAATTATCAAATAATTCTTTACTCATGTTAAACTCATTTGTATTTTAAATAGCACTATAATATATTTAAATATCTTATGTAAAGTAACACAATTTTTTCCTGCCAATTTTTTCAACCTTTCATAAAATAGCTGTTTGTACATTCAGACTCACAGTTTTCTAAGAGCTATCTCCTGAAAAAAATATAGGTTAACTGAGGAAACACTTAATCTAAGCGTTTTTACAAAATAGCTTAACATAACATGCTAATCCTTGATCATCTTGGGAAATAATCACTTAGGATAAAATAAATCCCCCAGTGCCCACTTGTACAGTCAAGTGTGTTTGTCAAACATAAAGGATACTGTGATGCTTTTGACTCAGGATCACAAATGAAAATCAATTCGAGTAAATAAAGTTAGTGAAATAAGTTATTCAGCTTAATGGATGTAATCACATTTTCTTGCCTATTTACTATTCAAGCAGTTGTTGGGACTGCAAAGCACTTTTATTGTGCACTGGATGACAACTTTTGTGAGACCAATAAGAACACCAATACACATGAAGCAGATATGCTATTTGCAGATAAGCATCAAGGAACAAGAGCAACCTAGTTTTCTTTTTGAACTAGTTCAAAAAGGCTTAAGAGAGTTACCTTGAGGGGAAGGACTTTTGACTTTTATCACACTTGGATTCCAGGGAAAGACCTCAAAAATATTCTGCCCCCAGATTTTACCTTAGGGGTCATAGTACTCACAGGACAAAACTTTGAAGAACATCATTCTTCCAGGGAAGAGAAGAATAAATCTTGGGCTGTTCCTGACAGTTCCTCCCTAACTCAAGGTGATACAGTTCATAGGAGAGACAAGAACAAGCCCTGGACTACTTCAGATAATTTCCTCTTATCTCAGGATATTGCATCCCTAGTGTTTTTTATAGTTATTCTTGAGATCTACAAGCAAGAAAGGGGTAGAACAAGGTTAACTCCAGATCACCTGTACAACTGCCCTACAGGGAGATGAGCAGGATACGAGCTCAGTCTTCAAGTTCTGCAACTGTTGAAATTGTACTACTTTATGTGCTTGATATCATGAGATCTCTTTGAAAATGTGCAGTATATTGCACAGCAAACTGTCAAGACTACACCTGTCCCAGAAGTCAGTTAGGAAGTGTATTCATAAAACCTGTAATCCCAACAATTTGGGAGACTGAGGCAGGAGAACATTGAGTTCAATGCCTGCCTCAAGCAACATCGTGAGCCCTTAAGCAACTCAGCAAGACCCTGTCTCAATATAAAAAATATAAAGGGCTGAGGATGTGGCTCAGTGGTTAACCACCCCTGGGTCCAATCCCTGGTACCAAAAAAAAAAAAAAAAAAAGATAAAGTATCTTTAGAGAGTTAAGGACACTGTACACATTTAAAACAAAGAGCTGCAATATATCAGTATCCTTTCTAATTTAAATTTCCTTGTAATGTTGATTTCGGTAATTTTTGAAGCAATATTTAAGATATTCCAAAGGACTGTGATATACATATGGGATCAAGAATCATAGTTTTAAATATGATTCACTTATATTGCATCCAAAACATTTCTTATACTTTAGTTTATCATATGTTTAAATGACTCTGAGTATTATATTTCCCAAGTTTTTAGCTAGCAGACCTTGGTGTGATGATTACTACATAGTAGGAAATTATTAAGGTAGATAATGATAATAATACATTAATTCACTCATTTACCAAGTACCTGCTGTGTATAAGACAAAAATAGACTAAGTCCCTGGCCCTTTGTAACTTACAGAGTACTGTGAAAGACTGACATGAGATATAATTATTTGAATTCAACTGTGATAAGGGAGGAGAATTACAGTGTGGCTAAAATTTTGAAAGAATAATAATTACAATGAAAATAATGATACAGAAGTTGAAGTATCAAAGAATGTATATGCTTTCTGACTTTAAAGTCCAAAAGTTTCTTGACAGAGACAATTTTATGTGCAGGGTGATGCATTTCTAAGCAAGCTCACTTTCTCCTTGGATTAGGACTGTTGGAGAATTCAGCAATGACTATGGTTGGTAGTAAGAAAGTAGCAAAGCTTTCATTTTTTTCAGACTGTATGTCAACTTATGCCTAGCTATGGGGAACATTATGAATAAGTAATATTGAGGATAACTAACTGAGAAAAAGCTGTAGACCAAAAATCAACTATTAATGTAAACACACAAGTAAAAACTCCAATGCATATATGTATTATGTTTGAAATGGTAGTAATGGAAGCCATGGAATTACTGGAAGTAAATGAATAGAATATGTTTTACTTACATGAATAAACACAGCAGTCCATTTCATGAATCATACAAAGCTACAGGCTTTTTACAATGGTGTCACCTATAGTCTTGGCTACTCTGGAGGATGAGGCAAGAATATTGCTTGAGCTTACTGGTTCGAGGTCAGTCAAGTGAGGTTCCATCTAAAATAAATCTACATATATTTTTGTTAACAGAAGTTTCACAATGGTTTAATAAATGGATCTGTGTGAGCTTCCTGGTTTTCCTAAATACAAAATTCAGCGTAGCTACAAATGTTATCCCTCTAGCACCACTTACCATCCACACTTTCTTAGTCCAGTGGATGTAAGGTTTCCAATCATTGTGATCTTCCCCTTCTTACTACCATATGTTCTCTTTCGCCCCACTTCTCAAGTTAGCTAAATTGTGGGATCACCAACTAATTCATTATTGAATTTTGGAAATTGGTATAAAAAAGTACTTGATGCTAGCAGTTCTTTGCTCAAAAATTTAGCAATTTCTAATATTTCTGTCATAATAGGCAGTCCACAAAATGGGATGATTCCCCAACAATGTGACTTCTTTTTTCACACATTAAATGATATCAAATAGGTTTCTTAATGGAGAGAGAATTTTGTTTCTGGAAAATGAAATCAAAATTTATTTTCTTAAAATAACAAGTAGTAGAATGTCTTTCTGAGTCCCTTGGAAACTTAATTTTGTCATGGCTAGATCTTGTGTTCTACTACATTTTTGTTCTAGCATAAATCAATACTTTATAAATTATCTTTTATTTAAGAATGCTCTAAATGCTATTACAGACTTTTTAATTTTTAAAATATTGTTTTAATTGCAATAAGATATGATTAAGAAATAATTGTGTATGTTTAGGCTATACATTTTGATGTTTTAAGATACATATGTATATAATTATATAAAAGTTGGGAAATGATTACCACAATCAAGATAAAGTAACACATCAATCATCTCATATAGTTACCATTTGTGTGTGTGGTAAGAATTCTTGAGATCTACACTCAGAAAGCTTCACGTATAGATTATTAACTGTAGTCACCATGATGTATATTTGATCCCCAGTATTTATTGTACTTATTCATCTCTTTTTTTCACTTTGTAAATTACTTAATTTGAATGTATGAGTTTTTCTAAAATTGAAATAATGTTCTCTTAAATTAGGAAGTTTCAAGATTATGTCATTGTAACTTTTATGATTACAAGTAGCCCAATTAAGTATTGATATAATTATTTTTTCATAACTGACCATCACAGTTTTAGCCATGATGAATTTTTAAAACATTCATTCATAATCCCTGTGGGATATTTTTCCATAGACAGAGAATCAAGCTGTCAGTATATATTTCCTTCTGAGAGATTGCATTCTCCTATGAAGTTAGTCTTTTTTTCTTTTCGGGATGCTAGAGATGGAACCTAGGGCTTCATACATGATAGTCAAGTGCTCTAACACTAAACTGAAATCTTCACCCTGAACTTAGTCCTGAAGTAGGTAATAAACTAAGAAGGATAAAGATAAGTGCATATTAGCAATTTAGATTGCTAAATTGTATGTTGTGCTAAAATAATTGTATGTTGTGCTAAAATATCTAGCAAACAAATGAAAATTATTAAAAATATTGAAAATCATATTTAGGGAAGAAGATGAAGTGAATCAAGTAGTGGCTACAGGGCAGAGTTACATCTTATGGGAAGTCAAATACTCTTCCCCATAGACCTTAGTAATTTCAAGGACTTAATTTCCTTCATTAACCTCTTCTTTCTAGCTCTCTGAATTTTTTGAGTTCCAATAACTATGGCCATTCTTATGGTCTTTTTGTGCTGTCTTATTCATGGTATTCATGGCAAAATGATTATTCTCCATTGATCTTCACATTTCTCATACATGGAATTTCTGTGAGTCCAAATCAACCAAATATTTGAGATAATATTTCTTCTCTTAAAAATTTTAAGCCACATACAGTCAGGTATTTCATTAGATATTCTTGTCTCATGAGTTTTGCCATTTGCCTTATTATTAGGACTTCTTTTCTTCTTTCTCTCTTTTTACCTTTCTCAAAAATAATTTCATATTCTCACTAGTATTACAGTCACTCTTCCCTATTCAATTCCTATATATAAAATAGATATCTTTAATTATCATGACTTGGGGCCTACCTATACAAAGCTTATTAAAAACTTACTAAACTTTTATTCAAAGAAAAGATAATGATCTATACTATGAACTCTTTTTTTTTCTTTTTCTTTTTTTTTTTTTTTTTTCAGTGCTGGGGATCGAGGGCTTTGTGCTTGCGAGGCAAGCACTCTACCAACTGAGCTATATCCCCAGCCCTATACTATGAACTCTTGTTCATAATATTTTAAAATATTACTGAATTTCAAAAACCATGTCAAAACATATGATTATGTATCCCTGAATGTAGGTTGAAGGCTGATAACGTAGAAAAAATTGATGACCAATATAAAAGAGACATCTTAGTTATGCACAGAGAATGAAGGCTAGATTTTAAAGAAAGGTGAATGAGGAAGAAGTTGATAAATTGAGAGAAAAATGAGAGATTTGACTGGAAAGATTATAAGGTACAATTCTTATTAAAGTCATAAAACCCATGCTTTTCATGCTTAAAAGCTAAAATTTTATCTGTGAATCTAAATAAGTAAATGAATTTGAAAAAAAAAAAAAAAACAGCAAAGATACCAGTTTTCTAAATGATTATGCATCCCTTTTCCCCAAATTATGTACTACCAGGTGTCAATTTACAGGTGATTTTGGATATGCTATTATTTACAAACCAGCATTTTAGATAAATTTCTAGACCATAAACATTAATGGGAGGGCAGTTATAATTTATCTTAGTATTTTAAATCATTGGTTGTTGAAATTACAATTATAAATCTACAAAATATAAAAGGATCAACTGAAAATTATTACAAATAAGAGAAATTATTTAAGTGTTCACAGAGAATATCAATATGCATAAATAACTACTTATTTTACATATCAAGAAAAACTAATAAAATAACAACTGTAGGATTAATATAAATTTCACAGCAATTAATTTAAGAAATGTGTAAAGCTTATAAAACAATAAAAGCAATAGCAAAATTTTATTGGGAGCATAAGAGATTGGAATAATTGAAGAACCATACAACGTTCCTGGATAGGAAGATTTGCCTTTATGAATGACAATTTTATTCAAATGAATGTTCAAGTTCAATGCTCTTGAACTTACCAGTATGACTCTAAAATTCATTTAACATAATAAGCCATGAAAATAGAAAAAATATTTTGAAAACCAGAATAAAAAATATAAGCAATTCTTTAAATCATTTACATGTTCTAAATGTTAGTGTTGTAAACATATTAGTGTTCATTTGTTTGGGTGATACACATTACTTAGAGTAGAAATAGACTTTTTCCTTAATACACATATATATCAATGAAATAAAACAGTAATCCCATAGAGACTAAAATGAAAATTTGGAAACATCAAATATAGCATTTAAAATAGAATACAAAGAAAATGATTTTCACAAACTATATCAAATTGTAAATAGTCTAGATAAAATGTAGATAAATATGTGCACATAGAAATTATTAAAATATATTTCATATAGAGAATTAGATAAAAAAAATTGAAATCCTAAAAGGACTATGCAAAATTAAGGATTAATATCTATCTGACCTTGAAAGGGAGAATGTCCTAAAATTGAGGACATATATCATGAAAGAAAAAACTGACAGTTTTTCCATAAAAATTTCAAAAAATATTTACAACTAAATATTAAAAACAATGTTAAAAGCAAATGACACACTAAAAGATGTGACAAACTTATGTGAAAGATAAAAGGTTATTTAATACAAAAGGAACTTACATGTTAATAAGATAAAGTAAGAAGAATCAGAGGCAGAGTACCATGGATAGACATTGCCGGTAACCATATGAATAAATGTTGAGGTTTATTTGTAATAAAAAGCTAATAATTTAAGAATTATAATGTGTAATTTTTATACCAAATTAGAATAATTTGCATGTATTTACTATAACATATTGGAAAATTCTAATAAATAAAAACTTAATACAACCCTGGTCCAAACATTAATGAGGTTTATCATTATTACAGGGAGAAATTAGATAGTATGAAAATACTCTTAAATTATTTTTTCTTTTTTTTTTAGTTCATTTCCTTGTTATTTTTGCTGTGATGGAGATTGAACCCAGAGCATCATTTCTACAGCATTACTCTGCTCTATTGAACCCAGAGCATCATTTCTACAGCATTACTCTGTTCTATCACTGAGATGGATTTCTAATTCCTTGACTAAGACATTCTGTGTAGAATTTACCTCGAGAAGCTTATAGCAAGAAAAGAATTAAAATTAGACGAAGACATATAAAAATTACTATTTATTTGAAGTTTACTTGGAGTAAGATAACAATGAAATACACTAAATTTAAAGTAGTAAGTTCACATGAATTAATGATATTTAAAAATATGATGTACATTCCAGTTATTACCAAATTCCATGTTGTAGGAAAATATGAATATGACATAGAAAATAACATTGATTCCATTATGTAAAAAAAAGAGAGGATAAAATTTATTTTGCATTACTATAAATGGTAAAATTAATCTCAAAATGTTTTGATTGCCTACCATGTGTAAAACATTGTATAAAAAGTTGTGAATAAACATAAACAATATGTTTACCTTCATGAAGTTGCAGTATAATGGTAGAATTATCTATTAAGAATACACACACAGTAGTTCTCAAGATGGCAGATTAAAGGAAGGCTGCATTCTCCATTTTTTTTTCTCAACACATAATTTAAACAGTGGGAAGAATGCTCCTCAGTGAAATGGGTGAATAGGAGGATTCTCTGAAATTCAACATTGGCTAGCAAAACAATCATGGAGATATAGAAGCTGGAAACGTTGGACATAAAATATGAAATAATATGTTAGAGACATACCAGCTTGGCTGGCATTAGCATCAATTGAGTAGACACACTGCAGAGGGGAAGGGAAAGTAGAGTTACTAAAATTTGCTAGGGGAAACTGTGGAATAGAGAAGGACACTTATTTTTAGCTAATTTGGAGATTATGTGGGGAAGTTGACTGAAAAGCAAGGAAAATCGCTTGGCTAAGGGGCACCAGCAAGAACCATCCAGGCTGGAGATACTGAGGAGAGAACACCCTTTTTTGCTGATGTCTTGTAGAAGCAACTGGGAAGATGCCAGTAACTGGCCAGACACATATACCTGAACTCCAGGTCTGATGTTGGGTAATTCACATCCACAGGAGAATATTTGAAGCCTGTGGAGGTTTAGACTTTTCCCCCTAAATGTGAAATTTTCAAGAGACTCCTGAGACCCAGAAGTTCAGTAGATATCAGCATCTGACCAGTAATAGGGGGTGTGGATCAAATCTTTTTTTGTTTAATTTATTTTATTGTAAACAAATGGGATACATCTTGTTTCTCTGTTTGTACATGAAGTAGAGGCATACCATTTGTGTAATCATACATTTACATAGGGCAATGGTTTTTGATTCATTCTGTTACTTTTTACTTACCCCCACCCTTCCCACCCCTCTTTTCCCTCTATAGAGTCCCTCCTTCCTCCATTCTTACCACCCTCCCACCCCCTATATCTGTCATCATCCACTTATCAGTGAGATCATTTGTCCTTTGGTTTTTTGAGATTGGCTTATCTCACTTAACATGATATTCTCCAATTTCATCCATTTGCCTGCAAATGCCATAATTTTATTCTTCTTTGGGGTTGAGTAATATTTCATTGTATATATACCACAGTTTCTTTATCCATTCATCAATTGAAGGGCATCTAGGTTGGTTCCATAGTCCAGCTATTGTGAATTGAGCAGCTATGAACATTGATGTGGCTGCATCCCTGTAGTATGCTGATTTTAAGTCCTTTGGGTATAGACCAAGGAGTGGGATAGCTGGGTCAAATGGTGGGTCCATTCCAAGCTTTCTGAGGAATCTCCACACTGCTTTCCAGAGTGGCTGCACTAATTTGCAGCCCCACCAGCAATGTATGAGTGTACCTTTTCCCCACATCTTTGCCAAAACGTATTGTTGCCTGTATTCTTGATAATCGCCATTCTAATTGGTGTGAGATGAAATCTTAGGGTAGTTTTGATTTGCATTTCTCTTATTACTAAAGATGGTGAACAATTTTTCATATGTTTGTTGATTGATTGTACATCTTCTTCTGTGAAGTGTCTGCTCATTTCCTTAGCCCATTTGTTGATTGGATTATTTGTATTCTTGGTGTAGAGTTTTTTGAGTTCTTTATAGATTCTGGAAATTAGTGCTCTATCTGAAATATGAGTGGCAAAGATTTTCTCCCACTCTGTAGCCTATCTCTTCACATTGCTGATAGTTTCCTTTGCTGAGAGAAAGCTTTTTAGTTTGAATCTATCCCAGTTATTGGTTCTTGCTTTTATTTCTTGTGCTATGGGAGTCCTGTTAAGGAAGTCTGATCCTAAGCCAACATGGAGAGATTTGGACCTACTTTTTCTTCTATTAGGTGCAGGGTCTCTGGTCTGATTCCAAGGTCTTTGATCCATTTTGAATTGAGTTTTGTGCAGGGTGAGAGATAGGTGTATAGTTTCATTATGCTGCATATGGATTTCCAGTTTTCCCAGCACCATATGTTGAAGAGGCTATCTTTTCTCCACTGCATTTTTGACACCTTTGTCTAGTATGAGAAAACTGTATTTATGTGGGTTTGTGTCTGTGTCCTCTATTCTGTACCATTGATCTACCTGTCTATTTTGGTACCAATAACATGCCATTTTTGTTACTATCACTTTGTAGTATTATTGAAGTTCTGGTACTGCGATGCCCCCTGCTTCACACTTCCTGCTAAGGATTGCTTTAGCTATTCTGGATTTCTTATTCTTCCAGATGAATTTCACGATTACTTGCTCTATTTCTGTGAGGTATGTCATTGGGATTTTAATTGGAATTGCATTGAATCTGTATAGCACTTTTACTAGTATGGCCATTTCGACAATATTAATTCTGCCTATCCAAGAACATGGGAGATCTTTCCATCTTCTAAGGTTTTCTTTAATTTCTTTCTTTAGTGTTCTGTAGTTCTCATTGTAGAGATCTTTCACCTATTTTGTGAGATTGACTCCCAAGTATTTTTTTTGAGGCTTTTGTGAATGGGATAGTTTTCCTAACTTCTCTTTCTGAAGATTCATCACTTATGTATAAAATGCATTAGATTTATGAGCATCAATTTTATATCCTGCTACTTTACTGAATTCACTAATGAGTTCTAGAAGTTTTCTGGTGGAATTTTTCAGCTTTGCTAAATATTTAATCATGTCATCAGCAAATAGTTATAATTTGAGTTCTTCTTCCTCTATTCATATCCCTTTAATTTCTTTGGTTTGTCTATTTGCTTTGGCTAGAGTTTCAAGAACAATGTTGAATAGAAGTGGTGAAAGAGGGCATCCTTGCCTTGTTCCAGTTTTTAGGGGGAATGCTTTCAGTTTTTCCCCATTTAGAATGATATTGGCCATGGGCTTAGCATAGATGGGCTTTACAATGGTAAGGAATGTTCCCACTCTCCCTATTTTTTCTAGTATTTTTAGCATAAAGGAATGCTGTATTTTATCAAATGCTTTTTCTGCATCTATCAAAATAATCATGTGATTCTTGACTTTAAGTCTTTTGGTATGGTGAATTACATTTATTGATTTCCAGATGTCGAACCAACCTTGCAATCCTGGGATAAAACCCACTTGATCATGGTTCACAATCTTTTTAATATATGCGATTTGCTAAAATTCTGTTGAGAATTTTTGCATCAATGTTCATTATGGATGTTGGTCTGAAATTTTCTTTCCATGATATGTCTCTTTCTGGTTTAGGTATCAGGGTGATATTGGCTTCATTGAATGAGTTAGGGAGGGTTCCCTCCTCTTCTATTTCATGAAATACTTTGAGGAGTTTTGGAATGATCTCTTCTTTAAAGGTTTTGTAGACCTCAGCTGAGAACCCATCTGGTCCTGGACATTTCTTTGTTTGTAGGCTTTTGATGACTTCTTCTAATTTATTACTTGAAATTGATCTATTTAAGTTGTGTATGTCCTCCTCATTCAGTTTAGGTAATTCATATGTCTCTAGAAACCGTGATGTTTTCAATATTTTCTATTTTGTTGTTTTGGGTTCTTTGCCCCCCTTGCTTTTCTCAACCAGCAACAAGGGAAAGGAGCACTCCCCAACAAGGCAGACCAGGAAAGGTAAAGCCGACTGACTGCCCGCACCCAGCCCTCTGGGTGGAGGACAATCAGATGCGTCAGGGAGACCACTCACAGCAGGAACTCATTTATTAAGGTAATCACACAGCTTTTATGTAGGGTGAAGACTAGGCGGGAACCAATCAGCTTAAAGGTCAGCAAGGCGGGGGGGTGGGGGGTGGTGTTTACGCAGACTAGAGCTCCATAGGACTATATGCAAGCATGAGCTGATTACATTGGTGGAACTGTTGTTAACCAATCCCTGATGGTGGTCCGATTTATCATCATTAACCTTTGAAACCGCCTTTGAGGCCTTGATCTTGCTCACCTGCCAGGAAGTAAGGAGTCAGCCTGAGTTAGTTAATGTGTCATTTGTCCCAACATTTCCTCCTTTTTTGTTTTATATTAAGGGTGTGTCTGTCTTAGGTTGCCCCTGGGAGGGTCTTACCCATCATGGAATATCACCCTAGCAGTTTGGGGGTCTGCCTTACTCAAAGGTGTGCCTATCTTAGGTTGTCCTCCTCTGAGGATCTTACCCATCATTGACTACCACCTTAGTACTTCAGGAGGGCCCCTCAGGAGGAGAAGGGCTTAAGGGAGAGACACTTAGATCCCAGTGTCCTGATACGAGTGATCCATGATCCTATACGGCTCCCAAACATTATTATGAAGGGCGGTATAATGCTGTTGGACCACCATGAGCTGCACAAACTTAGCCTGGATTTTCAGGAAATCGATAAACTTATTGATTATGCAAGGCCCAAAGATAAGCACAAGGATAATGGTGATTAGCGTTCCCATAAAGCCGGAGGAGGTAGGGGAGCCACTCGTGTTCAGAGAACATTAGAGTGGAGCTCGCTCCTACAATGTTCCAGATCTTCTTGTAGGTTTTTGATTTTATCTTGTACAATGCCAGAGCAGTTGGCATAGAAACAGCACTCTTCACCAAGGAATGGGCAAAGCCCTCCTTCCTTCACCATTAGCAGATCCAAACCACAACAATTTTGCAGGACGACAGTGGCCAAGGAATCAAGTTGAGCCTGTAGATCTACGATGGTACTGGCAACATATTGCACATTGTCAATTATCTGTTGAGAAAGCTTATTATAGAGAGCAAGAGACGTGCTTATGCCTGAAGTTCCTGTCCCTACTCCTGTGGCCACTCCTATCCCTAGTAGGAGGGGTATAGCATTTATTGCCCTTTTTGCTCATGGGTTGGAGTGCTCCACAGATGGTATGGGTAGAGACTGATTATTTGGGAGGATTGTGACCTCTGGGAATAGGAGGGCAAGAGCACATATTCCTGTCCAGTTACCAGGGAGCACATTGGATGCTGGTCCTTCACAATGAATGACCGTACCATTTGGGGCACATAGGGGTGTATTTGCAGCAGGAATAAGGATGTTTTCCCCACATATATTAGGGTTCAAAGACCCCATGTCCTCAGCTTGATCAGAGGTTGAGCTAGGAAGAAAAGAGGTTCAGCATGGAATTATAGGTCTTGTGCATGCCTTAGGACAGGGCAGGGGCCCAAAAAGTTTGTTAGGTAGGGGCACAGATTTTTTCCAGCAGGCACTATCCCCTATTTTGACCCCATAACCAGAGGTAGCAACCACTATGGCCGCCCACTTACCATGGGGGGCCCACTGAGATGGTAGTCATAAAGACTGAATTTGAGTAGGGATCTCATAGTGAATTAGGGGCTCTCAGTGTGATTACTTGCAGTAAACATCCAAAAATGTGATGCCTAGGATGAACGTCAGAAGAGAGATGATGAGAAGTCCAGTAACAATGAGGCAGAGAGTCCAAAAGAAGGAATATTATACCTCAAGAGGGTGTGCTCTTGGGTGAATTATATTGTTCTGGTTGATGGTATTTGAGGTTCCTGGTGGGCACCCAGATAGGGTTCGGTTCTCCAATTGGGAACACACATCCAAAACCTCTGCCAGCACTTAGGAGCAGGTCAGGGCCATGCCAGCATCCAGTTAGTGGATCTTTCCATTGGATTTCAATCTTGAAGTAAGGCACTTGATTAGCCCAGTGTCGTTGGAAGGCAGGTAAGGGTTGATTTTTTGAAAAATTTAAAATATTTAATGTAAGCATTGCTATTCTTAATTGATCATGGGGGTTATTTCCTCTTTTTTGTTTTATTAGTTTGTCTTTTAAAGTTTTATTATGTCTTTCAATCATGGCTTGCCCTTTTGGATTATATGGGACCCTGTGGTGTGTTCAATACGCCAATTGTTGAAGAATTCATGTAATGATTTACTTGTAAAACAGGGCCTATTATCTGTTTTGATCTGTTGAGGCAAGCCTAAAATGGCAAAACATTGTAAGAAATGGCTTTCAGCATGCTTGGCTTCTTCACCAGAGTGAGCAGTGGCCCAGCAGGCATGGGAGTAAATATCAATAGACATAAACATATATTTTAATTTTCCAAATGGTGCATACTGAGTCACATAATGTTAGGTTGTAAACCTCTGGGGTTCTGTAAGAAAGGTAGGCAAGATTTGCAGGTTCTTACAATCTTTTTGAAATCCTTTACAGGGACCAAAGGAAACTTATGCTGTAACCCTCTCCAATTTATGAGGAGACCAATGTGGTAGCAGGTTTACCACATATCATGGGTTTTTGTACTGGAGTTAGGGCCATAGCAATTGCATATATCTCCTTAAATCGTGCTGACCCATTAACTGGTTCAAAATGGGTAATCACTTCCTCTTTCAGTAATCTGGGAGGGGGGTTAATTATAACAGCAGATCCCTTTTTTCCTCCATCTGTGAATACATTTACAGTTTTAGGGAGGGGTTTAGTGGAAAAAAGTATAGGGGATGCCCATTTCAGTTTTGAAAATGAGGATACCCATTTGATTGACCCATGATGGCAGTCAATCTTCCCTAAGAAGCCCTCCAATGCACAGGATACTCTATTGTTATTCCTTTGAACCCATTCAAAATCTGACAGGTGATAGGGCACTGTCAAAACATCAGGCTCTTTTCCATAGTGCCCAAGGGCGGCATCCCTGCCTTTAATTTTAAGGTCAGCCAATTGGTCAAGGTAAGCGTAGACCCTAGGAGCTCCCCCTATGACTGAGTGTATCCATTGAAGAGGCTCTCCCTGCTGAGTTAGGGCTGTGGTGGACAGCTGAGAACCAGGGAGAATCCAGAGGCTAAGGGGTCTTCAGGCCATTATCGAGCCAACCAGGTAGAGTTAAGGGCTATTTGTATTTTTTGGAGTATATGTTGATGGTCTTGAGTTAGGGTAACGATGTCTGTAGGATCTTTGTCCTGTAACAGGTCAAAGAGAGGGAGGATATCCTCAGTAGAGATAGGAAGCCATGGTCTCAACCAATTAAGCTCCCCTAATAACTTCTGTAAATCAACCAAGGAGTAGGGGGATTGGAGGAGTAGTTGAGGCTTAAGGGGACAAACAGAATACAATTTGAGCTCAGTTCCCAGTATCTTGAAGGGAGGGACAGTTTGGACCTTATCCTTAGATACACGTAGTCCTCCTTTCTCCAAAAGGCCTTGGAGTTCCTTATATGTGGAGCTTAGTTGTAAGGCATCAGTGGATCCTATAATAATATCATCCATATAAATATACAAGGTAATTTGTGGCCTTTTTTGTAGGGGTTGAAGGAGCTCAGAAACAAAATGTTGACAAAAGGCAGGGCTATTAGCCATACCTTGGGGTAGAATCACCCATTCATAATGTTCACTTAGCCCTTGGTAATTGGTAGAGGGCACTGAGAAAGAAAACTTCTCACAATCATCTGGGTGGAGTGGTATTGAGAAGAAACAATTTTTGATATCAATAACAAGAAGCAAGAGATCTCTTAGGATAGAGTGGTTCCAGGGAAGACTCCTTAAAGGGGTTCCTACCAGAACCATATGACTATTAATATTCCTAAGATCCTGAAGCATCCTCCATTTTCCTGATTTTTTTTGGATGACAAAAACTGGACTATTCCAGGGGCTTAGAGATGGCCTGATATGATCTAAGGTCAGTTGTTCTTGTACAATATCTCTTAAATGTTGGAGCTTATTTTGGGGCAATGGCCACTGTTCCACCCATACTGGGGGGCCTGGGAGCCATTGGATGGCTGCTGTCACTGGAACAGTGGCCATTAGGATTGCGGGTGTGGCCTTACCCGGGGGGGGGGACCTTTTGCCTAGATGCCTCCAAAAGAGGGTCCCCTCTATAATTACTAAAAGGGCCAGGCAGATTGAACTGTTGTTCATATTCCTTCTGCTCAAGGAGGTCATCATACACTGCCTGTGATCATTCGTTATATAGACCTCGGCTTCCCCCAAAATATCTTGTCCTAAGAGATTTGCAGTAAGACCTGAGGCTATGAGGGGACACACATCTCCCTGGGCACCGTCCACATCCCGCCATTTGAGTCAATCTTTGGTCTTTTCTGATTTAGTATTACCTCCTACCCCAAGCAACTGGGGGCCAGGAACCAACCTCCACTGAGGTGGAAATTCCTCCTTTCTTAACACAGTCCTATCCACTCCAGTGTCAATGAGACAACGGAACTTCTTTCCCGCTATAAAAATGTCCATTTTTGGCCTGACCCCAGGGACAATGGGAAGAGTCCAATGTGCCTCAGAGGGTCTATAAAGGTTTCCCCTCAATGTCAAATTTAGATTTGCAATCCCTCTGCCAATGGAATCCCTTTCTGCATCTTGGGCAAGGCATCTGGGGGGTGGCTGGCCTTTGAGCTGAACCCATAAAGCATCCGGGCAGAGCCTCAGAACGCACCCGACCAGTGGGGCAATCCCTCTTGAAGTGGCCTGGTTGCCCACAGCCATAACATACGCCTTTGCCCTTAGTTGCAACTGGTGACAAGGCTGCCGTGAGAGCCTCAGCAAGTGAGGCAGTTTGGGCCTGTAGGGCTGTGACCAAGGATTGAGACTGATGTGCTTGTGTGCCAATATCTTTGGTAACCACGATCCACCTTCCCATGGAGTGATCTTTCATCCCTGTGTAGGCCAATTTGTGATTGGTAGTCATGCCTTCCCAAACTAACATTTTAACAAATTGATCTCTTAGGGGCCCCGGAGGAAATTTTCTCTGAAGGCTTCTTTCTACCCTTTCAGTGAAGGTTGCTAGGTCCTCACTTGCCTTCTGGATAATCCCTGCTATGGGGGGTTCTGAGGGGCTCTCCTCTACCTTTTTCCATGCTACTAACCCTAGGGCTCTTACTTGTTCTTGATATGGGGCCAGGATGGCAGCCTGTAAGAGGCCAGTAGAGAATTGGTCACTGGACCCCGAGAGCATCCCATAAGTAACCGGGTCGGGAGGGTTAGCGGCCTGGTTCCGTTCAGCCTGAGCATGACATTCTTCATTAAAAAAAGCACACCACTTTAGATATAAAGGACCAGGAAGGACAGCTTTAGTTAGGTGCACTGAGTGGGCAAGGCCCTGGAGGATGGTTTCAGCCCAAGGGGAATTGGGCCCATCCTCTGAAACAGCTTTCTTTAGTTCCTTTAAATCTTGTGCCTCCCATGGGTACCATATAGCAGGCCCGTTATCCCCTGTTAACATTTACCAGGAAAGCCATACAGGGAGGGGGTAGGTTAGAGTCAGTGAGTTCTCTCCCAGTATCATAAAATGGCCACCGGGAAGATTTCCTGCCATCTGGACCAGATGACAGCAATGAGTCTCCCTGGGGCTAAAGTGGGCCCTCGCTATGTGTAGAAGCTGGCTGCTCTCCTGGTTCCTTTGGATGGGGCGGTAGTAAATGTTCCCCAGGTGAGGGTGGGCAATAAGGAGGAGGGCAAGGGTTTTCATTGGAGTCTGATGTGGCCCCAGAATCAGATGTGGCCATGGCCATGTTAGAAGCACCAAAAATGATATCAAAGTGGTTGAAGGGCTCTCCTTTAAGATCCTCAACCTTGGGAGGAGTGGACGGAGATGAATTGGACTCCTCATTACTATGTGGCAAGTTTCCAGAAGGAGATGCAACAGGAGGAGCCGGCGGTTCTTTAGGCGGCGGCTCTTTGGGGGAACCTTGGAGCCCTCTTTGGGAGGGCTTTCTGGAGAGAAACAGGCACTAAGGGCAGATAATGTAGGGTAGACTCCCAATGGGGGACCCTCCCCTAAATTGATTTCCATCTTCATAACAAGTTGCTCTACAGGATCCCACGTGGACCAGTCAAAAAGATTAGCGGCAGGAAGCCAAGGGGCCACCCGAGTAAATGTATCCCAGGCTTTATCCGCCTGTGTATCAGACAACTCAAGGCCCCTACTTTTTAGCATAAGCTTAAGAGCCTTGAGTGCAGGGTCATCATATGTGGTGTGCGTTTGCCCCATCCTTTCAGGGATGCCCTTACCTTGGAACTTGCTTAGCCTGATCCACCGGTACTTTCGCTTTTGTAGCTGCTCCTTCGCTTTGGCCATGGCTTCTTTGAATCAGCCTCGAGGTGCCCCACACTGGGCGCCAAATGTTGAGGTCTTTAACCCCCTTGCTCTTCTCGACCAGCAACAAAGGAAAGGAGCACTCCCCAACAAGGCCATACCAGGAAAGGTAGGGCTGACTGACCGCCCACACCCAGCCCTCCGGGTGGAGGACAATCAGACACGTCAGGAAGTCCATTCACAGCAGGAACTCGTTTATTGAGGAAGTCACAGCTTTTATGTAGTGTGAAGGCTAGGTAGGAACCAAACAGCTTAAAAGTCAGTAAGTCATGGGGGGATCACACAGGCAAGAGTCCCATAGGAAATATATGGCAAGCATGAGCTGATGACGTTGGTGGAACTGTTGTTAACCAATCACCGATGGTGGTCTGATTTATCATCATTAACTTTTGAAACCACCTTTGAGGCCTTGATCTTGCTTGGTTTCCAGGGAGTAAGGAGTCAGCCTGAGTTAGTTAACCTGTCATTAGTCCCAACATTGTTGGAGTACAGATTTCCAAAATAGTTTCTAATTATGTTTTGTATTTCACTCTATTATGTTTTGTATTTCACTCTTGTCTGTTGTGATATTTCCTAGTTCATTCCAAATTTTGGTAATTTAAGTTCTTTCTCTCCTCTTTGTTAGTATGGCTAAGGGTTTATCAATTTTGTTTATTTTTTCAAAGAACCAACTTTTATTTTGTCAATTTTTTTGTTTGTTTCTTTTGTTTCAATTTGATTGATTTCAGCTCTAATTTTTAACTATTTCCTGTCTTCTACTACTTTTGGTGTTGCTCTTTTCTTCTTTTTCTAGGGCTTTGAGCTGCAGTTTTAGGTCATTTATTTGTTGATTTTTTTTTCTTCTTTTATTGAATGCTCTCCATGAAATAAATTTTCCTCTAAGAACTGCTTTCATAGTGTCCCAGAGATTTTGATATGATGTGTCTTTTTTCTCGTTTACCTCTAAGAATTTTTAAATTTCTCCTCAGATGTCTTCTGTTATCCATTCAACATTCAGTAGCATATTATTTAATCTCCAGATGTTGGAGTAGTTTTTGTTTTTGATTCTGTCATTTATTTCTGGTTTCAATCCATTATGATCTGATAGAATACAAGGTAGTATCTCTATCTTTTTGTATTTGCTAACAGTAGCTTTGTGGCATAATATATGGTCTATTTTAGAGAAGGATCCATGTGCTGCTAAGAAGAAGGTGTATTTGCTCTTTGTTGGATGGTATATTCTATATATGTCTGCTAAGTCTAAATTATTGATTGTGTTATTAAGATCCATGGTTTCTTTGTTCAATTTTTGTTTGGGAAGTCTGTCCAGTGGTGAGAGAGGTGTGTTAAAGTCACCTAGTATTATTGCATTATGGTTTATTCGATTCCTGGAATTGAGAAGGATTTGTTTAACATACTTGGATGAGCCACTGTTTGGGGCATAGATATTTATGATTGTTATGTCTTGCTGATTGATGCTTCCCTTAAGCAGTATGAAATGTCTTTCTTTATCCCTTTTGACTAACTTTGACTTGAAGTCAACATTATCTGATATGAGGATGGATACTCTAGCTTTTTGCTGAGTTCATGTGCATGGTGTGTTTTTTCCCATCCTTTCACCTTTAGTTTGTGGGTATCTCTTTCTATAAGATGCGTCTCTTGAAGGCATCATATTGTTGGATCTTTCTTTTTAATCCAATCTGCCAGTCTATGTCTTTTGATTGATGAGTTCAGGCCATTAACATTCAGGGTTATTATTGTGATATGATTTGTATTCCTGGTCATTTGGCTCATTTTTGAGTTTTGACATGACTTGGTTTCTCCTTTATTTGGCTATTCCTTTAGGTTAGTTATTCTCTTTGCTGATTTACATCATTGTTTTTCATCTCTTCCTCATGGAAACTTTTGCTGAGAATGTTCTGCTGGCTTTCTATTTGTAAATTCTTTTAGCTTTTGTTTGTCATGGAAGGATTTTATTTCATTGTCAGATCTGAAGTAAGTTTTGCTGGGTGTAAGATTTTTGGTTGGCATCCATTTTCTTTCAGAGCTTGAAAAATGTTGTTCCAGGCCTTCTAGCTTTTAGGGTCTTGGTTGAAAAATCTGCTGATATCTGTATTGGTTTTCCCCTGAGTGCAATTTGATTCTTTTCTCTTGCAGTCATTAAAACTCTGTGTTTATTTTGTATGTTAGGTAGTCTGCCATCTTGAAAGTCCCTGGATTAAATCTTAAGTATCCACCAGCAGAGTTGCAAAGATCAGCCAAAACTAACCCCAGTTGTTTAGAACTCACAATTTAGAATTCTGTAGCAGTCCCTCCATGAGAGTACTTGGCAAATGGATGGGGATAAAATAGATACAATTTAATCAAAAAGAATCAAGTAAGAAGAGAAAAAGAGATACAGAATACACACAGGTTACATGCAAAACATAACAAAATGGAGTTTAAATTAATTGGAATAAACTAAAAGAATTAAAATATGTCAAATAAAAGATGAAGATTGTCAGACTCAATTAAAATCAAAACATTTTAAACAAACAAATGATAAAAATACTGATTACTCTTTTATTATATTCAAGACATATATCCACAACTAAATGTAGAAATCTAAAAGTATAAGAATGTAAAATGATATGCCAAGAAAATATTGACTCCAAGAATGCTGGCATAGCTAAATTGATAGTATATAAAATGTATTTTAAGGTGAAATCATTAGGAAGTACAGAAGGGAGTATGTAGTGATCAATTGCTTAATTTTAATTTACTAGGAATATACAATTCAAAACTTGTGTGAAACAGTCTCAAAATGTGTAAAACAAAATGAGAGCACTATAGAGTGATTCTGGAACATATTAGGCTTCCATATTGCATAAAAAGTTACCATCAACTGAGTATTTTAAAACTATTGTCATAATTCTGTGGGTCATAAGTCCATATGGGCTCCTGTGGTTTCTTAGAGTGTCACAAGATCAAAATCGTTATTAACTGAATAGGCCCCCACCTAGAGGCTCTATGGAAAAATTCAGCTCTTGGTTCATTCATATTCTTGGCAGAATTCAGGCTCCTGTAGTCACAGAATCGAAGTCCTTATTTATTTCATGACTGGCAACAAGAGACCACTTGCCTCTCCTAGAGGACATTTTCAGATTTTTGGCTTAGTATCCTCTCCATATCCACAATAGAGAACCTCCTTATGTCAAATTCCTCTCACATCTCCAATCTCTCTGAATTCCTCTTTTATCACTAAGAAAAACTCTGTTTGTACAGGGCTCATGTAATTACTTTGGCCCACCCAAATAAATCTCTACATATTATTGTCTACTGATTAGTAAATTAAATTTCATCTGGAAGGTTTTATTGGTATACACCACAGGTCCATGTTTTAAAAGTTTGGGGCTTTTGGTCTGATGCCACTGGGAGGTGGTGGAAACGAAAGATGGGACCTAGTGGGAGACCTTCAGGTCATTTTGGACATGCCCATGAAGGGGATTTTGAGACTCCATCTCTTCCTCTTTCTCTCCCTTCTTCTTCCTAGTCATGAGACAAAGTGGATTTATTCTACCACACACTCCCTCCTTCATATGCTTCCTCACTGCAGGCCCAAAGAGCTACTGATCCTGGGCTAAAACCTGTAGAACTATGATTAAAAAAAAAAAAAAAAAAAAAAAAAAAAAAAAAACCTGTTCTCTTTTTAAATTAGCTCTGCCGGTTTATTTTGATTTTTCTCTCACATTAAGCTTAGTGCATGTTCATATATATTTAACATTTGAAAAATACTTATGCACAAAATTTTACTCTGAGACAACACCACCATGTCTTGAGAGCTACCACATCCTCTGAAATGTCAAATGCAATCAAAAGGAAAATATTGATGTATTTTCCAACATTAGTCTTTAACATTAAAGAAATAAATTACTACTTGGAACTTCTCAACTAATGTATGACTACATTTATATATCCTCTCAATTTGATAATGGGGAACATATTAATGTTTTCCCTGGGTTGGAAAAAAGATGCTATTACACACTGATAGCAATAGAAAATGCTTTGTGGTGATGAAATAGTATCCTGGTTGTTGCTATGCTTACATGAAGCTTTGACAGTGATGAAATTTCATAGAACTATACAGTATCAACAACACAATGAATATATGCAAGAACTGATGATATCTTAATAAGTTATGTAATTTAGTTGATTGTATTATAACAGTGGAAATTTCTGGATTTTGACAATTTACATGATTACATAAAATTTTACCATTGGGTAAGGTTTGGTGAACAGTATGATAAAATTCTGTATTACTTATGCAACTTCTCTTTGAATCTACAACTATTTCAAATTAAACATTTTAAAAAGACATAAATCATCAAATTAAAGCTATTATTTTAAATTTAAACACTTAAAGTGTTAAAATTAAAACAGAAGTGATTAGTGTAATTTTAGAATGTGGAAGGAGATGTTTTGATTAAGATGGGTCACATGAAGCAGATTCTGGGGTAGTTTGATAGCAGCTTTTCTTGACCTAGGTGTTGGGACTTGGTATTGCTTTAATAACCCATTAGCTATATATGTTGCTTGGCATAGTTTTGTTATTTGTGCCTTATTCAATAATTTAATTAGAAAAGGGAACAGCATCACTTACCTAGTTTTCTACCAAAATGTATAATCTGAATTTTATCACAAGGAACCGTCAGAGAAATTAAAATGACATACATTTTACAAAATATTTCACTTACAAATACCAATGTCATAAGAGACAGGAAAGACTAAGAATTCCAGAGTAATGGAGACTGAGTCCTGGCAAAAGAGTGCAATACATAGCATTATTTTGAATTCTACATTAGGAGAAGTTTTGCTAAACAATGCACGATTTTGAGCTGACTTTAGATTTTATAGTCTAACTCTTCTATCTATTGCAATAGTCTCTTTACCTTCGTGTAGTTCTTGTTTATAGCAAAGATTCTCTGTGCTGGAAAAAAAGGCATGATTGGAACAATGGAAGATGGAAGTATAAACTATGCAATGAAAGTAAGAAAATCACATTTTATCACTGTTAAGTTTCTTGAATTTGATAATTTTGTTCTGTTAGTTTCTTTATTCTGAAAGGTAATATTTAATTTTCATTCACGAGCATAGCTTTGCAGAGTATAATATTTTCAGTTGATATTTCTCTTATTTTAGTAATTGAAAACATTTTTCCACTTTCTTTAAGCTTCTATGATTTCAGAGGAAATATCTGCTGTTATTAATTTTGATGTTTCCCTGTAGGAAAAGTGCCTGCTGTCTCTGGTTTTAAGATTTTCTTGTCTATAGTTTTCAGAAATATAAATATAATAGCCTTTAGTGTGGAAATTTTTTGATTTATTCTATTTGGCTTGATAACCTTTTTGAATCTGGAGTTTATGTCTTTACAAAATTTGGGGTATGTTCAGCTATTATTTCTTTAGATGGTCTTTCAGTCAAGTTCTAAATCTGCTGTCCTTTTATTTTCATAATATAAACATAAGATATTTTATAATTTCATTCACATGTTTAAGGGTGCGCTCATTTTTTTTCAGCACATTTTCTATTTTTCAGATACACTTTATCTTTTCTTTCTCTTTCAGTGCTGGAGATTGAACTCAGGGCCTCTTTTAGTCAACTTTTTTTTGCTGCAGTGACTAAAAGATCTGACCAGCACAACTGTAGAGGAGGAAAAGTTTATTTGGGGGCTCATGGTTTCATCTATCTCAATCCATAGACAGCAGGCTCCATTCCTCAGGGCTCAAGATGAGGCTGAACATCATGACAGAAGAGTGTGTTAGAGAGGAGCAGCTCACATGATGGTCAGAAAGCAAAGAGAGACTCACTGGCCACATACAAAATACAAACCCCAAGGCCACACCCCCAGGGACTCACCTCCTCCAGCCACACCTTACCTGCCTTCAGATACCACTCAGTTAATCGCCATTAGGAAATTAATTCAATGATTAGATTAAGGTTTTTATAATCCAATTGGTTTTTCTCCTGTCAAACTCCTTGCATTGTCTCACACACAAGCTTTTGGGGGACACCGCAGATCCAAACGGTAATAGGTCCTCATGATACTAAGCAAGCTCTCTACCACTGAGCTACATTCCCACCCCTCAGACATATTTTTTGTTGTTTTTAAGTCTATAGTTATCGTTGTCCTACTGTAAAGCCATCAAGTCTTAAATTTTGTAATTGTTTGTAAATTCTATCATTTCTATTTTGTTCTAATTTTTTAAGTTAAATTTCTCTGCTGAGATTGTCTATTTTTTCATTATTTAAAGAGATTTTGCAATTGATGATAGAGGCAGATCTATGATGGCTACTTTAAATGCCTTATCAGTTATTTATAGCATCTGATTCTCTTATTCTTGGCAACATTTTATTTATTTATTTTTTGATTGAAAGTTGATTGCCCAACAGTTGATTTCAAGCATGATGTTCCTGGTTCTTGGTAGTTTTCTCCTTGGTAAGTTATATTAGGAGGCTCTGAGTTATATTCATGTATTTTATTTTAGCAAGTAGTAACATTGTCTTAGTTTAGCATGCAGATACTGGTAACCTCTTGTGGACTATAGCTCCAAAGATAATTTATTTTTTCAGAGCTATTTAGGTGTTATTTTGGTCTTTTGAAAATTTCCTCCTATTAGAATTCCCATTGGATTTTGCTAATATTGCCTGCAGGGACAAAGCCATTGTGAGTCAGGCTGCTCATTGTTTAGGAAACTTCTTCTTAAGCACTGCTTCTCACTGTCTCTCAGAGGTAGAGTTCAGGCTCAGGAGAATAGAACTTTCCCTTTTCTTTTATCAGTATTGGGCTCCCAATTCATGCTCCTTGTTCTTGGTGCTGTGCTTGCCTGGTGTTATAAGTAGGACTTTTGTTGAATTCGTAGGAGAAATTAGCTTAACTTGTTTACTTCCTCTTGCTATGTTGCAGTTCAAGAAAGTCAAATCTGAATCACCATTTTCTGCTGGGTAGAGAAACAGAGAGAAATGAATTTATATAACCAGATCAAAAGTTTAATTTATATTTAAATGTCAGCTTTTGATTTTGTTATTCAAAAATGAGTTGTTAGGTTATGCATTATGAGCAAATTAAGAATATAAAATTTCACAATCTGAGTTAAATTTAGGAGTTGCCTAAATTATAGTATTTGCAGCTGTTTCATTTTTATTTTAATTCATTTGATTAGTTACCAGATTATTATTTTAAAAATATGTTATGTCAGGCTGTACCTAAAAGCATCAAAATTCAAACTGTTACATATATATAAAGGGCATTTTGTGCCTGATATTTTCTAAATAGTTCTGCTTTATTAGTTAACGTCTATTTTGTCCTTGTATTTTATGTTGATATAATTATGGTTTCACTGTCCCCATTTCATTGTATTCCATAATTACTATGATTAATTTGAATACAATAATAACTGTCATTTAAAGGAGTGGTATTTTTAAAAATAATTCAAGTGTCAAGTATTCAAGGTGTGCTTGATATGCTATGTATGCTGCTATATATTTGTTAGTCTACACAGTTTTTATATTCATCCACTAATTAATTCATTCAAGAAACACATACTGTATAACTTCAATGAGCCAAACACAGTAATTTGTGTTAAGTGTTAAGAATACATAAATTAGTAAGGTGTTTTTGTTTTTAAGGGAATTAAAATCAATTTCAGAATATATAGTCAGGCACTGACAATTTTAATACAGTATGAAAAATGCTCTGAATTCAAGACACAGAAGTCATTAAACTTAAACTAAAATTAGTGGTGCTTAGTGATGCTCCCTATAAGTTGTGAGATAGGACCTGAAACTTTATATTGCATATATAATTAATGTGAAAAATAACACCATGAATGTTTCAAGCAAAGGGACATGTACATAAAAACAGGAGTCACAAAGCAACATGATATTTTTAGGGAATATTAAGTAATATTGGACATTTACAGCAGCAGAGAGATGACAAGTGATAAAGATACAGAGGTAAGCAGGTGTTGAATCACATAGGATTAGGTAATGTCATACTCAAGTATTTGTATTTTAGAAAAATGGACTATTAAAAGTATCTAACTACAATAGTGTTATGATACAATTTGTGTTATGGAAATGTGATTGTGGAGGACAAATTAGGGAAAGACATGACTTCAGGCAGAAACTCATTAGTGGGTTAATGCAGTTATATGAGAGAGGACTGGGATAAAGCAATGTTTTGGTCAGATTTTTTCAGCTACTGTGACTAAAAGGTTTGACCAGAAAAATTTTAAAGGAGGAGAATTTTAATTGAGGTTTCACAGTTTCAGAGGTCTTGGTCCATAGAAGGCCAGCTCCATTCCTTGGGACTTGAGGTGAGGCAGGATATCATGGTGGAAGAGCATGGCAGAGGGAAGCAGCTTGCATCATCAGGGAGAAGGGAGAGAGAGACTCCACTCCCCAGATACAAATATATACACAAAGCCACGCCTCAGTCAGCACCTCCTCCCGCCACACCCTACCTGCCTTCAGTTACCACTCAGTTATTCCCTATCAGGGGATTAATTCACTAATTGGGTTAAGACTCTCACAACCCAATCATTTCTCCTCTGAATCTTCTTGCATTGTCTCACATGTGAGGTTTTGAGGGACAACTCACATTCAAATTATAACAGGTAATGATAGTGGAAGTGGAGGAAACCGGATAAATTCAAAATATGCTTCAAATGTGTGGTCAGTACTACTTAGTGATTACTTAATTGTGATACGTGAAGGAAAGGGAGAACTGTGAAAAGGCTCCTAATTTTCTGAATTGAATATCTGGGGGATAGTATAGTGCCATTCACCAGGGTAAGAAGAAAATTTGTGCTTCTCTTTCAAGGGCCCCATTATTTGCTGGTCAATCCTGTTATAAATATTATTTTCCACTCATTACTTCTCCACTGCTGCTTAACTGCTCAGAGAGATCTTACACTTTAAGACACTTTTGACATGTTTTTTAATATTTTTTACTCCAATTGGTTTTATGTTCTCATTATTTCTATTTCCTCTATCATCATTATATTTATATCACATTATCTTCCCATTCCCTTATAGTATTCTAATTTGACATCAATTATCATTATTTTCTTATGTATTTTATTTTGTTCTAATTTTCTTAGTCTTTGAGAACAGAACCTATGAACTCTTTATGCCAGAGATAATAAATAAGGTATCCAGTACATGTTTGTTGAGTAAAGGAATGGGTAAATAAATAAATGAAATTAATTATACTTGCATATGTAATAGAGTAATAGTATTAAATCAAGTTTTTTACTATCATGGGATATTTTAGATATATACTCCATATAAATATATAAAACAATTCTGCACTTAGCATTTGTACTGCAGTAGATGCATACACAGGCACACACAAAATAAATAACAATATCACTGCTTGCTAATCTAATCTAATCACAAAAAATTACTCCCCTTAAAAGTTTAATTCTCTTGCCAAATCTGTTATAGTTCTGAGATTTTGTGAGATGTTTCAAGTCATATTTACAAATAAACATTATGTGCTATTGTTTTAGTCAGCTTTTTGCTCCCATGACTCAAAGACTCAGCCAGAACAATTTTAGAGGAGGAAAAGTTTATTTGAGGGATCATGGCTTCAGAGGGTTTATTCCATAGAAGGCCAGCTCCATTCCTCAGGGCTCAAGGTGAGGCAGGACATCATGACAGAAGAGTGTGGCAGAGGGAAGCAACTCACATGATGATCAGAAAGCAGAGAAAGCAAGGTCTCCACTTGCCAGATACAAATCTATACCCCAAACTACACCACCAATTCCCACCTCCTCCAGCCACACCCTACAAGCCTTCAGTTACCACTCAGTTAATCCCTATCAAGGGACTAATTCACTGATTAGGTTAAGACTCTCAAAGCCCAATCATTATTTCCTCAAATCTTCTTGCATTGTTTCTCACGTGAGCTTTTGGTGGACACCACATCTAAACCATAACAACTATGCAGTCTCTAAAACTGCAGTGTTAGTAAGCTATCTTTCACTGTAACAAAATACCTCATACAGGCTAATTATGATGTAAAGAAAAGTTTATTTTGGTTCATGGTTCTAGAGGTCTGGGTCCAAAAATCAGGCAGTCCCCTTGTTTTAAGCCTTAAGTAGTTAAAGGGAATTGCAATAGTAGGAATAGGCAGCAGAACATATAGGCACATTTTGGACCAGGATGCTGAGAGGGAGAGAGAAAGAGACTGAGAGGAATAGTCCAGGGTTCCACAATAGAAGTCACACCTCTAATGACCTAAGAGGCTCCTGCTAGGTTCCACCTCTCACAGATCCACAACACTTTCCAATACTACCACCTTCCAGAACTACTCTATGCATAATACTGATCCAACCCGCAACAGTTAATTTTAATAGCAAGTGACTGGATCTAGAAAAACAAGGATCATTTAATAACAGGAATGGTTGAGATTTATTTCTTAAAATCTACCTGAATTAAATTCTGAAAACAGTACTTATTCATTAATATCTGAGGTACTCAGAATATTGAATTATAGGTGTGTCCTTAGTATAATATTGCTTATACCAATATTGATAATGTCATTTTGACTCCAAAACTTTTTTAGGTATGTTAGATCACCCTTATAATATAGGATATTTATAATTACTGAAGGAAAGTATTCTGATTTATAAGACTTAGACTGCTTTTAATAATATTTTCTCAGCTATGAGGACAGGTTTGCACTCTTTGTCTCTTCTCTTTCCTTCCGATAGATGACTCTAATTCTTTCACAAGTTAAAACTGCAGTCTGGGGACTGCAGTTGTGGTTCAATGGTAGAATGCTTGCCTAAGTTGGATCCTCAGCACCACATATAAATAAATAAATTAAATTAAGGCAGTATGAATAAAGTGTGAACAAAAAAAAACCTTCAGTCTTCAACAATGGAAAAACAAAAGCTATATTACATCTATTTAAAGAAGATGAATTTATATGATCTCAATTAGCACAGTGCCATCAACTGCGGCATTACCAAAATACATGCAGTCAGGTCTATTCTGATGAGCATATGTTCAGTTTTTTAAATCTAAAAATTTGGTATCAAATAAGTTATTTGGATATATGCTTTTGCTATTGCCCCTTAAAGTTCTATAAGGGGCAGTTTATTTTCCAATTGAAAATTGGCTCTTCTGCCTCTTGATTCCTTTAAAGTAACTCAAAAAGTAATGTGTTACTTTAGACAAGTGAATCAGTCCTTTATGTTTGGTATTTCTTGATATTTCATTTTTATAAATTGTATTTGTCCTAATTTGTCAGGCTCCCCATCCATACCACACTACTTAACACTTTTTTCATATGACACATTTGTCCATGGTTTTTATAAATTTTTTTGCCCATGCTCTTCTTACTACATACTATAAGGTGGGAACAACCTCCTAAATACTTGAAACATCCATTCATCTTGTTCCTTTTCAGGCTATATTTGATACTATCAATCAAGGCTACTTCTTGATGTTACTTTCTTTTATTTATATTATAAAACACTCCATGGTTTCATTTTACTTCTCTCTTATTTTTACTTCTCTCATTTCTTCCTAGGCCATTCTTCCATGGACCTCATGAACATTGAAAATTATTCCTATAGATTCATTCATGGCTCACTGAACTTCTCAATCTAAATACTTGCTCTGAGTAATCTAATCCATTAGTAAACTATCACTTCCTTTTGGATAACTCTCTGAATGTGTAGTTACAAAGCAGATCTCTCCATAAGGCTTCAGAATCTTATATCGGCTAGCTGAATAGCTTCTCTAGGAAGGGCCAATATCACCTTAGACTGTACAACAGAAATACTATACTCAGCTTAATGACTGAATCTGCTACATCTTTTCTTCCTTTTCTAATAAATGATGCCATTAATCATTCAGTTACCCAAGCTAGAAATTTGGAAATTATCCTGGAAACTGTCTTCTTATCACTCACTCAATCATCAAATCTTACCAATTTACCACCTTTTTACTTTGTTGTAAATAATCAATATCCACATTAACATTTCCCTTGTTAAGCACCCTATCATCTGTTACCTAGGTGATTTACTAGCTCTGAAATTTAAGGAAACAAGGAGTCTTAGATGACATACTGCTTTTTATGTGCTTCTTTTTTCCTCACTGAGGTTACTGAACTGAAGGTGATGTTCTAATAAATCTTTAACTATTTTTTTTATTTTTCCAGAACTGTTCTCTCCTATATCCATTCTTCATCTATCTTGCAAAGCAATATTTTGGATTTTTCAATATAGAGATGGTAGTTGAATATCAAATTGCATAAAATCATCCAGGGAAAGTGTGAAAAGGGATGAAAACACTAGAACACAATATATTTTTCAGTAGAAGGTGGTATAAATACTAGAGACAGGATGAAGAAATTAAGTAGAAAAAAGATTATTAAGGTTCCTGAAAGATATTGTAAGGAGTCCGAATTGTATTTGAAATTCAATGTAGGAGCATCAGAAGGCTTAATTCAAAGAAATCAGAGTTAAATTTTAGTTTGATTATGCTGGCAGTAGGGTACAGAATGGATTATTCTCAGAGAGAAGGAAGACTACATTCACAAAAATGTTAGCAATTATGGTGATTTTGGAGAGATAGTGGTAACATGGACCAAGTCAGTAGAAAATTGCTTGGGGTTAATACCATGTGCAATATCACAGGAAATGTGCTATCAAGTTTCAGGTCCAGATTACATGGAATCATAATTTAGAAAAGCAGGAGAGTTAATTTTACCCAAGAATAAAATTCTGTTAGGAGAAGAATTATAGCACAAAATAAGACATGTGAAGTGAAATAAATCTTCATGTACAAAGTCTGCTGAGGTAAAAAAAAAAAACAAAAACAAAAAGTTAATTCCATATTTCAAGAATTAAATGAACAGGGAAGTCAGAAAACACACTGGAAAGAGGCTGAGGATATATTGGTACTTGGAATTTTTAGAAGGCATAATGGAAGACATAATCTAGATGAACAAAGAAAATAAGGAAGTTTCAAAGGAAGGGGCATTTAAAGAAAATCTTGAAAAATGAGTAGAAAATAATAATGAATAAGCATTACAAAGATCCTGAAATAAAAACTTTTGGTGTTTTCAAGAAATTAAAATTAAACAACTTGATTTCAAAGATCTAGAGAGAATGACACAAGATAAAGTGAAGTCAAAATCAGGGCATATAAGAACATACTGGAAATTCTGTTTATATTTTAATTTTTCATAAGAGTAATGGAATCTAATGAGTGATTTAATAAGGGTTTTTTTTTAGTTGTAGATGGACACAATACATTTATTTGTTTATTTATTTATTTATTTATTTATTTATATGTGCTGAGGGTCGAACCCAGTGCCTCACACATGCTAGGCAAGCAAGCGCTCTACCACTGAGCCACAACCCCACCCCTAATAAGGTTTTTATTAATAAATACTATGATTTCAGATAATAGAATAGGTTGCAGTGGTACAAAAGTGCAAGTCAGAATGTTTATCATAGTGCACAACAGTGGCACAGAAGACAGATCATGGTTGTGGCAGTGTGAATGGAGAAAAATGTTTAAATTTGAAATGTAGATATTTGAAAACATCCCTAGGATTGGTGGTTAGAAGCTATAAAAGACTTGATATACAGAGTAGAAGTGAGTGAGTAGAAGCCTTTATTATCACAGTAATAGGAAAAGTAAGAGAAAGATGAATTTCGACTTTTAAAAATTTTTGAGTGGAGTTTTGAAACATGCCAATATTGAGGTGTGCTTATTAGAAATCTAGAGATCTCCTAAAACAGCTGGATACTTTAACCCTGCACTTAAGGCACAAAACTATGTTGAAATTTTGAGAGCTATTAACACTATACTTGTAACTGATATGATAGGAATTATTGAGATCACGTGCTTTTCATCGAGTTAAACAGAAAGTTCAAGTGAGAACACTTGAGTTTCTGTACTTGGCAGAAGAAGGAAATTGGTTTAAGTATTATTTCTCACTCATTAGAAAGTGATTAAACCTAACAATATGAGGTTGTATAGGAGACATAGACCTACAGAACTTTCAAGCATTGTTTGAGAAGTATACTGTGACCCTTATTGCACATAATTTTGTATTATAGCAATGTGTATGCTTTTTAAGCACTTATAAATATTTTGTAATTCCTGTAGTGAAAATGAGCTCATAGAACACATTATATTTAATCACTAATTCTATATTTAATTGACTTTAAATTATTTTCATAGTTAGAAATTAATAAAGCTTGGTGGTACCTTATTTTGCAATTCTCCAATCATTATCAAAGACAGAAAATGGAGAACAGACTACAAAGCAAGGTGTAAATTTACAAACAACTTGACGATTAAGTTGAAAAATTACCCAAGCTTTTTGTGTTACTTTGATATGTAAATTAATACAGGACTTTTTTTCTTCTTCCCTACTGTAGGTTACTTTGCTATGTAGGTAAAATAGCCATAATATAGAGAATAAGAAAGAATAAGAGAATAATAAGAATAGCCATAATATATAGAATTGAGGAAGAGAGGGAGGGAAGGAAATTTTGTTAATTTTAAATTACACATGGAAATTGTCATCTATTTTATTTATTTATTTTTCCAAAAAAGTAAAAATACTTCCATTGTTGTGGATATTTAGGAACTAAAAAATATATCCTCACAAGTTGACAGGGAAGCAGTATAGTCTTTGAAAGCTTGAGAAAATATAGCCAGTTTTTCTTCTACATTTGCCCTTATGTAATCAATATTCTCAAGAGTTGGACAAACAGAAAGCCAGGTCACTGTGATTCAGCATCATGATAAAGGGCAATACCTCCCATATTTCTTAGAACCCAAGACATATTTTGTTTATCAGTAACCCAATGTGGATCTACAGTGGAGGTGTATCTATGTTATAGACTAAAGTGGCTCTGAAAATAAGACTAAAATTGTGATAGAAGAAAAATGCTAAAAAATTTTATACTCTTATCAGAAGGAGCAGCCTAGGCAAATTATGGAAGATTTGTAGTAGAGATGCTCTCCTTGCCCAAAAGGACTCTTAAAAATTATCTGCCTGTATATCATTGACCCATTCTGTTAGCCCCTAAAATTATAGGAAGAGGAAACTCTTTGTAAACACGCAAGTTAAAGGAAGACTGTAATAAATTATTGGTACCATTGGCTCTTTCAGCTAGGATTATGTCATTCATATTGTCGGTTGAAAATGAAGAGCCTTAGGTGGGACCTAGCTTTACAGTATTGCCTGTAAAAATTTTGTCACATGTTCTCATTCTAACTGAAAAGTAGATATCTTCAAATGGGTATCCAAGAACTTTTCAGGTCATCATATTAACATTTTAATTCTATGTATAATGTTAAATTAATCAGCACAGCACATTTAAATTATCTTTGTTGAATTTTATTGTGTACTATATAAAGAGGAAGGAGACTTGAATTTTAAATGGTTGACTGATTTTTTAACCCTCTCTTTCTTCATAAACTGATAAGCAATGATTGCAAAGAATACATTGTGAAATAAAAGTTAATGGAAAAAGGACCATTATGGAATTTTTGGAAGATTAAAGAAGGCAGAGGATATTTGACAAAAAATAAAATGAGTAAGGGATGACATTCTAAATACATGAAGGCACTACATGTATAGACTTACAGTTGGTAGGTACATATGTTAGTTAGAATTCCATTACTGAAGCAAAATGCCTAAGATAATAAACTCAAAAAGAAGAAACATTTATTTTGACTCACTGTTTAGAAGTTTCAGTTCATAGTTGGCCTACTGGTTTTAGTCCTGTGGTGAGAAAGTGTGTCATGATGGGAACATGTGGTGGGAGATGCTTTTCACTTCATAGCAGCTGACAAGGAAAAAGAGGAAGAAACCAGTGTTCCATAGTAGCCTTTGAGGCATGTCACCAATGACCTAAAATCTCCCACTAGGCCACACCATTAAAAGGATTTCACCACCTTCCAATAATGCCAAACTGAGAGTCAAGCCTTTAACACAAGGGACTTTGGGGAACATTCCATATCCAAACTATAGCAGTATAGATTTCTCCCAATTAGGAAAACTTAATTAATAGTGTGCCTAAAATAAATTTCCATATTTTCTCTTCTTGCTATATACTTACAACTCAGACAGTTAAGTATTTTAACCTTAGACAAATGGAAAAAGACTCCTATCCAAAAAATATAAAGAACAGCTCAAGGACAATTCGAACTCTTGGGTTTAATGGGGGTGATCATGAGCAAAATATTCCTCATTCTGTCACTTAGGAGCATACTAGCCTAAAGTTTGGCACCTTAACTTCTTTCCTGACAATGAAATTTGTCATTGGATAAGCCCATCCCACATGTGGAGAATTCAAAGTCAGAGTTGGTAAGCAAAGGGAAACTTAACCAGAAAATGGTAGTGTAGAGAAATAGTTCAAACTATCTAGAAAAATCAAACTAATTAACTATTCTCAAATATAGACAAAAAATCAAAGGATGAAGAAAATTGGTACCACAAAAGAACAAAGAGCACAAATAAAAGTAGCAACTACTGGGAAAAAACTTTAAATACTCAAGAAAAAAAACACAAATCTAGAGTAATATAATTAGCATTTTCTCAGGATTTTTTTGGACGGGTTTTGAGAATTGAGCATAGGGGGCATTTTGACACTGAGCCCTGTCCCTAGCCTATTTTTATTCTTTATTTTGAGACACAATCTCCCTAAGTTGCTGACAGACTCCCTACATTGCTGAAGCTGTCCTCAAACTTGCCATTCTCTTGACTCAGCCTCTCAGATCACTGGGATTATAGGTCTGCACTACTGGCCTAGCTCAGAGGAATTTTGAAATCAGTTACATTTGTTAAAAATGAAATGATAGAGGAAACATTGCCATATAGAAAGGTGAACATTATCATAAAGTATATTTTCCAGAATTAAAAATTATATACAAACATGGAAGATTAAGTACACAACAATGAGCAAAGTAGGTAGGTATATAGTAAGGAATTCAATAATCTGAACAGTTACTGAAACAAGAGAGCAATGATTAACCGTATCATTTACAATTAAAAGAATAACAGTTTAAGATATTAGCATTGGCTTAAAATATTGCCTGTCAAAGTAGAATATTAATGATCAATGTACCAAATCAAGAAATTGGTATGAACAATGTAAATATGTTTTTTTTTCTATAATATATCTACAAAACTGAACAATAAAACTAAAAATGAGGCAGTGGGCTGCGGCCCACCATCCCAAACATGTCGGCTCCGCTAGGCAGTATGTTCTCCCGGCGGCCCGGGAGGCTGCCGCCACCCCCGCTGGGACTCCGGGGCCAGGCTTCCCTTCTCCACGCAGTGCCTGGCGCACCGAGAACTTCTAGCAGCACCTTGGTGGACGAGTTGGAGTCGTATTCCAGGTTTGCTTTGCTTCTCTCGTGAGTCAGGATTATGTCAATGGCACCAATCAGGAAGAAATTGGAACTGGTGTTGATCAGTGTATCCAGAAGTTTCTAGACATTGCAAGACAAACAGAATGCTTCTTTCTACAGAAAAGATTGCAGTTGTCTGTCCAGAAACCGGAGCAAGTTATCAAAGAGGACGTCTCAGAACTAAGGGATGAATTGCAGTAGAAAGATGCACTGGTGCGGAAGCATTTGACAAAGCTAAGTCACTGGCAGCAGGTGCTGGAGGACATCAATGTACAGCACAAAAAGCCAGTCAAAGTCCCTCAGGGCTCCTTGGCCTACCTGGAGCAGGCTTCTGCCAATATCCCTGTGCCTCTGAAGCAGACCTGAGAGGGGTCTGGCCTACAAGGTAGCCTCTTGAAGACAGTCTCACCAAATCTCTCTGTGTGGACATGACATTTTAGAAGAATTATTTGCCAGGTAATGAGTTGGTGTTAATTTTGTTTCCACCTAAAAATTTCCCTGATTTTTGTGAACTGTTAATTACTTGATTAGTTTATAAAATGCTTATGGCTTGGTGAACCAAGTGAGGTTGGTTTTGTTTGTAGCAAAGTTTAGACTTAGTTTGATAACACAGACACTTCCTTGTTTTTGTTTTTTTTTTTTTTTTTTTTTGCTTGTCTTTAAAATTTTTATATGACTTTTGTGTACTTTTTTCCAGTTGTTAGTTTGTTATTATCTTAGGGGGAAAGTTACAATACTCCAGAATCAGGGGAAAAGGAGTTTGGTTTTAGTCCTTTAACATTTACTACCCATTCATGATAATAGAGAAAAATATGTAATTTGCTGTCTCAAGACTTTGAACTACTTCAAGAAGAGGAATCTAATGCAATGTTTGTAATGCTTCCATAGTAGCACAGACATTTTGTAAATTGTTTTGTAAATGGGTCAGAAAAAGGGTTAAAATATGCTGTTAGTGTAGTAATATCACAGTAGATACTTAATTTGATGCTGCCTTTTGTTTAGGTGAGTTTGTGTGTTGTGTGGTGTTGCCTGTTTGATGGGGAAGTGTATTAGGAGTATGATTTGCTAGATGCCTTGCAGTAATGAACCACTGTGAGTAACAAAGCAGACCCAGTCTCTAGCATGACAAATGGGACACAGGTGAAGTACGAGGGGTCAAAGCTTGGTCTGATTCTTTTTCTTTTGAATTTTGTGTTGTTTGCTTGTGTTTTTGTTTTACTTTTTTGGAGAAAAGGCAGTTTACATAAAGGAAGAGTCTTGCTCATGAATTTGATTGCCAGGAACTAGGTCTTGGGGCAGAGGTGACCTGCAGAGTGATCCTCGGCTCCTTCACCTCCATAGAGAGCTCATGGCTCCTCTGGGGAAGGTATTTGTCCTCTTGTTGGAGGTTTTCTGTTCTCTGTTGTATCTTTTCTTAGATTACATACCTTCAGCCAGTACAGACACTCCACTGTCTTCTGAGTAGTCAATAGGTCTGTGGCTCTTTTGCCCTCTCCAACAAGGATTATCCTTCTCCACGCTTTGATATCCATTCATGTTCCTGGTCTGGCCTGGATACTACCTGGTCAAGAAGCCTCCCCTCCATTCCAAGGCACGAAACTTTCATTCCTTCCACTGCCTTGTGGGTTAGTGTATGGTATTTGTTTCTGTGCCCCTTGCTGCATTGTATGCTCATGGGAAATAGGCGTTACTCCCCTTGAATATACACAACATGTATTTTACATGATACTTTGTTCTCATTTTGTGTGTGTGTATATATATATGTGTGTGTGTGTGTGTGTGTGTATAAATATATATTACTCATTTTGTTTGTGCGCTTTGAGGATGATATTTGTTTTGCGGACCTATGACCTGTGTTGATCAGCCTGAGGCTAGCATATCCCCTTGGTTGGAATGTATAGGTTGAAACTTAAAAGTTATTTTTTACTCATAAGGGTTTAACCTGGTCATCTTATGCTAATTAGAAGCTCTGATTGGCAGCTTTAGGTTTCTTGATTAAAATCCTAAATAAACTAAGTTTGAAGCAGTCTTTCAATGATAAAGGTATTTTTGGTGAAAAGATAGGGAACTGTTCTACTTGGTGATTAGTGAAAATGTTTTGAATTAGTGTGTGTACAAGTTATTGTCATTTCTTTATATTAATTCAGAAGTTTTCTGTCAAATAAATAACAATTTTTCAATATTGAAAAAAATGAGTATTGGCTAAGAGAGATGCTATAGTTTGGAGTAGACGAAGGGGAATGAAAGGAAGGGAGGAGGAATGTGATAGGGAAATGGAATGAATCTGACCTAACTCTCCTATGCACATATATTAATACACCACAATCAATCTCACCATCATGCACATACACAAGACACTAATTTAAAAAAACTATGAATAGCAGAAAAATCAGTAGAGGGAAGAGAATAGGGGGAAGGGAGGGGAAATACTGTGACTCAATTATATTACTGTGATTCAAATTATATTACATGCTTTTATAAGTATGTCAAAATTTATTCTATTATAATGTATAACTAAAAAGCCAATAAAAATAAAATAAAATAAAAAGAGATATTTAGGTGATAGGGGTTTGACCCTCATTAATGGATAAATGTCATTTTTGAAAGACTGGACTAGGATTTTTGACACTAGATTCATTCTCATGGGAATGATCTGGCTCTCATGGTACTGAATAGTTACTACAAGAATTGATTTTTATAAAGCAAGTTTACCACTGATGTTATCCTTGTACACATAAATTCATTCACAACTCTCGTATGTATTGTGCCATTTGATGCCATCTGTTATTAGTCCCCCACCTGAAAGTGAGCAGATGCTAGTATGATGCATTTGAATCTCTAGAACTGAGCTGAATAAACCTTTTTTCTTTATACATATCATATTCTCAGTTAGTGTTATAAAAATAGAAAATAAGCTATGATACTCTATAAAAAAACATGAACTACTAATACATTTGACAACATGGGTGAATATCAGCAAGACACAAAAAAACACACACTGCATGTATATATTTTAATTACATTAATTTATTTAAAATATAACTGTACAATGATGGAAAAGAAGGTATTTGTTCATTGCTCAAGTTCAGAGGATAAGAAAGAAAATGCCTGCAAATGGGAAAGAAGAAATTTCTGGGTTTATGGACTTATTTAGTATCTCAGATACTATGGTTATATAACTATACACTTTTACCAAAGTTTGTGAAATTACACATCCTAGGATAAAATTTAATGAACATATTTATACTGAGAATGACAATTAAAAATGAGTAAAAATGTTTACCTCTAGGTAGTAAAACTGGGATTAGGGAGTAGTGGGGTGTTGAACACTCGTATTCTATTTAATGTTCTTATAAACATTATTAACTTTAGCTTTGTACTTTAATAAAAATTAATAAAATTAAATGAAAATAGACAAATGGTAAAATATAAACATGGGTAGATGCAGAATATCCATAAATATCACCTGATTAAATTGTGTTTCTTTGGTCATTTCTTTTATACTGAATGTCTTGTTTTTTTAGTTGTGAGTAAAGAACATAAATTATTTCACTGAAAATTTCAAAACAGCATTTTAATCAGTCAGAACAATATATGATTTTATATTTTACTGGATTTTAAATATAAAATTGTATGATTATTAAAGGCCATAATACTTCAATTGAAAAAATCATTCTATAATTAGTTGATTTTTTTACTGTTACTGTTGTGCAATATGATAGATCATGCATATAATAATAATACAGAATTTCTGATGTGAGAGAAGAGAGAGAAATAAAAAATAACTTCTGAGTATAGCATTTTGTTGGTAAAACATTTACTTGTAGGTCTCTTCATAAGGACAAAAACTATATGTACCTTGTTCATAATCTTATACAAATATTTGAGCAAACATAGTTTATATAATAAAAATTAATAAATATGTAATGAATGAATATATAAATAAATATTTTAAAATTTATTCATTCAATATGAATTCAGTTAGTATTTATTAGGTGCCAATTATTTCATTGAGAGTATGATGACAGAATTTTGAATAAAAGTCAGAGTTTTAACTCACAGGAATTTGAATTTTTGGAAAGATGTCAAATAGCAAATAATTTAATTAAATATTGATAAATGCTACATTGAATAATTCATACTAGTTTTGGAAGGCTAGAGTAGTATTTGCTAATTTTTCCAGGAATAAAAACTTTGAAAAAAAACTTCAAAGAGAAGGCAAATCTACCCTGGGGATTTTGATGAGTTAAGGTTGATACTGGAAACTAAAGGAATTTCATTCAGAGAAACTAACATGTGCAAAGGCTGAGTAGTATGGAACAGAATGTTGAATGTCAGGAAAATCAAGTACTTTGATGAAGCAAGAACACATATGGAGAAGAAGAATGACAATCAAGTGCTGAAAAGTGTGGGGGCAATTACAACCAGAAAAAGTTCAAAATTTTATCCTGAAGTTACTGGTGAAACAAAGAAGGTTTTTGTGCAGGGAAATACCACTCAGACAGAAGTGTGAAAGAAAGAGAAAAGGGACTCAACATCTGGGAGAGAAATCAATCAGGAATTGATTGTAATTTTCTAAGCAACAAAGCACACAAATATCAAAGAGCTCTTAAAATAAATGACTTTTCATACAGGGAAAAGTTTTCCTGACACAAGGTAAACTTTTACAGTTAGTTTAACTTTCTTTATGGGAGAGAATTCATTCTTTCACATATATGATAAAAATTATTTGATTTTTCTTTATAAAACAGTATACAGGAAAAAATGCTAAAGTATTTAATTTATTTATTTATGTGTTTATATATGTACTTCTTTATTTATTGTGGTATTGGAGATTGAGCCCAGGGATGCTCTACCATTAAGTGAGTTTCCCAGACTTTTTCATTTTAATTTTCAGATGGGGCTGAAAGCGCCTGGACTGAACTCGAACTTGGTGTGATCCTTCTGCCTCAGTCTCCTGAATAGGTGGAATTAAAGGCATACACCATCGCATCCAGCTTGAGCTATTTCACATATTTTTAGGGTCACATATTCAAACAGTCCATAATGAAAAGTGATTGCTCATGTCTGAAAAAAATGTTCCAAATGAGATGGCAAATTATGTATAGAAAATTCAAAGTTCTGCTTTCACTGACATAACAACCCAAAATACTCAAAATTAGAGTAAAATATTAACAGAACTTAACTCTAAAACCAACTTCGTTGTTGCATATATCTATGGTTTTCCTTCTGTTTTTAGTTTTAAAAGAAAGTGAAGAGAGTGTTGGCAGCGGAAGGAGGGAGGGTTTTGATGTGACAGAAATTAGTCAAAACACAGACTATAAAAGCGCCTAGTTTACATTGCTTCACTTCTTAAAACATAATAATTCCAAATTTTCTACCCTCACTCTGTGTATTTTGTTACCTGAAAGCCAAAGCTAGAGCCATGTTTCTTCATCTCTATGTCTCAGCACCTTTTCACTCCATGGGCTATCAGTAAGTAATTAAAGAGGTAAATAAATAAATAAATACATCTAGGTGTTTCAAGTAATGAGAATATGATTAGTGGATAGCAACAATATTATTTTTGATGAAATGCTTATACAGTCAAGCTGCTTTTAAAACCTTTTCCATAGAACTTATGCAAATACTATGTGGAGAAGTTGTTATAGACTTTTACTTATTGTAGCCTCCTTCATAATCCTAGGTTATTTATATTGGATTGTCAAAAAAAAATTTGTGCTGAATGTTCATCTGAAAATAAAATATCTGTCTCATTGTTCTATAGCTTCTAGTTTAACAGTCTGCAAAAATTTGTTCACTAATTCAGCAGATACTTCCTGAGTCATACTTTTGTCAGTTTGGGCTACTATGCCAGAAATGCAATAGACTGGGTAGAATCAATAATAGAAATATATTTCCTACAGTTCTGAAGGCCAGAATGTCCAAGATCAATGTAATAGCATTACCGTTTTTCATGAAGACCTTCTTCTTAGATGACAGACACCATTTTGGTGTGTAGTCACATGGCAGAAAAAGGAAGTAAAATCCCTTATGTACCTTCTTATAAGGGCCCTATTCCAAATGCAGGTACTTTACCCTCATAACCTAATTATCCCTGAAAGACCCCATCTTCCAATACCATCACATTGGGAAGCAGGTTTCAACATATATATTTTGGGGGAAACACATATTCACACCATAGCAAATATGTAATGTTCACTGCATTTTAGGATTAAAGAATGAATAAAACCCTTTCTTTGTTGTTCTCAGAAATGGTAGAGGACATTGGTATGTAAAAAAATGCAAGACTAATTGTGCATTTTTATAATTTTTAGTCTCACATGTTATGGACATTTAAAGAAGTACAAATTATATGTCACTGAGAAAAAAGGTTTTCAAAAGTAACATTTTAGTTAATTCTTGAAAGATGACAGACATTTATTAGGCATAAGGAATGACTGAGAATACCACTTTAGTTTTTCAGAAAAAGACATTTAGAATGCATAAACATATGCAAAAATAGTGTATTACAAAATTGGCAAATAGTTCAGTGTAGTAGCAATGTAACATATATGTATGGTGGTCCTGGTATATTAAGCCAAAAAAGGTAAATTAGGCCAGACTGCCAATGCTTAAAAAGTCATACCAAATGGTTTAGCATTTAGAACGTATGTGATAGGAATACTGGATGCTTTTGCAGATGAATGATATGAATACACTTGTGTTTTAGAAGGGTATCTGGGGGGATTATGCAGAGGTAGACAGGTGAAAAAGAGACTGAAAATGAATATCCTAGTTAGGAAATTTTTACAGCAGTAGAGGTGAAAGATTATTAGTGAAAAATTAAGATAATGGTAGAAGAAACAGATTAAATGGAGATTTAAAAAGATTTGTGGTCATAGAGTTTAAAATGAAACAGATCTAAATAGGATATAGGTGAGAATTAAAGTAACTGAAGTAAGGAGAACATGGTATCAACCACAGGTAGTAAGCAGAGCTTCTTGAAGAAGAGCACTTATAAGAAGGGAGAAGCATAAATTGAAAATAAGGGGTTGAAGAATACTCAGTTACAGTGCTTGCAAAAACAGGATAGATCTAGAACAAAAGGAGTATGCAGGAAGCCTCGAAAGGAAAGATTTCCAAAAAAATGCCAACCATGTCAAATGTAAAAGATAATTCAAGTAAAATGAAGTTTTATAAAGACCTGTGTAATTTCACAAGTAGGAAGTCATTGACTCTTTCTGATGAATAGTTTAAAGAACTAAAGATCAAAATAAAAATTTATTCATTAAAGAATAAATAGTAGTAGGTGAAGGAGTGAAGGGAAATGTTGACTTTCTCAAATTTGTTTAAGAATAAGACTGAATGTTTTCCCTGATAAATGGATGATGATATCTAATGGGAGTGAAGGATGGGAGGGTGAAAGAAGAATAGAGGAACTTTAGATGACATAGAGGGAAAAGAGAAGAAGAGGGGTATGAAAGATGGTGGACTGAGACACACATCATTTCCCTATGTACATGTATGATTACAAGAATGGTGTGAATCTACATCATGTACAACCATAGAAACGAAATGTTGTACCCCATTTGTGTACAATGAATCAAAATGCAGTCTGTAAAAATTTTAAAAAAAAATGAAGATACAATAGTAAGTTAAAAAGAAAAGCATCTTAGAGAAGTTTGTTCTTTTTCTCCTCCTGAATCACTTCTATTCACCTACTCATTCATCTTTTTAAAAAAATTTTAATTAGTTCTTTTTAGTTATACATACTTATAGAATCCATTTTGATATAATTATATAAGCATAGAATATTTCTTGTTCTAATTAGGATCCCAGTGGATGTACCCAATGGTTGGATTCAATGGTTGTGTATTCATATATCTACATGAGAAAGTGATGTCAGATTCATTCCACCATCTTTCCATTTCCCATCTCCACTCCCTTCCCTTCATTCTCCTTTGTCTAATCCAGTGAACTTCTTTTCTTCCCCTCACCCTCTTATTGTGGGTTAGCTTTTGCTCTTTTATTCTTGTTAATGGGAAAAAAATAGGGGAAGGCACAAGTGAAAGAGACATTGATGAGAGAGGAAGTAATGAGTAAATTCCTAACAAAGTTCAAGGTTACAGAAAAATAGCATAGAGATTTACAGCACTATTATTTAATACTTAAGTCTCCAAGATGTGGAAAGTAGAAGATCTATGTTCATGTTCTGGCCCTCCATTTAATATTTATATGAAATTTGTAATCTGGTATACCATTCAAATTTTAGCTTTTCATGTGTAAAATGGCAGAGTAATAGTAACCATGTAAAAGGGGTATTATGAGAATAAAATGAGAAATTGAAAGAAATAATCCTGATAGATTTCCAGGTATACACTAAACCATTATTATTAATATTTTTATTTTCAGAAGTTTAGATTTACAAAGGAGACAATTTAGTACTATATCTAAAACAAAATAAATGGAGGTGAGGATAAAACAAAGTAAAATATTATAGGCTACCAAGGACTTGGTTGAAATTATTTCTGGGGCATTTAGTGTGTGTGTGTGTGTGTGTGTGTGTGTGTGTGTGTGTGAGTGTGTGCACTCTCACACCTATGTGCACATGCACATGCACATACATGCCAGCATGCCCAGGTTATTTTTCACACTTATAGACGCTCATTTAAGGAAGATGTGCAAATATTTCTTTTAAATTGAATTATATATGGGCAAATTAGGCAGTTATGTGAGGAATTAGTATCCTAGTAAAACAGTATTTATTGTTTTAAATATTATGTCTCCCATGTTTTGTTCACCAATCATTTCTTTACCAATAATTGATTCTAATATTTGAATATTTTTCCCAAGGTTTGGAAATGAAAACTGGCAGCCAATGACTCATGACCACAGTGAGTCTATTTGGAATGTATTGTTGGCAGAGCAATTGTCTGCATGTTCATATTGCTTCAACAAAATGCATATTGAGGAATTGTAATTTGGAAAACACTTATGGATACATGATGTTCCTGCTGTTAAAGCTGGTCACTGTCTTCATTTCCTACTTATGAGGTAGATTAGCTAGAAGTTTATGCTATTCATGTAATTTTGAGAATTAATATTTTAGCATCCTATTTTCTTTGTCCTGTGTTCATTCTGAAACAGCTGTGACAAAAAGAATTTTCATTGTTCTGTAGGGAAATGCTGGTTTGTTATATTACATCTGTTCCTGAAACTCAGGGACTCTTGGTGGCTGTTGAGGCAGATAAATCTGTCAGAGAGAAGTGCTGTAGGTTCCAGGGACCCAAATGATCTTCATCTCCTGGGTCGGTGTCATTAATGATTACAATACTGATAAGACAAAGTTGAAGTCACCTGCTCAGACCTCCCTTACATATTAACTGTTCAGAATTGGATATCCATGATAAAATTTTCTACAACAATGAAAATTGTCACTCTGCCAGCTTGATAAATTGTAGCCCCAACTGGCAGAGCCATTTGCCTTGCAGTAAGCACAAAATGACAGATCTTTGCTGAATACAAACGATAATGCTTCCACCTTTCACAGCTGGTTTAGCTTGTAAACACAGCATAAAAAAAGACTTTGATAAAAATTGAAGGTTATGCACAAAAGAGGTCCAATAACTAACTTTTTAAAGTAAAAACATATCACCTCTGTTATTGAAACATGGCCTAAACGAATATCTTAAAACCGTTGACAGTGATTCAAAAGTTTCAATGGCAGAGTACATTGGTTGTTTCCCACACATTTTCAACTCGTTATTTGTTGTTTGCAAAATGGTATCTTTTCATCTTTCATTACTTTCCACTCAGAAATTAAACCGGAATTTTGTATAAGTGTTACACCATTGCTTATATAGGTGTCTCTTCACTACCATCTAATCACAACATTATATAATACAAGTAACCATCCTGTGTGTATTATCAAGAAATAGAGATATATGGAAATATTTCAAAGTATTTTAAGCATACTATTGTGTAACAGTAAGATTAATCCCAAAGTTTTCATGTTCCTTGGTTACAGAATAGATGCCATATCTGAGCTACGAGCAGAACTAGTACAACTAGAATTCTAGCACAACTAGAATTAAAGTGAAGGTTTTGATCCTTTCAGCTAGAAAAAGAGGAATTATATATTAATAGTTGCATTTAAGCTTTTTCAATTATTTAAAAATACTGGATTGAAACAAACATTTTCAAACGCAGAGATTTCCAAGATACATTGGTATTAGTTTTATTTTTTTAATTGTGGCAAAAACACTTAACATGAGATTGAAACTTTTAATAACTTTTTTATATATAATAAATTATTGTTTACCCTTAGTGCAATGTACAGCAGATCTCTGCAACTTATTCACCTTGTATAACTGAAACTTCAAGAGCATTGCACAGCAAGTCCCCATTTCTGTCTTCTGTAGCCTCTGGCAACTACAAGTCAATGATCTATTATTATAAGTTTAAATATTTTGGCACCTCTTGTAGGTAGAATTATACAGTATTTATCTTTCTGTGCATGACTTAATTCACCTAGCATACTGCCTTCCAAGTTCATCCACATTGTCATACATGGCAGGACTTCCTGTTTTTTTTAAGACTGAGTAATGTTCCATTATATGTATATACTACATATTTGTATCCGTTTATCCATTGGAGGACACTGAATTTGGTTCCATACTTAGGCCATTGTGAATAATGCTGCAATAAACATGGAAGTGTAACCGTTTTTTTTGAGATTCTAATTTCAGCATTTGGGGATATATACCCAGAAATAGGAGTATAACTCCATAACACAAATGAATGAATAAAAATGGGCAATGGACTTGACCAGACTTTCCTCCAAAAAAGACATACAAATGGCCAATCAGGGTATAAAAAGATGCTCAACACCAACAATCATTAGGGAAACCAAAATGAAAAGCAGAATGAGATATAATCTTAGTCAATTTTCTCTTGATATAACAAAATACTCCAGACTAGGTAATTTGTAACTGGTAAAGGTTTGTTCAGCTCATGGTTGTGGAGGATGGCAAGTCTTACATATGATTCCTCCACAACTGCATTGCTTGTATCCCATTTGTTTACAATAAAAAAAAAAAAACCATAACATTCCCCAACTAAATATTATTAAGTAATGCTTTCATAAAGAATTTCATAGTTAGAGGTTTTTCCATGTTCAGGGTATCAAACAATTCACAATTTTAATGGCTTTTGATAAAATGTGGCACTGATTTTGAAAAAATTATAAATGCTCTAGCCAAAAAAAAAAAAAAAAAAAAAAAAGCTACTAATGCCATCATGGGGGTATCAACCTCATGACCTCATCTAGTCATAATTACCTCCCAAACACACTATCATCAAATACCATTAATATATGAATTTGGGAATTAAGTTTCCAACACATGCATGTCTGAGGGCCACATTGAAACCACATATATTACCTCCCATCTGTGAGGATGAATAATTAAAACAAAACCTAGTAACAAAGAAGCAAGTCTTGGTGAAAATATAGAGTCATTTGAATTCTTGTACACTGTGGGAATATAAAATTGTGCAGCCACTGTGAAAAACAATATAGAGATTCCATAAAAAAAGAAAAAAATATCTACATCAGGTATTAATTCAATTACTTGCCCCCATTCCAAGATACTTTTCTGCCTTTAATCATATTATTAATTAAAATGACAGAAAAATACTTATCTGTCATCACCCTCCTCATTTATAATTTTGGTCACAACTCTTTCACGTATATCTTTACCTCTGTGGGCTTCTGAGTGGTTTGGCTCTCAACATTTACCAGCCATACATTTTTTTCCAAATTATGAAAAATTTCAACTATGAATAATATTTTAAGAAAATAAGATGACAAGTTTTTGTTTTTCTCTCTCAAGCTGGTTGTAATAACTTTTTTCACTTTATTCAATAATGGAGATGAAAATATCTTTTCAGCACATGTGCATTTCCACTTCATTTTGTAGGAGAAAATTTACATTTATATCCTGAGGTTAACCTAACTTTTTTAAAGTTAAACATGATTTAGTAAAGCAAAGATATCATATTATGATAAAACAATGTTTTTTTAGATTTAAGTACATGCATTAAAGTATACTAATATTAATTGTACGAACTGATGAAATTTTACATATACATTTTGTTTTAGCCAGTTTCTTCAATACTGTGACCGAAAGACTTGACAAGAACAATTTTCGAGGAGGAAAATTTATTTGGTGCTCATGCTATCAGAGGTTTCAGTCCATAGATGTCTGGCTCCATTGCTCTGGGCCTGAGATGAAGATGAATATCATGGAGAAAGGGTGTGACAGAGGAAGGCAGCCATACTGTATCTCCCTACAGTTACCACCCAGTTAATCCCTATCAGGACATTAATTCACAGGTGATTAAGGCTCCCATACCCCAATCATTTCACCTCTCAACATTCTTAAATTTCTCACACATAAACTTTTAGGGGATACCTAATATTTAAATATTAAATAATTAATAATTAATATTAATATTGATATATTTATATTTGATATTAATATTTAAACATTTAATATTAATTGTTTAATATTTAATATTTAAATATCTTATGGTTTAAACCATAAGATATATTCTCTATAAGGCCATCCAAAGAAGATAAAAAATAAAGATTTCTATTATCTCACAAAGTTCAATTTTGTCCTCTTTTTAAAATTTTTAAAATTTGTTCTACTTAGTTGTAAATGACAAATTTATCAATCTCTCCAACATGGAGACAATCACTGTTCTTATTTCTATTACCACAAAATTTCATTGCTTATTAAAATGTATGTAAAGAAATCGTACTATACATGGTTTAGATGTATTTTGTATGTGCCTCTGTCAAACAATTTAATGCCTGTGAGCTTCATTTATAGCTTTGTATGTAGCAGGTATTCTTCCTTTGTTATTACTGTAAAATACCATACTTCATGCATAGACCACAATTTGTTTGTTCATTCTATACTTGATGAGTATATGGGCAGTTTCCATTTTGGAAGCATTATAGATAAATTTGCTGTGACAGTTGTGTACATGTATTTCAGAGGACAAACATGCACATACACTCATTTCTCAAGGAGGTACATTAATTTCTCTAGATACAGATTATTGGGTTGTGGCATGGATAGGAATATTGTTAACTTTATTAGATAATGTCTAACCATATTTTTTCACCAAAAATGTGGTTTTACCATTTCCCACTATCAAAACCACCAGTGAAAGTTCTAGTTGTTTTCATTCTTACTGAGCTTGCAATCGTCTGAACATTTTCACTCTCCTAATAGGAAATGTTGTTGTTGATCTTATTTGAAGCCATTGACCAACAAGTCTAAGGAAAGCTTTGAAAAAGACCAGAGACAACTCAGTTATAGAGTAAATTTGTCCAGTATTTTATCACACTAAATAAAGAGTGCTGTAATTACTGGAATCAGGTACCATGTGCCATTATCTATTAATATTTTACACAAAATATAAACAAAATGTGACTGATAATAAAAAAGGAGATAAGAAATATGAACACTATTTCATCTGAAAATTTAAAGAAGTCAAATGAAGTATAAATATAGAAATTGCATTTAGTAATCAATAACATTAGTATATGTAAGAAAAATGTTAAATGACCTAATGAGTTGGGAGGACATTAGTGAACACACAGAGCATTTTACATAAGAAATAAAGATAATAAACAAGAGAAATGTAAAATTTTAAACTTATTTCTACCCTATTATAGATGAATAATTTATTGAAGGAGAGACAGGAAAGAAAAGAAATTAATACTTAAATTAAAATATTTGAAGACAAATCAATATAATTTATATAGTTTATTCTAATATGGGTGCTAAGTAAAGGAAAAATAAGGACAATTTTAATCCCATTTGAAGTATAGGAAAGCTATAGATTTAAGAATGTTGATTTTGTATCCTGCTAATTTTCTGAATTCATTTGTGAAGTAGTATTTTTTTAGGGACTTTATCTTGTAGATAAAGAATCATGTCATGAAAAAATGGAGATTGTTTGACTTCTTCTTTTCCTATTTATATCCTTTAATTTCCTTTTCTTGTCTGATTCCACTGGTTAGTTTCAAGAACAATAGTAAATGCAAATTGTGAGAGTGAACATCCTTGTCTTATTCCTGATTTTAGAGGAAATGCTTTCAATTTTCTCTATTCAGTGTGATGTTGGGTTTGGGTTTAGCATATATTGCATTTATAATGTTAAGGTGAGTTCCTTCTATCCCTAGTTACTCCAATGTTTTTAAAATAAATGGGTGGTAGATTTTAGTAGAGGCTTTTTCTGAATTTTTTGAGATGATATATACTTCTTTGTCTTTAATTCTATTCATGTGGTGATTTACATTTATTGATTTGTGTATGTTGAAGCAAACTTGCATCCTTGGGATGAAACCAAATTGACTATGATCTATTGTCTTCTTGATGTAATTTTCAAGGTAGTTTGCTAATATATTATTAAGGATTTTTGCATCTATCTTCATCAAGGATATTGGTCAGTAGTTTTCTTTGCATTATGTACGTTTGTTTGTTTGTATCAGGATTATGCTGACTTCATAGAATGTATTTGGGAGTGTTCCTTCTCATTGAATTTCATAGAATATTTTGAGAAAGCCTGGTTTTTGTTCTTCTTTAATGTTCTGTTGTTACTCAGCTGAAAATCTGTCTTTTCCTGGGCTCTCCATCATTGGAAAGTTCTTAGTTGCTGTTTCAATTTCATTATTTAATATTGGTCTGATTAGTCTTTCTATATCTTTCTTGTTCATTTTGGGCACTTATATGTGTCTATAAAGTTGCCAGTATCTTCTAGATTTTCCAGTTTATTGGAGTATAAATTTTCAAAATAGTTTCTAATGATTCTTGGGATTTTAGAAGTGACTGCAGTGATATCTCCTCTTTCATCTCTAATTTTTTTTTATTTGGTTCATCTCTCTCTTTCTTTTGGTTAGTTTTGCTAAGGATTTATCAATATTACTTAACTTTTCAAACAACTCGGTTGCATTGATCTTATTATTTTTATTACAATTTTATTAATTTTGACTCTCATCTTTATTATTCCGTGTCTTCTATGGATGTGGGGAATAGTTTGTTCTTCATTTTCTAAGGCCTTGAGAAGAAGCATAAGTCTATTTATTAATAATCTATATTTATTTTTATTTTGTATTTTTTGGTAGAAGGGATTGAACCCAGAAGCACTTAACCATGGAGCCACACTCTCATCCCTTTTTATTTATTTATTTATGGTTTTTTTGAGGCAAAACTTCACTAAGTTGCTGAGGATGATCTAGAACTTGAAGTTCTCCTGCCCCAGTCTCCTGAGTTGCTGAGATTACAGGATTGTACCACTGTGCCTGGCTTTGTTTTTTTTATGAATTACTTTCATATTTTCCCAGAAATTTTGCTATGATTTATATCTATTTTCATTTGATTCTAAGAATTTCTTTCTTCTATGATGTATTCTTCCTTTGAAAGAGTTTTGTTCAATATCCATATGTTTTTGTTATTTCTAATATTTTCTCGTTTATTTTTAATTTCATTCCATTATTATACGAAAGAATGCATGGAATCATATCAGTTTCTTTGTAGTTGCTAAGACTTACATTGTAACACAGAATAAAGTCTATGTTGGGAAAAGTTCCACAAGTGCTGGGGACCAGCCCTAGCAGCAGTCAGGGGTCCGAGGTGGATGGGAGGCGTCGGCATGGTGGAGTAACAGCACACAGGGACACCAAGTGTTCTGAGACTGAGTCTGAATCTTCATTGTTCACAGAGTCTTTTTGTATGTTTTTTCTTTGGTATTGATTACATCATTTCATGGTTAATACAAGGAAATGTTATGTAAAAAATCTTCCAGAGTATAATTAATGGTCTTATTCAAGAAACATGCTCTTACTGTATGAGAGCTTAAAAAGAAAAACAGTTCCCAGCAAGGTAGAGGGCACCACGCTCCGTTTAGTTTAAACTTTCCTGAAAGAATACGTCATTAAGTTTCTGTAGAAGTTACCCCTTCCAAGAACTCTAATGTTAGTTATTAACAGTGGAATGTTTTTTGTTATTACTAACAGAGAATAGAGGAATCAGCTTATAGTTAATATTTATTCTATTTCATGTACTCAGTGATGGACTAAAACTCTAACTAGACATAGGAAGAATACAAATTGTACCTATGATTAACCTATTTATTTATTAAGTGGGAAAAATATCCTTAAACTTAATAATAAACACTAAGAAAGCAATGAAGACCAAACACCACATCAAAGCTCAGAGGAATACATTCTCATACCTAATTTTTAGAGAATTTTGTATACTAAAAGAGATCACAGGCTCCTTACAAATTTGAGCAAATCATAATTGCTTATTTATAATTTCATCTAAATATTAATATTAAACTTTATTGTATGTTATTTTATGTCCCAGCACCATGATATCTCCCCAGTATTCTCTATAATCTGAATCTAAGGATATATTGATTATTAGTATTAAAAGCAACTGTACATGGAGACATGCCATGCCTATGGCCCCCAAGAGGGAGGATGATTTTTCAACAGTACGGTGTCAAGTATTGAATCCTCTGCTCCAACAGAACTGTATCAAGTGTCAGAGTGGTAGGAAATAGATGCAGCACACGAGTTGCTAAGAAGAACGTAAATTCAACTGTTTGGGGGTGATATATTCTGTAGATGCCAATTAGATTCATTTTATTTATTGTATTAGTTAGGTCAGAAATATATTAACTGATTTAATGTTTAGATGACCTGTGTATCAGTGATATGAGTGTGTTGAAATCACAAAGTATTATTTTGTTGGTGTCTATCAGAGATTTAATGTCAAGAAGTATGTTTTCTTGATGCAATTAGGTACACCAATATTCAGAGCATAAATATTTACTATTATTATATCTTCTTGTTGGAATTTTCCCTTTATAAGTATATAGTGGCCTTCTTTGTCTCCTGTCATTTGCTTTGGCTTAAAATCTGCTTTGTCAGATATAAGGACTCCTACTCCTGCTCATTTTTGGACTCAATTTGCATAGATTGTTTTCTATCCTTTTACTTTCTCCTGGTGGGTTTCATTGCCTATGAGTATCTTACAAATAACATAGTTGAATATTGTTTTTTGATTAGTTGTTCTAATCTCTGTCTTTTAATTGGTGAGTTGAGATAATTTATATTCAGTGTTATTATGGATATGTGTTCATACTTTTCTGCCATTTTGATTTGTTTACTATATTTATTTCTGTGTTGATTCCATTTAGTTGGTTGCTCATCTAGTGATCTTTGGGGTTTGTTTTTGTAAGCCCTGGGGTTTCTTTTTAAGTTCCTGTGTTTAAAGTTTATCTTTGAGTATTCTCTGTATTGCTGCTTTGGTTGTCTTGAATTCTTTCAGTTTATGCTTGTCATAGAAAAATTTTTATTTTCCCATAAATTTTGAGGGCTTTGCTGAATATAGCAACCTTGGCTGGCAATTGTTTTCTTTTAAAGCTTGAATTATCTCATTCAAGGCCCTTCTTGATTTTAGGGTCTGAGTTGTGAAGTCTGAAGTGAGCCTTATTGACTGGCTTCTAAATGTGACATTTTTCTCTTGATGAATTTAATATTATTTCCTTATTTTCTAAATTAGGTATTTTGATTATGATGTGTCTTGGAAAGGTTCTATTTCTATGTGGGGTCCTACCTGCATCCTGTATGTGAATGTCATTTCTGATGTGGGGAAAGTTTTCTATTACTATCTTATTAAAAATGTTCTTAATGTATTTAGCCTGTATCTCCATGTTTTCCTCTATGCCAATGACTGTCAGGTTTTTGTTTTTTTAAATCTTTATTTCATTGAACATTTAATAATCTTTTATATAATCTTTCAGTGAAATTTCATCAATTTCCTTATGGGTGGGATCCTTTGTTGGAGGATTATAAATCTTCGGGGAGATTCATTTTGCCTGTTTCCTCATGTTTTCAGAGGTCTTGGAATTGTGCATTTATTGAAATGGACTCTCTTCTTTTACACATGTGTCCTTTTGTGTGTAGTTGGTGTGTGTTTCAGGTTGTTCTGGGACTTCTGTCTGCTTTTGACATATATGTCCAGGAATAGAAACTGAGGACCTCATATGATTGTTTCTCTTTGGGCCTTGTTGTTTGAGGCTTTGTCTCCCTAATTCTATGTGTTGAAGTATTGTTGAGGCTCAGGTGGGACAAGAATGCACATAGGGTGATATTTGTTATTACTTGACTGAGTTGCATGTATTTCTCAAGCAGCAGGATCTACTCTGTGAACTTGAATTGTGCCAATCATTTTCCAGTCACTCTTAGATTATGGAGAAGCCAGGAACAGCATTAATATTAGCAACAGATGTACAGCCTTAAGATAAATGTCCAGTGTCTACTTCAATATCTGTTACACTAATTACCACCTATATGGAAATGGCAGGGTCACCACTTAACATGAGTACCACCGATAAAAATCTATAAACTAGTAAGTCATTAAACATCTGGAGTCTACTACATTATCCACTAAATTAATAATCACAGCAACATGAATGGGATAGAAATAAAAAAAACAGTATCATTATATTAGATAGTGCAATTACAGTTCCTTGAGTGCAAAGAAAAGAGGGTAAAAGGCAAGAGGAAATGTGAAATATTTTGAAAAGTGAATACAAGAGAGGCAGGAGACAGCAGATGTCTGCTATAAAAGGAGGAATAAAAGTTACCTAAAAGTAATAAAAGACAAAAGAAAGAGGGAACAGGACAATTTGGCTGTTAGTGGGGGAAGAGAATAATAAATAAGGAATAATAACAGAGACAAAACAAAAGATATGAACAAATGAAAGATCAAAACAATTCAAATAAATGTAAAATTATACCCCACTTAAGTCAAACCAAGGCTAAAATAAAGAAGAAAATAATTATGTTGAAAGTAAAATTATATTCATATATATTCATAAGCTTATTAATATATAAATTCATGCATATATTGTATATATTTACATATATACATATCTTCTATATGCAGCGAGAAAACACCCACACATACACAATCTCACAGAATGGGAAAAAATAAAAAATAATAAAATATAATGAAATTATGCCTGAAAATAATTAAAAAGTTTAAATTTAAAAAGATATTTTAAATTGGGGGAATACAGAGAAAAAAAGAAAAAAATGAACAAGAAATAAAGGGTTTGTTTTGTTTGGGTGGTCAAAACTGCTGACAGTGATAAATCTTCATTCTTTGTGTTTATTTTTAGCTCTGCAACCCTTGAGTCAAGGGCTGGGGGTCGTTAAATCCAATGTCATTGTGTTCTTTACCTAGCTGACAGCCATGGTGACTAGGAGCAAAAGCTGGTTTTCATAGGTATTGGCGTCTCTCTTCTCATTATACAATGGGATAGACCAAGGAGTGCTGACAAATCATGTGTTTCTGTAATGGTAGTGGTGCAGAGTTCTAAATTGGAAGTTCTGGAATTTGGAGTTTAGTTTTGACTGACACTGTAACTCTGTTGATGGGTGTTTGAGAATTGATACGTGCCCCCTCTTGCTGGGGAAATATGACTGCTGGACATCTGGATTCAGCGTCCTCTGATAATATCCATTTTTAGGGTACAGGAAATAAACCTCCACTGGTGTCATATTCACTTCTATAAAGATGAAATAGTGGGTATCAGCCCTGTACTCCAGATCCTCCTGTGTGGCTCTCATTAGCATCTTCCCAATAGCTCTTATGGGTCACCAGTATCAAAGAGAGCTCTCTCACCTTGATATCTGGAGTTTTCATGCTCCAAGCACAATTTTTTGTGCCTATTTCAATTGCTCTTGTTCAGGGACACTCGGGAACATAACAGGATTCCCTGCAACTTCCTTTATGATATCCCTGTTTCCTGTCTCTGCTTATAGCCACATAGCACTTATGAGATTCCTATACTGGAGACCAGTTCACATGTTAGGGATCCAGTTCCCACTGAAATATCCGCCCTTTGGCAGAGGGATTTTGGTTGTTTTTCACTCAACAACTTCCCCCTCTGACTCTGGGTTCATCAAGATCAGCCTCCCTCTCTATTCCACTTGATACTCCAGGTCAATTTTTGTTTAAATATTTGTGTGCTATGGTTTCCTCTCTCAATCCCTCCCTGAGCTACCCTGTCCCCAAATGCAGCAGCTTGCAGCTGCTGCTGCTGCCAACCAAGAGGGCTCATTTCTAGCATAATATTTCTTAAATTATGTTTGAACTTTCTGACTTTCTGTGTCTCTGTAGTTTCTTTTACTATCCAAGATTAAGTTTCGGTGAGTTCCCTTAGTTACCCACCTCACTAAGGAGCAACCTTCCTGTTTTTTTTTTTTTTTTCAATCTGGTGCTAAGAAACTGCTGGAAAGTACATTCTTCCTATAATCAGCCATCTTCTCTTCCTACTATGAGACCTATTCAGATAAATTCAAAGAGGTTGAAAATTATACTAAGTGGAAATAAATAACTGCATAAAGACAATAAAAACACAAAATATTAAACATATGGTTAAATAGGATAAATAATTCCCTAAATATGTGTGCATGTATATGTTGCATAAAATCATTAAATAACAGAGAAACATAGCATGAAAGAACTCAACTGCAAAACAGAAAATAAAATAAGGATAAATGTCAATAGTAATTCATCATTTGTTAATAATTACTTTGTATAAATTAATTAAACTCACCAGTCAAAAGTCAAAAGTTAGAGAGAAACTGAATGGATTCTAAAAGATAAATGCTATATTTATAACCTGGAAATCCCACTTCTTAGAAAAGTCAATATGTTTTAGAGATACCTGCCCTCCCAAGTTCATTTCAGCATTATTCACAATACCAATGATATGGAAACAAGTGTCTCTTGAAGCATAAATAAAGAAAATGTGCTATGCTTGCATGATGAAATATTATTCAGTCTTAAAAAGTAAGGACATTCTGCTGCTTATGACAGCATAAATAAACCTGACAGATATTATACTAAGTAAGCCAGATGCAGAAAGAAAAATCCTTAATGATTCACATATATGTGGAATTCAAAATAGTCAGTGTTATACAAATAGAGTAGAATTATTGTTTCCAGGAGTTGCCAGGATGAGTAAATTGGGAAATGTTATTCAACACATATGTAGTTTCAGTACTGCAAGATGAATATGTTCCAGAATTCTAATATGCAGCAATGTAAATAGAGCTACCAATACAATACTGCTCTTAAAATTTTGTGAAGAAGGAGAACCTTAAGTGTTCTTATTGAAAGGAGAAAGAAAGAAAAAAGAAAGAGAAAATGGTAGCTATGTGAAGTGATCGATGTTAATGAGATTCCTTTTTGTGGTGATTATTTCAAAATGCATATTTATATTAAAACACTGGGTTATATATTTTAAATACATAAAATTTTATTGATAAATTTTATCTTATTAAAGTTAGAATTAGATTTTACTAAATTTATTATTATAATTTACTAGTATGTATTAACTACACAGAAATGTGGATTTCATTGTGGCATATTGTTACATGCACATGATTTCATCAAATTCACTCCCCAGTACAATACCCTTGCTCTCATTTTCTCCACCAATCTCCTTCCTCTGTGCTAATGGTCTCACTTATATTTTCATGGGAACCTTTTTTTCCTTTTTATTCTCTAGCTTCCACATAAAGGAGAAACAATATGAAACTTGTAATTTTGTGTCTGACTTATTGTGCTTAACACGATAGTCTCCATCTCCATCCATTTTCCTACAAATGATACAATTTCATTATCTTTTGTGGCTGAATAAAATTCTATTGTATATATATACCACTTTAACTTTGGTCATTCATCTGTGGAACCGCCTAGCATGGATCCACAGCTATTGTGAATTGTGTTGCTATAAATACTGAAATGCATATTCTCTAAAGTGTACTGCCTTTTTTAATTTAGATAAATACCAAGAGGTGGTATAGCTGAATCATGTGGTATTTCCACTTTTATATTTTTTAGGAACCTCAATACTGATCTTCTTAGTGACTGTACTAATGTACATTCCCATCAGCCATGAATAAGAGTTCCTTTTCCCCAAAAATTTATTATATATAATATTTATTATTGCCATTTTGATTGGATTAAGATGGAATCTTAGTGTAGTTCTTATTTGCATTGTCCTGATGGTTAAAGGTGGTTAACACATTTTTTATTAAAATTTTCTACTTGTGATTATTTTTTGAAAAGTGTTTATTTAGTATATTTGTGCATTTATTAAATGGTGGGATAGTTTTTGGTGTATGTCTTTTATTTTTAGGTCTCTATATATTCTGAATATTAATCCTGTGTCAGAAGAGTACATCGGAAAGATTTTCTCCCATTCACTAGGCTCTTTTCATGCTCTTAATTATTTAGTAAAGAGGCTCTTTAATTTGATCCCATTCCATTTATTAATTTTTGGTATTATTTCCTAAGCTATAGGACTCCTTTTAAAAAAGTTTCTGCTTATACGTATCTGTTGATGAATCTCCCCTATGTTATCATATAGCACCTGTAAAGTTTCTGGTCTAAATCTTTGGTAGTCTTTTATCCTTTTTGGTGTGACTTTTGTGCATGGTGAGTGGGATCACATTTCAATTTTCTACATAAGAGCATCCACTTTTCCCACGGTCACTTGTTGAAGAAGCTGTCTTTTCTCCGTAGGTGTCTTGTCACCTATGTCATTTCACTGAATAAGTTATCAATAACATTAGCCTGTATCTATGCTTCTTCCTCAATACTTATGAACATTAAGTTAGGTCTTGCATTGTTGTCCAAGAGTTATAGGATATTCTTCTCACTGTTTTTTAAATTTTTTCCTTTAATACAGTCTGAATATTTAAGTCCATCTACCTTTTCCTCAAACTCTAAAATTCTATCTTTGAGTGTGTGGTGTGGTGTGTTTGGCTAGGAACTGAACTCAGGGCCTCACACATACTAGGCAAGATCTCTACCACTGAACTTCATCCCCAGCCCCTGTCTTCTACTTCTACTTCATTAGAAAGTCTTTCAAATGAATATTTTATTTGACTTATTTTGCCTTGCCTTTCAAAATTTGTTTGATTCATCTTAATAATCTCTTTATCTTTTCATTGAAGTGTTATTGAATATCCTGTATTGTCTCCTTTAGTTCCTCCCTTAGTTTTTCTTTTACTTCATTAATCATTTTAACAATAAACTTTTAGATTTCTTTGTCCAGTTTTCCATCTAATTTGATAAATGTGGATTCAGTTATTGGGGAGTTATTGGAGACTTTTGAAATTGTCTTTATTTTTTCCTCATGTTTCCTGTGATTCTATACCACTTGTTATCTATTATGATGGATTCTATTTCCTCTATTATGTGAGGCTCATATTAGTGAGAAGTTATCTCTTTACAATGTTTCTTGGATTGGGGGTATTTCTCAGTGTCAAAACATTGAATCAATTTTATTAAATGCTAGGTTCAACTATTAGCACTGCTTTGAGAGAAGAATAACCACCAGTAAAAGGGGCACCTTAAAGGTAAACCCTATATCAACAAATAATAGAAAACATTAATTATGCTCCCTACAACTTCACTATTCAGTGAGGAAAAATTATTGAGAAATAACAAAGAACAGCCTGAAAATTAAGAAATAATATAGCATAGTTAATACTAGACTATATTGGAAAAGGGGGAAAATGGGTGAAGGAGGGAACAAAAAAGAAAAATGAAGAAGAAAAGAAGGAAAGTGAATAGAGATGAAGAAGAAGAAAAAAAGTATTGAGAAAAATGCAATTAAGTGAAAAAATACTTGAAATAACAATGAGAGCTAAATAATTGTTTTTTGAGATTGTGTACTTCCTTTTTATTCTTTCCTACAGCTGATTGATGGGCAAATCCAGAGACAGCATTTTAATCTGTGGTTGTTACATGTGCTCTTAAATGATTCTATATTAAAATACTTGTTTTTAAAAGTGTAATAATAGACATAAAAAGATTAGGATTACTCCTCTCTGAGGTAATACAAAAGGGTGAATCGAGGAAAGAGACACAACAATAAATGAGAGAAAGTAGGAAAAAGAGAAGGAAGAAGATGATTAATAATAAGGAAGATGTGTTGAGAGAAAATTAATTATTTGAAAAATTACTTATAATTAGAACTATGAAAAATGAGGAAAAACACAACAAAACAATTTACAAAAAGGTGAATGTAATTATAATTATAGGATTCTGCTTTCTCCTTGTTGAAGTATTTAAAATAGACACACTTATTTTGCTTTCAGAATCCATCATTAAGATGAGGTTTATGGTATACAATTATCATACAGTTTACTTATTCTTGACTCTTAATATAAACTGATTAAACTTGTTAGGGCACCTTGTATATTATTTGTCTTCAAATGTTAGGGGAGTTTTGTCCACTTCAGACTAGAATTCACCCTCAATAGCACTGATTTTGTACCCACAGATGTGTGTGTGTGGTTCTATTAAGATATGCTGGCCATTTCTCTCATTCAGGTAGCCTATGGACCAATCTAAATTGGGCTATCCCTCATTCCAAAAGGCTCAGACTGTATGCTGGGTGTGTATATATGTGGGGTAAGTGCCAAGTCCTGGAAACAAATATTCCTAACACCTTGGGTCGTGGGAAGGTGTTCAAACCCATGCATATTGCACTAGGTAGCTGCTTTTTGACTAATCCAAATCCATCCTACTTCTTGCAGACTTTGCTCTTTGTCGTAGAGCTCAGACAATCAATTTCAACAGAAATTGTCCTCTTTGACTATTCTTTGTGCTGCAGACACTCAAACCAGCAGCATGCTCCCCATAACTGTCCAGAGCTTCCCATAGATTCATGCCACAGTCTCCGTACTGATCCCAGGTGGACAGATGGTTTTGGCATCCACTGATCCAGTGAGAAAATATAGGTGACCAATGGTTCTTGGCTATACAAAACACAAAACAGAAAGCTTAAACAATGAGGCACTTTTTAAGCTAATTCCCCTTAGTTCCTTTCACTGAATTCATTAGGAAGTGCCACAAAATTTTCTCCTCACATGCTGGCTCACATTACAGTATTGGAACCTTTTTTCTGCTCATATTGAAGTTTTTCTGGACAATGGAGCCTGCATTTTTTAACTTGGTGGGAGACTCTATTAGCTCCTTGGTGGGGAGCTTCCCCTCCCTCACTGAGTCACCATGTAAGCAGAGATGGTGCTATTTTTTGTATTAAATCTCTTACCATTTTCAAAAACTGATATTTCTGGGTTTCAACTGGTTGCTGACTTTCTGAATTGCACTCCAGTGATTCCCACAACATGCCTACCTTTTTACTCAGCTGTGGATCATTGGTTTTGATTCAGTGTTGCCCATCACCTACTATGCAGTGGATGTTTCTAGTCTGCCATTTTCCATCTGCAGCATTACTAAATATTTTAAGAATATAGATGCCTCCCAAAAGGTCAATAGATAAGCTGTGCTACATAAAATGGAACATTCCTCTCAATAAAAATAAACTAGTAAGGGATAGAAACAGTTCACTGGTTATAAAAGCTGAAAGGCTGGTAGGAATATATAGATTACAAAAGGAAAGCTTGTGGAATTGGGAGGTGCAGAAAATGTTCTGTAAGAAAGTGTGGTGGTAGGGGCTGGGCTTGTTGCTAGCCTGGCATGTGTGAGGAACTGAGTTCTATCCTCAGCACCACATTAAAAATAAGTAAATAAAATAAAGGTATTCTGTCCATCTACAACTAAAAAGTATTTTTTTAAAAAAGAAAGCATGGTGGTGGTTACCCTTCCATTTGTCAAAAGTCAAAGAAATAAATAAAAAAGAATGAAATTTTTTACATGCGAATTTAAAAAAATATATTAGGGTATGGAAGGATCCCAGGGTATGCAGGCTATGATCAGTGAAGTTTACTATTTGTCACCTGAGGCACATAATTACTTCGAAAAACAAAGATGGGAAGGGATGACCTACTAACTTTGGAAAAGTGCTTTTACTAAAATATAAGATTAAATATGAACAATGTACTTTAGTTGCTGAATCTATTTTTCAGTAAACTATGGGCTAGCAATTCCCAAACAAATTGATTGTATCCTAGGTTTGAAACATTAAGTAAATCTGGTTAGAGACATAGCTCAGAGGTGCAATAATGACTTAGCATGCATGAGTTACTAGATTTGATTCCTGTACCAAAAAGCAAACAAACAAAACTAACCTAGATAGTGAAGATAAAAGGAGTCACATTTCTCACCATTGGAAAATTTGTATGTTTTATACAAATATAAAAGGTAATAGACTTGAATAAAATGGTACTGCTTTTGATCAAGAGGTAGTAGTATAATTGTGTTGTGTGTATATATTTATATACATGTACATATACATATATACACACAGATATATAGACACTGAAATAGAGATACATATGCATCCATTGATTAGTATTACTGCATATGTATTCTTGTTCAATTCAAGATGATGACTACAGGCAGTCACTCATCACTAGGAATTAACATATATAGCAATTATATAATAGTTTTTTTTTTGTTTTAGATATACATGATAGCAGAGTGTATCTTGAGATATTATAAATATATAGTATAACTTTTTATGGTTGTACATGATGTGGAGTTTCACTAGTCGTGTATTCATATATGAACATAGAGAAATTATGTTTAATTCATTCCACTATCTTTCCTATTCCTATCCCCCCTCACTTTCCTTGATCTCCCTTTGTCTAATCCACTGAATTTTTATTCTCCTCCCACTTTTGTTGTATATTAGCATTTGCATATCAGAGAGAATATTCAATCTTTGGTTTTTTGGATTGGCTTATTTCACTTAGAATGAAAGTCTCCAGATCCAACCATTTACCAGCAGAAGTCATAAAGTCATTGTTTTTTTATAGCTGAGTAATATTCCATTGTATATATATGACATTTTCTTTGTTCATTTATCTGTTGTCATGCACCTAGGTTGGCTCTACAGTTTCTAAAAATTATTTGTCACTAAAAGCAACCTAAGCTCTTTGGAGAGTTTGTTGACTCCAGGATTGGTGAAGAATTTACAAACCGAATTTGAAACATTTTGTGATTTCAGAAATAGGAATGTACTAAAACATATATTAATAGTGTTATATTAAAAAGTCATGGGAGCAAATTTGAAAGAACTCATAAGTGTCCAAATCTGCAAAACAGTAAGCCATAAAACACTTAATATTATTTTGTTATAGCACTACTAAAACAAAATAAATACCCATGAGTTTATAATGATGAAACCAAATAATTGAAGAAAAGACAACTCTTGATTGAAGATGAATTCTAATTAATGCATAGATATAGAGTGAAGGAAATAGAAATTCACCATTGGAAGATATTAATAATTACTGAGTTAATGTGTAAAAGAATGATAAATTCAGGGAGACATTTTAAGAAGAAATTTTATTTGCTTGGTCTTTAATTAATTGCCTGAAATTTTTAAAATATATTTTAAAATATATTTGTCAATGGATTGCTTATTTTATTTATTTATATGTGGTGCTGAGTATTGAACCCAGAGCCTCACACATGCCAGGCAAGCTCTCTACCACTGAGACACAACTCCAACCCCTCAATTTGTTTTTTATTATATGAGAGAAACCTGCCCTGTACTACACCAAACAAGTTATCAAAGATAATTATCCTGGTAACAAAACATTATTTTATATATATATATATATATATATATATATATAAAATGTATGATGTTATAAACACCAGTACCTTGTCTCTATGATAAAAACAATGTACCTTGATGTAATTTGTGAAAGAGCATCAAGCAGGTCCAAACTGAGGGGTACTCTAGGAAATTATATACTTAGGTTATTCAGACAAAGTAATGTGAATTTGGAATGTATGTTTGTATTAGTTATTACTTTCAGTGTAACAAATTCTCAAAGACTCAGTGGGTCCCAAATACATACATTTATTATCTCAGAATTTGTTTGGGTTAGGAAACCAACAAAATGTGCATTGTCTAGGAATTTTACTCTTTCAGGAATTATAGGTCAATTTTAATTATTTTATAACTCTGTTAATCAGTATAGAATATATACATGATGACAAATGTATGTGTCAATCTGACTAGACCATGGAATGCCCCAAATTTGATCAAATATTATTTTGGTTGTGTCTATGAACATATTTTTGGATGACATTATCATTTGGAGTAATAAACTAAGCAAATCATGTTGTTCACCCTAATGTGGGTGAGTTTCATCCAAAAAATTAAGTCCTAGATGGAACACAAATGCTAAATGAGAGGGAAATCCTGTCTGAGTATTTGAGCTGGGAAAATATTTTTTCCCTGCCTTCAGATCCAAAATAAAAAATTATCTTTTACTGGGTCTTGACTATGTCAGTCTGAAGACAGGAATCTCTCCTAGTTCTAAGACAATTGGACTCAGTTTGGATCTACATCATCAGTTCTACTGGGACTCTGTCTTGCCAGCTGCAGTTCTGAAGGATTCCAAATAACAAATCAATCTCTCCCTCTCTTTCTCTCTCTCTCTCTCTCTCTCTCTCTCTCTCTCTCTCTCTATATATATATATATATATATATATATATATGAAGTATTCATATCCATAGATATTGTTATATAAGTTTTTGTTATCTCTGTTTTGCTGAAGAAAACTAATAACAGATTTTAGTATCAATAGTGATCATGGAGGAAAATAAATTTAAGAGTGATTTATTTTTATATTGGTTCTGAGGTCTTAGGTCTGTCTCTAATCTGGGTTAAAAATCCGGGTAGATTTAAAGATACTGATGCACTATTTTCAGAAGTAAAGAGAAAAATGAAAGCTTTCACAATGGAGATATGCAAAGCACTATCAACAAATACTCTTAAACAATCACTTATAAGAAGCAGAGATCTCAATGAATGTTTATATGATACTACTGAACATGCTTATCTATCAAATGAGGTTAGTTAGTTGCTTCTAATATCACTGGACAAAGTAGGAAAATAAAATGATAAGATTAGGAATTCAAATTTCCAGTTCAAGCACTATTCTGAAAGCATCCGACCACATATATGTGCTGAAAGAGACTCTTCTATAGCCTCAAGAATGAGTTTGCTTAACATGAAACACAGAATATCATTCTGAAATTGGCCAAAATATATCGCAAATTGAATTCCTTATTTCATAGTGCCTTTACTCTTATCATTTGGACATTGGATACAAAGAATGTTAAAAATTAGAGTGGGGTACATGTGATAAGACTCATGAAGCTGAATAGAGTGTACCCCTAAATATTGATCAATATTTTTTGGCCAGTTAAAAAACCTCTCCACTCCAGTAAAAAAAGTTTCTCCACTTCTAGTGGGAGTGATCTTTCCACTATTTTCTGATAGATTAAGGCCACTTTGCCTGAAGAAAGCACAACAACCCCTTAAGGGAGTTTCTATAGAAGACAATGCTGATTCTTTACAGAGCACACACCCACTATGCATACTTCATTCTATACTTACACCGGGTGAAAATCAAAGTCAACCCTTAAGAGTTAAGTACAAAATGTGATCCTTGAGATACACCAAGTTCCATATATACTTGCATTTTATAATTTATATAGATAGAAATAATGTGACCATGCCTAGAAATACATATTAGTGTTATGTGATAATGATACTAAAGAAGATGAATGCGGATTATGCCAAATTTCTTTTTATGGGGTCACTACACAGTAGTTCTGCATGTAACATTACAACTCAGGCAATTAGAAATGACTTTAACATGTTGTTTGGTTGGTTAGCTAAAATAGACCAAAAAGTGGACAACAGTAAACAAAGCTGGAAATGGTGAAACCATCTTGGTTCAATATAGAAAAAGGAATTTAAAGACTTAGGGTGATTTGAATTAGAAAGGACTTGTCCTTTAAGACCTACTTGCCCACACTGGAAGAGCCCTGAGAACACAATCTTTATGATGAATGTGAAAAATAAATTATTAGAGGGGAGAAATACACCTTCACTCACCTTTCTCAGGGGGTATAATAACTCTTCTGCTCTATCTTATACTTTTCTTTGCAGAAACACTAATTGTCTTTCTTTTCTGCAAGATACTACATTTTTCCACTGCATTATGACTGTTCAATTTACTGAGCAAACAAAAAATATAGTGAACACCTCTTGACTTCTACGTAAGATATTTGAGTGTAAGAGGGTAAAAATTGCATTTGACAAAAGTTCAGAGGCCTTCTACCTCACTAAAATCTCTATGGGTCCAGTAACTTGGGTCATGTTGAGATATATCTTCTGATATGAAAAACAAGTTTTCACATCTGTTACCCCAAATAAAGATGAGGTACAACACTGGTAGGGCCTGTTTGGATTTTGTAGGCAACATATTCCTTATTTGCTTGTGATTCCAATCAATTTTTCATGTAATCTTAAAAGCTGATTCTTTCGAGTGGGGCCCAGAACAGAAAGCAGCTCTGCAACAGTCCCAGGACTTTGTAAAAGTTGGTCTTCCACTTAGACCCTGTGATCAAGCAGATCCAGTGGGTCTTGAAGTGCTAGTGACAAATATAAATGCTGTGAGTATTTTGAAGTTCCCCTAAAGATTAATTGCAGCTCAGACCTTTAGGATTTGGAAGAAAATCCCTGTCATCCTTGGCAGATAACTTCTTCCTTTTTGAGAAATAGTTGTTGGCCTACTACTGAGCTTTAGTAGAGATTGAATGCTTAAACACAAGACACCATGTTACTCTGTGACTTAATCTGACCATCATGAACTGGATTTTGTCTAACCCAGAAATCCATAAGTTTGATCCTGCACTGCAGCATTCCATCATCAAATGGAAGTGCTAAACAGGTGTTCCTTAACTTACAGTGGAGTTACTTCCTGATAAACTGATCACAAGCGGAAAATATCATTTCGAAAATGTACTTAACACACCTAATCTATCAAACACTATAGCTTAGCAAAATAATGCACTGTGGAATATTAGTTATTTACCTTCATGATAATATACGTGGATGACTAGGAACTGTGGCTTGCTGTTGCTGCTCAGAACTGTGAGAGAGTACAATATTACATGTGACTAGTCCAGAAAACATCAAAATTCAAAATGAGAAGTAAGGTTTCTAATGAATGTGTACTGCTTTCCACCACCATTATGCCAAAAAGTATAACTTGAACTACAATAATTTGGACACTGATAAAACCTGAATAGGCCTTAAGTGCATAACCAAGTTATATGAGGAAGTGCTGTAGATTTCCATGGTCTGTACTCTTATTATATTACCTTCTGTCTCTCAGCCTGCTCTTATGTCCTTGTGGGAAGTTCCCTACAAAAGTTGACAGAGAAAGAAAAGATTTGAGGATACTCTATAGATACTTCTGCGTTATATATAGACTCTTTCTGAAAATAGATAGCTGCAATAATTTTGCCACCATTCTGAGGTATCATAGAAAAGGAAAATTCTTTCAATGGATAGAACTTTGGGCACTATTCCTTGTTCATGTTGAGCAGAAAAAGAAATGGCTTGAGATGCAATCATAGTACTGGTTTGTGAGCTATGGCCAATGGTTTGTTTAGGTAGTCAGAAACTTGAAAGGAGCATGACTACAAAATTGGTGAAAAGAAAATTTAGAGAAGAAATATGTGGCTAGACCTCTTTGGGAAAAAAATGAGAATATTTGTATCTCAGGTGAATGTTTACCAAAGCATGATCTGAGCAGAAGAGGATTTTAATAATCACGTTCAGCTTCTTTTCCCCCTCTCATTACCACTGGGCTCATGAAGAAAATAGTCATGGTGGTCAGGATGGAGGTTATGCATAGTCTAATGAACTTGAACTTACATACATGAAGACCAACCTGGCTGTGAAACCACAACTGAACATCCACAATGCCAACCAACATCACAAAACAATACTTAACCCCATATATAGAACCATCTGCAGGTGTTCATCTCAGTACTAGGTGACAGGTTTTACATTGGGCAACTTGTATGATAAAATATGTAGTGTTCTATTCTTACTGGAATACACATTTAGTCTGGTATAAATTTACCTTCTCTACACACAATACTTTAGGCAAAACTACTATCTATAAATATATAGAATTCATTATCCACCAACATGTTATTTTACATAGTACTACTTTTTTTAAATTTTTTTATTGTAAACAAATGGATACATGTTGTTTCTCTGTTTGTACATGGCATAAAGGCATACCATTTGTGTAATCATAAATTTACATAGAGTAATGTTGTTTGATTCATTCTGTTATGTTTTCCCTTCCCCCCACCTCTCCCACCCCTCTTTTCCCTCTATACAGTGCTTCCTTCCTCCATACTTGCCCCCCTCCCTAACCCTAACTCTAACCCTAACAATAACCCTTCCCTCCCCCCATTATGAGTCATCATCCACTTATTAGCGATATCATTTGTCCTTTCGCTTTTTGAGATTGGCTTATCTCACTTAGCATGATATTCTCCAATTTCATCCATTTGCCTGCAAATGCCATAATTTTATCATTCTTTATGGCTGAGTAATATTCCATTGTATATATATATATATACCACAGTTTCTTTATCCATTTATCAATTGAAGGACATATAGGTTGGTTCCACAATCTGGCTATTGTGAATTGAGCAGCTATGAACATTGATGTGGCTGTATCTCTGTAGTAGGCTGATTTTGAGTCATTTGGGTATAGGCCAAGGAGTGGGATAGCTGGGTCAAATGGTGGTTTCATTCCAAGTTTTCTAAGGAATCTCCACACTGCTTTCCAGAGTGGCTGCACTAATTTGCAACCCCACCAGCAATGTATGAGTGTACCTTTCTCCCCACATCCTCGCCAACACCTATTGTTGCTTGTATTTTTGATAATCGCCATTTTAATTGGGGTGAGATGGAATCTTAGGGTAGTTTTGATTTGCATTTCTCTTATTACTAGAGATGTTGAACATTTTTCCATATGTTTGTTGATTGCTTGTAGATCTTCTTCTGTGAAGTGTCTATTCATTTCCTTAGCCCATTTGTCGACTTGGATTATTTGTATTCTTGGAGTAGAGTTTTTTGAGTTCTTTATAGATTCTGGAAATTAGTGCTCTATCTGAAGTATGATTAGCAAAGATATTCTCCCACTCTGTAGGCTCTTTCTTCGCATTGCTGATAGTTTCCTTTGCTGAGAGAAAGCTTTTTAGTTAGAATCTATCCCAGTTATTGATTCTTGCTTTTATTTCTTGTGCTATGGGAGTCCTGTTAAGGAAGTCTGGTCCTAAGCCGACATGTTGAAGATCTGGACCTACTTTTTCTTCTATAATCTACAGGGTCTCTGGTCTGATTCTGAGGTCCTTAATCCATTTTGAGTTTAGTTTCGTGCATGATGAGAGATATGGGTTTAGTTTCATTCTGTTGCATATGGATTTCCAATTCTCCCAGCACCATTTGTTGAAGAGGCTATCTTTTCTCCATTGCATATTTTTGGCACCTTTGTCTAGTATGAGAAAATTGTATTTATTTGGGTTTGTGTCCGTGTCCTCTATTCTGTACCATTGATCTACCTTTCTATTTTGGTACCAATACCATGCCATTTTTGTTACTATTGCTTTGTAGTAGAGTTGAATATCTGGTATTCCGATACCCCCTGCTTCACTCTTCCTGCTAAGGATTGCTTTAGCTATTCTGGGTTTTTTACTCTTCCAGATGAATTTCACAATTGCTTGCTCTATTTCTGTAAGGTACATCATTGGGATTTTAATTGGAATTGCATTGAATTTGTATAGCGCTTTTGGTAGTATGGCCATTTTGACAATATTAATTCTTCCTATCCAAGAACATGGAAGATCTTTCCATCTTCTAAGGTTTACTTTAATTTCTTTCTTTAGTGTTCTGCAGTTCTCATTGTAGAGGTCTTTCACCTGTTTTGTGAGATTGATTCCCAAGTATTTTATTTTTTTTGATGCTATTGTGAATGGGGTAGTTTTCCTAATTTCTCTTTCTGAAGATTCATCACTTATGTATAAAAATGCATTGGATTTATGAGCATTGATCTTGTAACCTGCTACTTTACTGAATTCACTTATGAGTTCTAAGAGTTTTCTGGTGGAATTTCCAGGTTCCTCTAAATATATAATCATGTCATCAGCGAACAGGGATAGTTTGAGTTTTTCTTTTCTAATTCGTATCCCTTTAATTTCTTTGGTCTGTCTAATTGCTCTGGCTAGAGTCTCAAGAACGATGTTGAATAGAAGTGGTGAAAGAGGGCATCCCTGCCTTGTTCCAGTTTTTAGGGGGAATGCTTCCAGTTTTTCGCCATTTAGAATGATATTGGCCATGGGCTTAGCATAGAAGTCCTTTACAATGTTAAGGAATGTTCCCACTATCCCTATTTTTTCTAGTGTTTTGAGCATGAAGGGATGCTGTATTTTATCAAATGCTTTTTCTGCATCTATTGAAATAATCATGTGATTCTTGACTTTAAGTCTATTGATATGGTGAATTACATCCAGTACTACTTTTGATCAATAAAACTGCTTCACATAAAATGAAGTACAGCAATGGGTTTATGTTCCTAAAGTTCACTGGCATCACCAGGTTCTCTGCCACCTGGAAGCAGTGGGTTTAACAGAAAGGTAGAATCGCCTTTCAGACTATTTATAGCACCATCTAGTTTGCAATTCCCTACAGTGTTGGAACAAGATTCTCTAAACTGCTACTTATGCTCTAAATTAGCATCCAGTATATAGAGCTGTTTCTCCCATAGACTTGATATATAATGAGTGGCACAACACCCTATGTGTTAGTCAGCTTTTTATTAGTGTGACAACATTACCTGACAACAACAAGTTAGAGGAAGTCAAGTTTATTTCGCGATCATGTTTTCAGAGGTTTAAGTCCATAGTCAACTGATATTATTGCTCTGGGCCTGAGGGGATGCAGAACAACATGGCAACAGAGTATGGCATAGGAAAGTTGTTAGTTCATGGCAGTCAAGGGGCAGAAATAAGTGGAGATAGGTACCAGGGATAGATGTGGTGCCCAAAAGCCATGTGCCCAGTGACCTATTTCCCCAGCTATGCTCCTCCTGCTGACAGTTACCACCCATTATTACACCGAAATGATGTATTGATCCACTGATGAGAATATATCCTTATGATCTAATCATTTCACCTCTGAAAAGCACTGAAGTACCTAAAACATGAACTTTTTGGAAAACATTCCTGATCCAAACCTTAGCACATTACTAGCCTAGAAATTATTAGCAAAATTTTACTTTCTGTTTCTGCAAACTTTTGCTTTGCTGACTTAGATGTTATAGTTCCAAATGACAGAATTCTTAAATCAGGAAACAGCAATGATTGCATGAGTCTAGAACTTAAAAATGTCACTCACCTTTTTTGGTTTCCTCATGTTTCTTATTTAAAAGATCAAGAAGGTAGTTACATTGTGTGCTGGGATGATCTATCTGGAGTATCAAAAAATTAAAAAGGTACTCTATAATGGAGGTTATGGAATATTATGTCTAGAATACAGGATACACCTTACAGCATCCCATTATTATTATGTCTTTTGATTAAGTCGATTGAAGTAATCTGGAAGGATTACCAAAGGGTCATACCCTTCAGAAATGAGTCTGTGTCATTTCCCCAGGTAAACAACCATGAAAAGCTGTTTTTTTCTTTCTTTCTTTTTTTTTTCTGGGTACCAGGGATTGAACCCAGGGGTCATTAACCACTGAGCCACATTCCCAGGCCTATTTTGTATTTTATTTAGAGATAGGGTCTCACAGAGTTGCTTAGTGACTCACCGGTACTAAGGCTGGCTTTGAACACTCAATCCTCCTGCCTCTGCCTCCCAAACCACTGGGATTACAGGTGTGCACCACTGCACCTGGCAAGCTGAGTTTCTTATTGAAGGCAATGGGAATACAATATTTTGGGTAGTGGAAGAAGGTAGGTTGTTTTAATTAGCAGTCACAAAAATGTGACTAGTTACAGAAGGACTATAAATTATGAGTATGTCTTACTTATTTTTACATGAATATTATACACACACACAAACACATTTCTTCCCACTCTTATGCCCTTATCCTAAAACATAAGATGTATTGAATTTTTATCATAACATTATCATTAATTTAATTTTAAAATATTTATGTGATATCAAGGAGAAAAGAAATTTCAAATACTTTACCTTCCCTTTTTGTAAAGAGGTTACTGTGTTTGGTTGTATGTAGGATGGATGTATCATGATAAAAGGAAGCATGACCTAGCTTTATCGGAGATTAAGTATGGTTTAAGGAGGTGTGTATAATGTCAGGTTGACCAGGTATAAATTTGTGATGGTTTATTTTGTTTCAACGTGACTGGGACATGAGGTGCATTTGGTCATACAGTATTCTAGGTGTGACTGTGAGGGTGTTTCTGGATGAGCCTAATATTTGAATCAGAAGGCTGAGTAGAGTAGGTTGTCCTCTCTAATGTTGTGGGCGTCATCCAATTCCTATATGGAATAAAATGGCTGAGTAAGGATTAATACTTGGGCTAGAACATGTGTCTTTTCATGAAATCAAACTGTGATTGAGTAATCGGCTTTCTTGGTTATTAATCCTGCCAGCTCTTAGAATTTATAACATCAAATTTCCTATTTCTTGAGACTTCTGAGTGGAACGTCAATTGTACAATCTGCTCTTCTAGGTCTCCAATTTGATGTCTGAAGATCTGAGGACTTCTAAGAGTTCATAATCATGTGATCCAAATATGTATGTATGTATGTATATATGCAAATGCATATAATATATATGTATATTATGCCCTATTGATTGTGTTTATTTAGAGAACCCTAATGAATACAAATATCTGTAGAATTAACCCTAGTGTTATTTATTCACAAATTCTAGTCCCAGTCATTGGTGAATGCTGTCCCATGTGTAGTGTTAATAATTCTCTGGTATTATTATATACATACAAGCACAGAAACTTAGACAGGCAGAAAAGCTCTCAGGCCAAATGTTGAATATGCTAGACACAGGATTTTGAACCGGGATATAGAGAAACTGTGTGAACTCAGGTAATATGCATAGTGCACTGAAATCTGCTACATAAAGCCATAGGATAAATAAGTCTACACCTCTGCATGTATGGTTGGGATACAGATTTGCATTTGGAAATCATAGACATATTTAAGTCATTAGAATGAATGGAAACTTTTAGGGAATATTTGTAATTAATAAGAAACAAGTCAGATTCTTTAAAAAAACAATATTTAAGAGCTGCTAGAATAACCTGGCCAAAGAAGTAGGAAATGATACATAGAGATAAAAAGAAAGCAAGAAGACTGTGATATCATGGAAGTCAAGTAACCAAAGGAATTTATCTCTCAATGAATGTGTCTTCAATAATTTCAAATACTGCCATGAAAAAGACACAATCTAAAAAGTGTTCATTGTACTTAGTCACAGAGAGAACAGTCTTTATCTTTTAGAGTGAGGGCTACAAAGTAAGATTACAACATATTGAGGTGTGCTCAGCAAAATATATTTTATTCCAGAAATTTGTGAAGCAGAAAAATTAAGTAGACATATGTAATACGTAAAATATTTTATTTTCTTGTTTGTATTCAACATGGGAAATACATAAACATAGTTAGATTTTGATGGTAGAGGCTATTGGGAGTATGGCAAAAGAAAAAGGAAATATAGAGGATAATTAAAAGTGCCAGTTACATGGAAGGAAGAAAATATGAGACTTGGAATGCAGATAAAGGCATTATAATTTCACCTTTAAGAATTGAAAATTGTTAAATTTGTAGAGTTTGCATCATAATATAAGGAATATATATGCCTAAATATTGAGAAAATTATCATATTGGGTTGAAGTTATTGATATCTGCTTATAGACTTGGGAGATGACATGGTTTAAATAAGCAGTAAATGGTGTATAGTATTTTATAGATTCATTCATATTCCTGTGCATATGAATAATTTGCTTCATTTTGTTGCTGAACAGCACCACTGTATGAGAATAACACATGATTGAACCAGTTGTATAATGGGATTTGAATTTGCAATATTAAAAGCATGGTTGTTTTAAAATTTGACAAGACATCCCCTTTGACCAATCTTTAGCCTGGCTCTTCTAAGGCTGTTTTATGGTGAGACCCAGTCCTTCAGTATGTCCTCAACAGCTAAGTTTAGCAAAAATAGTGCTAGTCAATTTAGAGGAAATCCTCACCCTAAATATCTCATCATCTGACCAAATTTCTCATGCTCCTTCCAAACTATTTGATGAATATGGCCTGCCTCATCAAGAAACTGTGGTATATATACATAATGGAATATTATTCAACCATAAAGAAGAATAAAATTATGGCATCTACAAGTAAATGGATGGAACTGGAGAATATCATGCTAAATGAAATAAACCAAAGGCCGAATGTTTTCCCTGATAAGTGGATGATGAGAAGAATGGAGGAACTTTGGATTATGTACAGGGAAATGAGAGGGGGGAGGGGATGGGGGTTTGAAAGATAGTGGAATGAGACAAACATCATTACCCTATGTACATGTATGACTACATGAATGGTGTGAATGTACATCATGTACAACCATGGAAACAAAAAGTTGTACCCCATTAGTGTACAATGAATCAAAATGTAGTCTATAAAAAGTATCTGCAAGTCTGTGTAAGCAGTATTCTCCTTATCTTTTCTGTTTTCATGTAATTTTCCATCCACTAACCTCTTGCCCTCCTATCCACCTTTCTTCTTGGCTATAAATTGCCACTTGCCCAGGTTGCATTTTGAATCAAGGTCTATTTTATACTGAGATCTCTTTTATCTATTGAAATAGTCCTGAATAAAATCTCGTTTTAATGCTTTATACTGTCCAGTTCTGTTTTATCTTTGACAACATTCTTGTACATATACTCTGCAAACATGTTTTTATTGCTCTTTGTTAAATACCCAAGAGTATTAGAAAAACTGCTCAACTCCACCAGTAGTGACAGTGTTGTTATCATTTGTGGAGGATTCATGTTATGCTAGTCTCTGCTTTGTGATGAACACTTTACAAAAATATTAACATTAAATCTTTGAAGCAAGTCTTATTCAGTGGATATTGTCATTTATACTTTACCAATGAGGAAACCGATAGGGAAATCAGCTTGTGTGTTGTAAGTTTACACTGCTATTAATTATGTAGTTAGTATTTAACTCCAAAGTGCTCTGATTCTTGAATCCGTTGAAACAAAAATGTTCAAGTAGTATCAATCCTGGCTTTAGTTTTGAGAATTTTGAAGATTTTTCAGTAAATCTTAATTTACAACTTTTCTGAATGAATGTTGATGAAAACCAGTCATTTGACTTATTAGTGCACTTAGGAAAATGCTATGGATGCTTTTGCTTATTATCTCATTAGCAGTATCACAATAAAGTGATTAAGCATCAACAAATGCAACTCAATATATCAATTTTAGTGGTTTATGTACATGATAGGAAAGTGTATTTATAAGACTGAGCTTAGAGATTTTAAAAAATTAAGAAGGTGAATTCATATTTGGTAGTGGCCTATACCTTTTCATAAGAATGAGTCCAACAAGACACAGAAAATTACAAAACTGTTTTAGTTAATACCCAATCTAAAACAAACTATATTGTTCAAATGAATAAAAATGATAATGAATTTGAATAGACACATAATTCCTTAAGAGAAATATTATTCTCAGAATGATAGTAGTCTATATAAATATTACCATATTTACAAATTTGCTGAAAGTTCTAGAATGACTACCAAACTAATCTCTATTCTTTGCTAGATTTTATGAAAGAAGTAATATGTTACAAAGTTACTCAAGAATTGGGGTATTTCAGAAGGTCTTTTGGTGTATCCTTTATTGTATTCAGCAGCCAAAATATTTAAACTTTGCATTAAATAGAAAGAATTAGTGTTTATTCATATTTTTATTAGTGCATTATAGTTGTACATAATGGCATAATGGTAGAATTCATTGTTACACGTCCGTACATGCACACAACAAAACAATATAATATGTCCTATATCATTCTCCAGTATTTCCCATTTCCTTCCCTTCTTCTCTCCTCTTGATCCCTTTCCTCCATTGAGATGATCTCTCTTCAATTTTCATGAAATTTGCCCCATTTTTCTTTTCCTTTTTCGTCTCTCTAGCTTCCACATATGAGATAAAACATATTATCCTTGATTTTCTGAGTTTGGGTTATTTCACTTGACATAATATTCTCAAGTGTCATCCATTTTCCTGAAAATGGCATAATTTTTATTCTTTTTTATGGCATAATAGAATGAATTATAATTATGGTTATGTGACTCTTTCCCTCATTCTACTGTGAACTTTTAGTTTTGAGGACCTGGTCAATTAATCTTTATTTCACCAGAAGTTAGTACAGTATGTGTTACAAAACTTATGGTGGGAAATCAAATGTTTATTTAGTGACTGAACAAATATATAAATAAGTGAATGAGATAATCAGAGAAGAGGTTTTTTTCACTTGTAATTACAGAAAATTCCTAAACAGGTTAACTATGTAAAATTTAGAAGGTACCTGCCTATAAGCCAAGTATTCTAGTCTTTAGTTGAAAAGGACATTATTTTCCCAAGCCAAAGGAGACACTTGAAGACAAAAATATTGTTTGTATGGTTTTCAACCAAATAAATGACTAAAATTATATTTTTAACAAGATGTGTTTTCATGGAGAATAAATCATGATAAATATGTCCCATGTTTCTGCAAATGCAAATTCATCATTTGAATATCAATCTCTGAAATGATTGAGTATATGGGTATATAAAAATATGTTCATTCCAAGTTAATGAGAAAGTAAAATATATTGCATGTCGTTGTTATGTTTTTAAGTTTGGTTTTTATTTACTATTTGAAAACTTTTTTTCAATAAAGTATGAATACTTTGAAATCCAGCAAAAAATTGAGAGAGGAGGCGCTAATTTCAGGAAAAATAATAAGTTCCCTTAGAATGAGCCTCATTCTATAAAAACACATGATGGGAAAATGTCACAACCAAAGCAGTAAATGCAGATGATACTGATCTAATGAAGCATATCTCTAGAACTAATGTGAAATTTCAAAACCTGTTTAAAAACCTTGATATTTGTAATTGGCACTGATTATAGATATCTTACTTCCTGAATACGCCACCCTTGTTTCTAACTCAGAATGAGCAGAATCTAAAAATTTTCTTTTTTCTGGCCCTGCTCAGTCTGATTATGATTGAATTAAATAAACCAAATTCTACTACCTCCACAGCAGCCAACTGATGGAAATCTACCACTATTAAAAAAAGATTTTATTAAAAGGTGCAAATGTGACCCTGTCCTCTTTTGAAATAAAGTTGCTGGTGTAGAACACCATTAAATGCATCTTAATAACATTATTATTAGATCTCTTTTATGAGTAGTTCAGGGAGTATCCTGACATATTGCCTTAGAAAGAAATATATACTACAGAATTTTTTAAAATCTTCTTAGTGACAATAGCACTTTCAACTAGAGTAAGTAAAAGAGCAGTAAGATCTAGTAATTAATGAGGCCAATTTGGTGAATTTCCACAAAGTAAAATATGTGTGTACTCATTAAAATACAAAGAACAGTGGAACATACTGTTCTTAAGTCATTCATATGCTTTTGTCTTGGGTCAACAAAATAAAGGTCACAGGAATTTTTTATATTATTATTATTATGATTGTGTGCATATGTGTATATGAGTGGTACTGGGATTGAGTCCAGGGGTGCTTCACTGTTGTGAAAATCACACAAGAAGCAGCAAATGACACTCACAGAATGGGAGAAACGAAACTTTATTTTAAGCCAGAGGAGATTAGGACTCCAAAATTCTGAGTACCCTGACCAATTATCCATAATATTTATAGGCTATCTAGTGTAATAAATTTTCTGGTCTAAAACAGTACATAATTGGACACAAGTTTTCAAAAAACAATATATGATTGTGTATAAGGGTCTTTGAGTGGGAAGTGTTTACAAAAGCAGAGTGTGATAAGGGAAACTGGCTGGTCTTAAAAGGTCTTTTGTATCCCTAGCCTTGGGCCCAGGACCTTCACAGGGTTTACACTTCAAAGGGGTGTGGTTAGGTCCCAGGGAAAGTTCTTCACATTCCAAAAGGAAGGAGTAAATGGTGCTAATTAGTTTTCCTGAAACACAGCTGGTGGGAATGGGGTGGGGGTATGGAGAATGTCTCACTCTCCTGGGAACATGTTTTTACAGAGAGCTCCTTAGTTTACTTTATATCCAGGCCTGGGTCAGTTACCTACTACATTACCACTGACCTACTCCCTTCTTCCCCAGTCATTTTTATTTTTATTTTGAGACAAGGCCTTGCCAAGTTGCAAGGACATTTTGGGATAAATCAAAACAAAACTTGTTCTCACAGTTAATTTACAGTGCCTTGTGATTTTTTTTTTTAAAAAGTCTTAATTTGTATGATCTATATCAATTATTTACTGTGTGAGAATTTTCTCAACCACATTTTGAAAATTTTAAGATGAAAACAATTTTAAGTAATACATAAAATATTGTGAGGACAGCATCTTAAATTGTCTGTTTCATTCTTATTCTTACATTTTAATGAAAAAGTAGTCATAAAGAAGAGACAAGACAAGGCAATCTTCATTATTTGTAAATTCCTAAACCAAATAACCCTGAGTCCTTTTCTACCAAAGTTTATATTGCAGTTAGTATGAGAGACTGCCTGTTCATTCACGGAACAACCTTGATAATACAATGATATTCAATGTAAATTACTACTCTTAGAATCATCAGAGATTTTTTTACATAAATGCAACCTGAAATATAAGTTAGGAGTATCATTCAGTATCTCTTCTCAAAGTAATGACCCTGTATCTCTACAGAAATCACCCCTGCACATTTTACTAATAAACAATTGGCAATCTAACATCTTTGCCACTTGTAGACTGTTTAAAGATAATCTATTCTTAAAATTTAAATCAATAGAAACTTTTGAATACTACAGCTTTGCTCATTGAAGAAATGTTCTCCCAGAGGTTAGGCCTCAGGAAAATAATTATATTTTATTAATCTATTTATTGGTTATAAAAGTATTAAACACTATACACTAGGCATGATGTTTGATAAACAATAAATGGAAAAGAATGTATGTTATAGAGGAGCTCACTATCAAAAAAGAGGCCAACATAAGCATTGTATTTTTGTGATATTACAATAAGGAAATGAATAAAGCAGCAAATGATTTATCAGGCTGAAAACTTAATAGTACTTTGTCAGATGCATTAAGAATGAGGAAGCTCCATGCCCAAAGAACATGGAAACAAGAAAGAGAATGGTTTAAATGGGGAACATCAATGTTTGTGATGGTTAGAGCATTGTGCAGAAATCAGCAAGAAAACTGTTGAAGAAAATGAAAAGTTGTAGGTCCATATAATGAAATATTTTGTTCTCCTGTTAATGAAGAAGGCTTTATTATTTAGAGCCACTGGACAATATCAAGTACTATTCATTATGATTAAATTAGTATGATTTTTGGGTGGAAAGAGGTAAAACTATAGGCAAACTGATTAATATTCTATAATATATGTTGAAAATCAATTATAGGATAGTAGTGATGGAGTTGGAATGAACTCCTTAATGTAAGAGATGAGAAAAAAATGTAGAATTGAGTTTCCAGAAAAAGTTTCACCTAAAATATGGTGTGTCACTATGCCTCTGTTAGAACCACTTGATGAAGAACAGCTGAATTCCAAATTGCAATAGTCTAGTGAAGTAACAAATATACCAAATTAGTGCTTTAAACAATACAAATGTATTATCTTATGTTTCTTTTTTTAAATCTAATTATTTTTTTATTTTTTAATTTTTTTACAGACTGTATTTTGATTCATTGTACACAAATGGGGTACATCATTTCATTTCTATGGTTGTACAAGATGTAGTTTCATACAATTTGTGTAATCATACATGTACATAGCATTTGCAAATAAATGAATAGAATTGGAGAATATCATGCTAAGTAAAATAAACCAATCCCAAAAAACCAAAGGCTGAACTTTTTCCCTGAGAAGTGGAGAATGATATCTTACGTTTCTTGAGGCAAGAAATTCAAAATGAATTGAATGGGGTTAAAATCAAAGGTTGCATTCTGGTTGAAGACTCTAGGATAAAACCAATCCTTACCTTTGCAAAATTTCAGAAGCAATCTGTGTTCCTTTTATGCTGGTCACATCTTTCCAATCTTTGCTTCTATTGGCACATCTTTTCCCCTCTCTCTTTTTCTGTCATCACATCATTTTCCATAATTCTAACCCTCTTGCCTCCCTTTCATAAAGATCCCTTTGATTATGTTGGGCCCATCTGGGTGATGAAGGAAAATCTCACCATCTTAAGATCCTTAGTCAAATCTATAATGTTGCTCTCAGGAAAGGTAACATGTTCACCACTTCCAGGAATTAGCATGTGAACTTCTTTGAGAGGGACATTATTATTCAGCCTATCAGAACTTGTCATTCAATTTGAGGTATTTCTGATTAGATAATGAATATAGGATCAGGCCAATGCTTTTACTAAAGAGGAACTTGAAACTTTCCTCCTGAGAAAATGATTGTAATCAGCAGAAAGAAACAGAGGTATTCTGCCACAATCTTATTTGCATGATCTAACTTAGAGGAGTGATTATTGAAGGTCAGGAAAGGCCACAGGTCTGACAGGTAGCTTTCATCTCAAAACTTTTCAGTGATATGGAGAAGGTCATCAAGACATTTAAAAGCAGCGACATTAGAATAACCTATTCCTAGATGGAGAAAATCTACTATTAAGTGAAGGAAGAGTTTTGTCAGGACTTGTTACTGATGTACTGGGTACTAGTGACAAAAACGAGTTTAGACACTGCCATTCAGTATAATTAATATGTGATTGGATGAGAAATAAAAACGAAATAAAAAGGAAAGAAAAAAAGGAAGAAGTAATGAAGGTAAGAGGGAAGACCGGAAGCCAGGAAATGAAACTACTTTCTCAATATAGGCAAGCAGTATTTCCACATATATAAAGAAATAACTAATCTGCTGAGATAACATTTCCCTGGTGGAAATGGCTGATGACATATCAATTCCCTTCCCACTCCTATCTCACATTCCACTCAGACTGCTCAACTCCTGAGCTGATTCTACAATGTGACATCAAGTAGGCTTTTTACCTATGTCTGAGAAAATTTAAAAGGTTGAAGTCTAAACCTGAGGGGAATCAAGGAGAATATATTCATATTGCCTTGGAACAAATATAAGACTTCCATTGACCATCATAGTTCCTGTGAAAATAGTTTGTCATATAAAATTAGGATCAAAATAAAGTCTATACTTTAAGTGAGAATGCATATTCAGAACATGTTTACTATAATAAACAAAACATTATTGTAAATGCCATCAGTGCAATTATTTCAATTTCTTTCTGAGGGGAGGGGGCATGGAGGTGGAAAAGATGGAGGAATGAGACGGACATTATTACCCTATGTATGTGTATGATTGCAGGAATGGTGTCACTCTGTATCGTGTACAACCAGAGGAATGAGAAGTGCTCCATTTGTGTACAATGAGTTGAAATGAATTCTGCTGTCATGTATAACTGGTTAGAACAAATAATACAAAAAAACTATTTTCTTCTTTGGGGAATCATTTCCTCTTCTGTAATCTATTCCATTCCCCAGTACAACCATGTGTTTTTCAAAGGTATTTTCATATTAATATTTGTAGTGATTGAATACCCTATCATTCTCCTCAAAATGTATAGGTATATATATGTCACTGAATCCAAGATGTTAAGGGTCATTTCCTGTTTCTTCCAAAGTAGAATCAATGGATATCCTAAATTTTAATTGCTTCATTTTGCAGTTAATCAAAATGAAGATAATATGCAGACAAGCATAAATTATAGTTGGGAAACAGGACAGTGTGAAGTAAGAGGAGGTGAGAGAAAAGTAATAGGAATTTCTGATTCTGTTCAAGACATAGGCTGAAGTTTGTAAAGTCCAATTCTACTGCTGCACTTCCAAACTTCTTATGCAATCCATCAAGTAATTCTACAAGTAACGTCAATATTCTGACAAATTTACCTAATAAAATTTTAATTTGGTTTTTGTCACTTAAAAGTGAAAGAATCATTACTCTCATATAATATATGTGTTTAAAAATAACTTATCAAATAGTAGAGGAAACCTAAGGAATTAAGAAGGGAAATTATGATAAGGGGGAAGGAAATTCTCAAATTGGTTTCAGAAAATAAATAAGCAGAAATTACGGTTAGAGAATTAAAATCCCATGAAACCCAGAACTAAAATAATGAGGTAAAGTTTAGTCTCTAGAAGTTAAACAAAATGCAGAAAAATAAGGTAAATTAAAAAATGTAAAGCAAAAACCGAAAAATATAAACAAAATATCAATGAAAGTCTCCAAAGAGGAAACATCTTAGGCTGAAAAGGTGAAGGAATGTGTGTTAATTTTCACAACGTATAACTTAAACTATGAATTCAAGCATTCTCAGAGACCACTATAATAATGAGACCACTATAAACTGAGGTTGTAAGTTTTGGCTAAGGCTAAACTTAAAGCATGTTCATACCTTTGAAATTATTTCATTACTTTACTAGAGTAAGTGAATATAAATAAATAGACATTCAGTTATACAAGTAAAATAAAAGACAAAGATAATAAAATCAAATTTATGGGGTATAAAATAATAGCAAAGTAAAAGAAAAAATTATCATTGCTTATTATTGCAAAAATAATGTAAATTTATTGAATCATTAACAAATGCAAGATACACTTTTAATTTTTTTATAAACAGTAAATATGAAAGTGAATAATTATAACCATAGCTTAAAAAGGGGATAAATACTAAATATTAAAGAAAATGGCTAAGAAATAAAACTCCTATGGTGTTTTTCTTTGATTTAAGGATAAATTAACAGTAGGTACAAATATATACTATTGTATTCTCAAATTTCATAGGAAGATACAAGTAGGCAAAAAAATAGAACATCTAAATTGACTGATAGCCCTAAATATAAATACAAAAACAAAATCACTTTTAAAGATGTTTTGCCAAACCAACTCAGTGGTGAGTTTTTTTTTTTTTTTTAAAGAGTGGATACATTCAATTCATCATAATTGACTATATTGGAGAAAGATTCCCTACAATAAACTATCAAATTTTGTAAAGAATATCCTACCCTTATAAAGCAAAAGAAATGAAAGCAGGATTCAATAACTAGGATAGATTCAAACTAAAAAGCTATCTCTCATCAAAGGAAACTATCAGCAATGTGAAGAGAGAACCTACAGAGTGGGAGAAAATCTTTGCCACTCATACTTCAGATAGAGCGCTAACGTCCAGAATATGTAAAGAACTCAAAAAATTTTACACCAAAAATACAAATAATCCAATCAATAAATGGGCTAAGGAAATGAGCAGACACTTCACAGAAGAAGATCTACAAGGAATCAATGGATATATGAAAAAATGCTCAACATCTCTAGTAATAAGAGAAATGCAAATCAAAACTACCCTAAGATTTCATCTCACCAAATTAGAATGGCGATTTTCAAGAATACAAGCAACAATAGGTGTTGGCGAGGATGTGAGGTAAAAGGTACGCTCATACATTGCTGGTGGGACTGCAAATTAGTGCAGCCACTCTGGAAAGCAGTATGGAGATTCCTCAGAAAGCTTGGAATGGAACCACCATTTGACCCAGCTCTCCCACTCCTTGGCCTATACCCAAAGGACTTAAAATCAGCATACTACAGAGATACAGCCACAGCAATGTTCATAGCTGCTCAATTCACTATAGCCAGATTGTGGAACCAACCCAGATGCCCTTCAGTTGATGAATGGATAAAGAGTCTGTGGATACACAATGGAATATTGTTCAGGCATAAAGAATAATAAAATTATGGCATTTGCAGGTAAATGGATAGTGTTGGAGAATATCATGCTACATAAGATAAGCCAATCTCTAAAAACCAAAGACTGAATGATTTGTCTGATAAGTGGATGATGACATATAATGCAAGAATGAAGGAAGGATGGATTGTGCAGAGGAAAATGATGAGTGAGGAGGGGGTGGGGGAAGGAAAGATAATATAATGAGACAAATATTACCCTATGTACATGTATGATTACACAAATGGTATGTCTCTACTTCATGTACAGAGAAATGAAAGTTGTACTCCATTTGTGTACAATGAATCAAAAAACTATGAAAAAAGAAAAGAAGGAATATCTTACCAAAAGGTTAACTTCAGTAATATCTCACATTATAAATGCCAAAATCTTAAAATGAGAAACATCAAAATAAATATTATAGTAAGTTGAAATAAATGTTGTGACATTAACAAGCATAGTTTAAGTACATTTCATTAGATCACAAAAGAAAATAGAGCAAAATGTAGTCATTAATAACAGTTTTGAACACTCAGTTGATGAAAAACTGTATCTCCCTCATTTAGAAAATATCTCAGAATAAGAATTAATAAACTAGAAGTACAAGGGTGTTTACTAGAGTAAAATAGTACTTAATCCAGTTTGAATAAAATATATCTGCAATTGCCATTTTTATTTACCTTGTTGTGTATATTCTCATTATGTTCATGAACATGTTTAGTTCAAGGTGGTGAAAGGACTTCACATATTTTCTCCAATGACTCTGATGTATAAGAAATTAATAAATTGATAATGTTTATATAACATTAGATATAGAATTAACAACTGGTTAGAAATTCCGAGGAATATCAGCTTAAAAAAAAATAAGTATCAAAATCCCTGCAGCATAAAAGATGTATTTCAAATTATTGGAGATAGCAAAGAGGTATATGTCATCTTTCTCATAGACACTAGAGGAATTGCAGTTTTGCCTAAGTGGAAGATAAAATGAGGAGCAGAATATAGAAATATGTGGAGGATAGTCAAATGTGTATATAACATCAGGATAAGTAGAACACATGTATAACCACTTGTATAAATAAAGAAATAGCTGTACAAAGTCCTACAAGAGGAAAGATAGCCTGAACAGCATTTTGATACATAGGTTAATTCTGCACAGAGTAAATTTAGCATAGGTGATAAGGTCAGAAATAAAATTATAGAATTCAAATAAAGATTAAACTCTACAATACACATATGAAAAGGAAAGGAAGAGAAATGGTAGTTCACTAAATAAATAATATGTGCTAATGTGCTTTGTCTCCAGAGGAAACCTTTCTTATTCTATCACTTATGGGGAATTATAGTTGTTTGAGACTAATTTCTGTATATCGTCTTTGAGTGGAAATTTTCTTGGTAACCAGTACTAACTTTCTCACCAGAATGTTTGAAAGAACAGAAATATTAAAAGCACACACCAGGAAAAGCAAAGCAAGGTAACTGGTCATGGTGAAAACAGATAAATTATGATTCCATTCTCATTAGGATTTTGAGAAAGATTTGAAGAGATTTAATATTAATTCTATATTTATATATAATACATAAGGTAATTTGTACATGATTCATATATAAATTCATAAAATATAAATAAAAAATCTGCTATCCAATATTAAGTTAGAGAACAAGTTTTTGTTGATTATTAAAACATGATAGCCAAAATTAAAGAGTAGTGGTTAATGGAAGTACTGTTCAACAGTTCTTCACTCCCACACTTAATCTCTTACATATTTTTGAAAGATTCAGAATTATAATGTCAAATTTGTTTTTTGTAATTATTTGTTTACTTTATGCCAAGAAATTTCATCTATGTCTTAGTCATTCATCACCCATATATTTTACTCTTTCCTCTGTTTCTTGCATTTTCCTTTTACTTCAATTTTAATTTTCCACAGATTTTTCGATAATATTCATCATAGAGAATAGATACTTAAATTTTCTCATTCTTTTGTGTCTTTGATTTTTATGGATTTCTTTTATCCAGATTTGAGTTTTCACATTAGCATATTTTCTTTTGTGAAAGGTCTGCGCAAGTCACTAGTACAATTTTTTTATACTGCCTTATTTTTGTTGACAGGTTTTCAGAAGTTCTTAATATATTCTATGCACAAGTGCTTTGTAAATAAATATATTTTCCTTCTCCCTGTGGTTTTTTTATCTTGATGATGTTCTTATATAAATAGAAGCTTCCAAATTTAATGAAATCCAGTTTATCAATCTTTTCTTTCATAGTTAATGCTGTATGGTGTGTCACTTTTTTAGAAATAGTAGCCTATCACAATATCATGAAGATATTATCCCCATTCTCTTCTTCGAATGGGACTTAGCATAATTAATCTTCAGAGAGATTTACAGTACACCAATAATAAAGTTTCCCAAATTGAGCAGACTATTAACATCAAGTACAGGCAAGGGAGGAGAAAGTGGGGTATTCGTATATTGATTGTGGTATTGTATCTTTGTATAACTAGCCCTATTAAACATTTACCATTTGACCTAACAATATCACTTTTAAATATATACCCAAGAGAGCACTTGTGTTCTCCAAAAGATGAGTAAATAATACTCAGAGCAGCATTATTCATAATAGCTCCAAACTAAAGGCAATGGATATATACATTAACATGTAAAAAGATTGGTGTATATTCACATGAACATTGAAAAACAAGGAATTAACAAAAACAAAAATGAATATCAAAATCACCAGTATTTTGAAATATTTACTTTTATCTTCTTTCTGTAAAATCTGAAAATCATGAGCATTTTATTGTCACTTAACTGTTCTTTTTCTTTTAATAAACCTGATATTTTTAAACTAAGACACCAAAACAAAATTTTGTAGAATTAAGGTGTGTTACATGGGTTCTTGTTAAAAATAGAGGTTTTTACTTCATACTTTTGCCAAGGAAATTTCCTCTTCTTTCCCCATTTGTTTTGAACATAGTTTTTTGATTTGTAAGTAATTTTGTTCTTGCAATGAATCTGTTGTTTTACTTCCCATAATATATTGATTTGTTATATTCACATATATTCACTGTATCCTAATATTTGGTGCCATTTTAAAAATATTTAAGGGGCTGGGGTTACTGTAACTCAGTGTTAGAGTGTTACCTAGCATGTGTGAGGCACTGGGTTTGATTCTCAGCATCACATAAAAATAAACAAGTAAAATAAAGGTTCATCAACATCTAAAATAAATGTTTAAAAAAAGAACTAAAAATATTTAAATCTTCAAGTAAGAAATTATTTGCAGTATGTGGTTTCAAGTTAGGTTGCAAATTTTCTTGTAATATTTAGTATTTTACCTGTTATGAATATGTAATGATTATTCCTTGAATTTCAAACACAGTATTCATCATATACTAATCAATTATCTAGGTTCTGAACATTTATGTATTTACTTGTAGTTTTCATACTCTTAATTTCAACATATTTTGCAGTTCACTACACTAGTAAAATGTCATGTAAAGTGCAAACAGACTGGAGGAATTATGCTGTATTTAATAAATTATAATAAACACTGTTGAATAATAAAAATATTTGTAACATATAGATCAGAAAAAAGAGTAGACAAAAAGACCTAGGAATTAAGACTCTGGTCTATGTAAAAATTATGACTGCCATATGAGATTGAGTCCTCAGAGAGTCCAATGCATGTGCACCAAGTCTAGACTAAAGTGGACAGCATTTATCCATGTGACCTGCTGACTAAAACCTTTCTATTTGCCTATGGTCAGGCTTGAAAACCATGCAATTTTTTTTTTTTTAAATTAGAAGCAGGACTTCTTGGGCTGTTAAAGACTTGTATACCAAAACCAAGAAAATGTTGATAGCTAATAAAGAATAATTAAGTAAATAGAAATACACCTGTTGTTTGTGGGTTGAAAGAATACATTTTACTAATGTGACATTACTCACCAAATTCATCTACAGATTTAATGGAATCCCAATTCAAATTTCAACTACCATTTTTTATCAGAAATGAGAAGCTGAGGATAAAATTCACATAAAATTGTAAGGAAGCCTGAATAGCCAAAATGTTTGAAAAGAAGAACAAAAATAGGACATTCCCTAATCCTTATTTCAAAATGTACTACAAAGCTGAAGTAATCAAAAAAACAATAAGATATTGGGCTGAGGTTGTGGATCAGTGGTAGAGCATTTGTTTAGCATGTGTGAGGCACTGGGTTTGATTCTCAGCACTGCATAGAAATTAATAAAAAAATAAAGGTCCATCAACAACTAATACATATATGTAAAACAATAAGATATTGACAAAGATAGACATATACAACAATGAAACAGTATTGAAAGTCTAGGAATAAACAATACATCTATGGCCAATTTTTCTTTTAACAAGCATACCAAGATCATTCAATGAGGAAAGTATTCTTTTCAATCAATGTTGCTGGGACAATTTAGCCACAAGGAAACTATTGCATTTAAATCACAAAATCATATCATCTGTAAAATAGTAGTTCAAAAAGTATCAAAAACAAAGATATATACCACAAACCTGTATAAGAAACATTTATAAATCTTCAAAATATTTTATTAGCCAATTGTTTCTTAAATATGACACCAAAAGTAAAACCGTTTCTGAAATCAATGGCAAGATCAGTAATATGAAAATACAATTTCTATGAGGGAAGTAATATTAGCTAATCATATATCTGATAAGGGTCTTTTTTCAAAGATGCATTAAAGGCCCTTACAACATAAGCATAGAAAAGAAGCATCCCAGTTAATATTTTAAAAAGGACAAAAAGACTTGAACAATGATTCAGAGAAGTTAGACAAATGGCCAAAAAGCAGTAAGCACCATAATTAGACATTTTTTCATACCCTCCAAAATGGCTAAAATTAAAACAAAAACAATAAATTGAAAAGTTGCATTGATTAATAAATATGTGGAGAAATTAGAAACCTAACACATTGTTCTTGGAAATGCAACATGCTTTGAAAAGACATTTGACAATTATTTAAAAAGTTAAACATAGCTATAACCATAAGTTAAAAGTATAAAATTAAACATAAACATATAACCCAGAAATTACATTCATAGTTATATACCCAAGAGAATTGGATATAAATATTCCTTCAAAATTTTGTATGTAAATGTTCACAGCAGCATATTCATAATAGCCAAAAAGTAGAAACAAGCCAGATACTCATCAACTTCTGAATAATCAAAATGGAACATGTCTATACAATGAAATATTAGCCATAAACTAACAAAGCTTTTCATTCATGCCACAACAGGGATGCATCTTAAAAACATTGTGCTCTGTGAAAAAGATCAGATACAAAATTCTATATATTTTGATTCCATTTATATGAGATATGACTGGATTATTGTTCAAGTGACACTAAACCTTGATGTCCTTTTTGATTTTGAGCTTTTAACGTCAATATTTTTGTGTGCCCTATGCCATTTCCAGAAACCATAAATGTCTATTGTATTATAAATTTTATCAAATAAATGTTTTCCTCTGGGATCTGGGCCTGTAGAGCTCTCTTGCCCCTATTTCAGAAGTGGATTATATTACATATTTATATTTAATTTAATATTTAGATTGCATTGAATCATATAATCCCTGCTGTTTTCATTTAATTTGGTTTGATTCACAGACATTTATATATACAACTAAATTGTAATATTTCTTCACATTTCATAATATAAAAGGTGTTTCATTAGAGAAAATAGAATATTAGTGGCTATGTGCATATTAAGGTGCAGCATAGTCAAGTAAAATCTAAATATATAAATGAAACTTACCTTACACAGCAGTGGTAATAACTGAGTTGGACATTACCTACAAAGTATTATGCTGTGTTTGTTAATGACCAAAATTCCTCATATGTGAAATAAATCAATATCTCATATTTTGAATGTATCTTGAAGGAAGAAAGTATGACAGTATATATAAAACAGGTCTTTATGCATACAAGTTTCATTTTTCATATTTAAGATTATCAAATGTACCAAGAGTCTAATGTCCCTTGAAGTTTTGTATGATCAAAAACAAACTCAGAATCAATCAGGCAAAACTTCCTATGAAATGTAAGGAAGAGTAGTTATTGAAAATTCAGCCACAAATAAGAATGAATTTCTATCATTTGCAAGAAAACAGATTGAACTGGAGGATTTCAGCATACACAAAATAAGTCAGAAACAGGAAGACATGAATTGCATGTTTTCTTTCATATGTGGAAACTAAAAACTAACTAACTAACTAAATAAATATAAAAATAGTACCTGAATGTAGAAGAGGAACTATTAAAGACTGGGAAGATGCTTGGGGGAGGGAGGAAAGAGACAGAGTCAGAGGACAGAAGGGAGGGTGTATGTGACGAATGCATGATATATGCATTATGTAAATGTTACAGTGAAACCCATTGATTTGTGCAATTAATATGTTATTTAAATTAAAAATACCACACTGACTCTCACCTTTATGAATATATGTGTAAATAATGAAATAATTAAAAAATTAGAAATAAATAGAAGAAACATCAGTAATCTAGAGAATGAGATATGGGGGAGGGAAAAACGGGAGGGAAAGGGGAAGTAAAAGAGACTGAATTGGAGCAAATTATATTTTATGCCTTTATAATTAAGTAAAAATGAATCCTAAAGTTATGGATAACTATAATTAACTAATTTAAAGAAGGAAACGAAAGAATATGTCCCTGAGTGACTTCAATGAGCAAGGGTCTCTGGGAATTCACATAATACTACCATTATGAATGAGGAAATCCACTTGTGGGTTTAAGTCACTGGTATTGGGGCAACATTTGTAACTGTAGCAACTCCTAATTTGACCAGCGAAGTTGAAATGGATAAATTTATATATAATTATATACACCTTAATCAAATGATCCCTGTGTATGTCTCTGTCCTGCTTTCTCAATTTTTCTCTGTATATATATATATATATAAATATATACACACAAAGAGTAGCAACAATCCGTTGCAGTTATATATAAATCACAACTTCACTGATCAAATTAGGATTCGCTGCAGTAACAAATGTTGCCAGAAACCCAGTGACTTAAACCCACAAGTGCATTTATATGTATATATACATATATATTTATGTAGTTATGACTATTTAATTCCATGTTTTTCTCCCCATTTGAGTTGAATATTATCACTGATTATTTAATGTTTTCAAGTAAGATACCACTTTATATTCATGACTATGTCCAATCTAGCCTGGGTGTTCGTTAAGTATTCTATTCCATTTATATACCGTGCATTGTATTCCTTCACTTATATTTCACACACCATGCCCTCAAACTGTGAGCTCATGATGATCATAAGTTTGCCTACCTTTTCAAAATAGCACAATTACCAATAAGTATAAGATATTCAGAAGATATTTTTAATCTGAAAAAAATTTGTGATGAATATATTTGTAAATCAATATATATAACTATCAATGGTTGGCATTATTCACATCAATTATTTTAAAATCTAACATAAAATCATAGTTAGAGGAGCCAATTCATTTGAACACATATTCTAATCCAATTTTATCTACAAATTCTATTCTTTGGTATGCATAATTAAGTTTGAATTTGTTTAAAAAAATGAAGCTTTGAAAGAAACCCAAATGACATTATGTAGACACTTTCTAAAAGGATTTGAACTTAAATATTAATTACCCTTTTTTGAGTAATTTTAAATCAAGTCCTTAACATATTTTGAACTTTGTTGTCAAGACTTGGTAACAGTTATATCATGAAGAACTATGTCAGATCACATTCTGTCATTATGACAGATGGTTTGATTAAGGTATTCAGAAACATATAACAGTATAGTGAAGTCAACTCCTTGAGTTACAGTGTTTCCAGGCAGCAGACCTCAATTGGGGAAATGTCTGTGTGGGTTTAATATTAATTGCTTAATCATTTCATCTCAAAATTTGTTGACATGTCTCTTTGACAGATTACTTTTGAAATTCTCCTCTAGAAGAACTCTCCTAATATATACTATTTGAGTTTTGGAGAGGAAGAGAAACATGCTAATGAAGATCACATTTTCAGCCATGTGCTAATTAAACAATCTAACTGAAACACAAGCATTTCTTCTGGTGATTTATTAGAGATATATTGCGCCTGGTTGAGGAGCATGGGAAGAGGATTAAATTTTCTTCTCAAATGAGTATTTGACACCAAATTATCTAGATAAATGTGAAAATTCAGTAAGTCATACATGATGTCCTTCAGGAGACAAAAATGGTGCTAAGAATATTAATCTCTCAGACTTCAAAATTGAAAAATTTGCAATTCCATTCAAAATAAGTCCACATATAGTTTTCTTAATAATTGTATAGAAGCATAAACTATCATAGTGAGGAGAATTTTAAAAGAGTTCCTGGTATTCTTCCTTTCATTTTCTTCATGTAAATACTTTATTATTATAATTAGTAATGCATATTAGTGGTACAAATTAATAGATTTCACTGTGACATTTCCATACATGCATATATTATTCCTTGATTTTATCCTTCCTCCCTACTAACTTGTATTGCCATCACTACTCTCCCCACTCCTTTCCTTCCCCTACCCCTCTCTTAGGAGTCCTTCTAATATTTTCAGGTATTTTTTGTTGTTGTTCTTTTGATTTCACATATGAGAGAAAATGTGTGATACATAACATTCTATGTTTTATTTTGCTTAACACGATCATCTTTAGTACCAACCATTTTCCTTCAAATGACATGATTTCACTCTTCTTTATGGTTCAATAATACTCCATTGTATACCTATATGCAGTTTTTAAATGTATTATTCTGTTGATAGACTTATTTCATAGCTTGGCTATTGTGAATGGTGCCCAATAACCACAAGTATTCAGGTATTTCTTTTGCATGCTGACTTCATTTTCCTCGGGTATATACCCAGGAGTTGTATAGCTGAAACATATGGAAGCTCTAGCTTTAGCATTTTGAGCAACCTCCAAACTGTTTTCCATAGTTGCTGTACTAATTTCCACTCCCACCAACAGTGTGGAAGGGTTCATTTGCTGAACTAATTTACACTCCCACCAGCAGTATAGAAGCATTCTTTCCCCCCACATTCTTGCCAAGATTTGCTATCTTTTGTTATTTTGATAGTAGTCTTTCTGTTTGGAGTGAGATGGAATCTCAGTGTATATTGGGATTGACTTTCATTGATGGCTAAAAACGCTGAGTGTTTGTTTTCATATATTTATTCACCATTCGAACTTCTTCTTTTGAGAAGTGTCTGTTCATATTTTTGCCTATTTATTAATAGGATTGTTTTAATATATCATGTTATTCCTGCTACACATTTTTATATGATCTTGTTTTGGTTTTCCTGAATTGAGAAAGCTCTAGTAATCTTTTAAAAATTTAGTCATGTATATGTTGGTTTAAATATATATATATATATATATTTATATATATATATATATAAAAGATTTACTACATGCCAGGTTGTAAAATTGTTTAATTCTGATTGCTTATTTTATTGTATCACCAACTAGATTGTGAGATACAACAGAACAATTAATGGCTTTTCATGAACTTAGCCCAAAGGATTTAGGTTTGTTTGTGTTTTAGTTTGCTTGAGCTGTCATAACAATATACTGCAGACTGGATGCCTTAAATGGAAGAGAATTTTTTCTCACAATTGTGGAGTTAAAAGTGTGACATCAAGGTATTGATAGCGTTCTTTTGTTTTTCTTCTGAGTCCTCTCTCTTTAGCTTTCTAATGGTTGCCTTCTCCCTGTGTTTTCACATAATATTCCCTATGTACATGTAGTACATGTACATGTACTAATTTCTTCTTATAAAGCACCAGTCACATTGATTTAGGGCCCATATTAATGATCTCATTTTTCAAATACTTCTAAGGTGCTAGTGATTAGGATTTCAACACACCAATTTTAAAAAGATACAACTCAGCTCATAACAGGCCATGTGAAAGAAAAAAAAGTGTGCAAAATGCTATGAATCAATTTTTCTTTCATAAAGGAAGATTGGATGTATAGAATAAAAGAAAGATATGTCACTTTTGTTTGCCATCTTCCAGTGCTCTTATTTAGCAATTCTAAATTCTGTCCCTTAGCCTTCATTCTCAAGATGGTTACCAGAGCATTAGCTCTCAAGTTTACATAGTAGTTGGAAAGAAAAATAAATCTCCAAAATGAGAAGAACACATGATTGCTAAGTATACTGTATTGTATCAATTTCCACTTATATTTTATTAAGACTGTTCCACATGGCCCAACCAACCTCCTTTTTGATGGTGATTTTAATATGCATCATTTTATATTTTTATTGTCAGTGTGATAAAAAAATAAGGATTCTATTAGTGGTCATTGTGGGAGAACAGGGATAAGTTAGCAAGTATAAATTAGTTTAGACACTGGATATTCAATAAAATTTATTATGTGAACAAGAAATATGAATGAATGAATATCTTGTCTGGTCCCTTTCCTTTTTTTGGTTGAGAAACTTAGTTGAAAACATTGAAAAACTGATTTTTAGTAGCCTTTAGCATACTTCTGTAGAATCAAGAAACTGTGTTGGTAAAATACAGAGGAAAATGTCATGGACCTACTCTATTCCTTTTGTTTTATAGATTAAAAGTAAACATTATTGCATTCGACTCTCATAACAATTTAAAGAAGTGAAGTTGATATTCTGGACAATAAGAAAATGGAGGTCAAGAGTTGTGTAATTTCCTAAAAGTCAATGCTATTTAGAGTAGAAATTAACGGAAGTTTTAACTATCCATTCAGTACTTATTTCACATTATAAGACCTGCTACATCATATATAAAAGTAACAGAAGTTAATTCAAATCTATTTTTAAATCAAGAAACATATGACATATTTAGATCACTTTTATTAGGTTTTAGTCCAATGTGGTATTAAAACTACCACCAAAGACTCATAGTTTCAGTTGTCAAAGACTGATCCACAAACAGCATGAGTATTATCTAGAAACTTGTTAGAAATGAAAATTCTGAGGCCTTCCCAGATTTTTGGAATCCAAAACTCTGTTGACAAGACCCAGAAGATGTAATAAACAAACATTCTATGGTATCCTAATGCCCAGGTGAACAAGAAACATGAATGAATGAAGATTCTAAAGTTTAAGAATCTCTTTCTAATTGAAAAAAAATGATTGTAATATTGTTGATTTATTCTCTACAGTTTCAACTTTTAACAATCTTTTAAAGGCTGGTGTATATGTCATGTTGTCTAAGAAAACATCTGAAAACATTTCAGGACAAACCAAACATTTTTTACTTTGGGGAAGGGGAACCAGTGGGAAGGATGAGGGAAGGGAAAAGGGAAATACTGCAGATTAAATATTCATTAATGCATAAAATGTAGTTGCCCCATTTCAATATTTAAAAATGAACCCCACTATTATATATAACTACAATGTACTAGTAAAAAACAGCCCTAAGAATACAGAATACTTGGAATTAAATCCCTGTATGCATATAACATTATTATATAATTACTAAATTAAGCACTCTCCCTAGTATAATTTCCTATTTATCTTTCATACCTTCCTTCTCATCTGCCATAACTGGCTTTTTTAAACTGCTATGTTCTACCCATATTATTGTTCTCAAACCAAAACTAAAACATGGGACCTACTTATTCCTGAATATTCTATTAGAACCTTGAAGGGTGCTAACTTCCCATTCTACCCAGTAACATATAACACAAAGCAGAACTACACTTTTGGTCAGATTTCCCTGTCTCATAGTTTGTTTATTCATTTTACTGTGTAGAAATCCTGGATATAAAATTGTTTAATAAAATCTCTTTTTGTGTCCCTGTGTGTATTCCTTTTTCTCCTAAAAGTTTCAGTAATGAGGAGGGGAAATGCATGCACAGCAAGAGAGAGAATGAACAAATCTTCCTTAAAGCAGATTGAACATCAATCAACGAAAAGAATGATTTTTTTATAAGAATGTATGTATGTAAATATAAGGTTAAAAATTGTAGTTGTATGGCAGACAAGAAATTCACTCCTTAAATGCTTTCATAATTCTGATAAAATGTGGTTTTGTAAGAAAGGACCACAGGTGAGAAAAATGTAACTTATAAACAATCTAAACATTCATGAAATCCAAGCACATCATGTCCTGCTCACAGGCAGCAACAACTGCATTAAATAGATAAGGAGAAATCAATTGAAGCAAATGCATTTTTAGTTGAAAATTGAATTGCAAACATTACCCATGTTTGTACTATAATATAGATATTCTATAAGTATAGTCATATTATGGCTGTTACCCTACCTTACTTTTCTTCTTAGTAGTTAACACTTTCATAAAGTATAATTTGTATATAATCAGTTTCTCTGATAAAATGTAAGCTATATGTGTGCAGGGGATAATTTCTCTTCACTGCTATATCTTAAACACATAGAAATATGCTTGACTCATAGTACTCACTAAATTTATACTACATGAATGAAAGAAGTAAAGAAATAGTTATTGGAATTTAAGGTGTAATTTCTTAAAATTCATTTTTAATTTTATTTTTAAAATTTATACTGATTGATAAAATAAAATCATACAAGTTGTACATATTAATGGGATCTCATGTAACATTTTGATACATGCATGCATTGTATAATGTTTAAATCAGGTGATATATATATATTTAAATATTTATCATTTCTTTATGGTAAAAATTTTCAAAATCCTACCTCCTGGCTTTTTGAAATCTACTGTACATTATTAATGTGCAGTCGACCTCCTGTGCAACACAACACCAGAACTTCTTGCTTCTATCTAACTGTAACTTAGAACCCATCAATCAACCTTTCCCTTTTCCCCCATCCATTGTCCCCAGTCTCTCATAACCACCATTCTACTCCCAGTTTCTATGAGTTCAACATTTTAAAATTCCACGAGTGAGATCATGTGACCCTTGTCTTTCTGTGCCTGCCTTATTTTACATACTGTTTTTATTATTACATTATAGTTATACCGAATATTGGGTTCATTTTGAAATATTCATACATGCATGGAATTTCATTTTTCTCCACACCAGTCCCCAGTACTTCCTCTTGCCCTTACTTTTCCTCTCCTTGTATCCCTCCCTCAGTTCATAAGAATGTGGAGAAAGGTATGAATCTATGCCTATCCGAAGAAGACACACAAATGGGCAGGGGTATGTGGGAAAAATATTTAAAATTACTAATCATCAGGAAAATGAAAAATAAAACTAAGATGGGATAGATCTTCACACGTTTTAGAATGGTTATTATTTAAGAAAGTAAAGTGTTAGAAAAATATGTAAATAATAGAATCCTTAAATACTGCTTGTGGGAATGTAAATTGGTAAAAACATTATGAAAGTTTCTCAAGAAATCAAAAAGAGACGTACCATAAAACTCAGCAATCCCACCTCCAGGAATATTTTCAAAGAATATTAAATCAATATATAAAATAAATATTTGAACTAACATGTTTGCTACAGCACTGTTTACAATAACCAAGGTATGGATTCCACCTAACTGTCCTTCACTAGATAATTAAAGAAAGTGTGGTATAAATATAAAATGGAATATTATTAGACCTTAAGAAAGAAGGAAATACTATCACTTGTGACAACATGGATGAATATGGTAGATGTTACATTAAGTGGAATAAGCCAGGCACAAAGAGACAATTGTCATATAAAAGCACTTATATATGAAGTGTAAAAATGAAACTCAAAAAGAACAAAATGATAGTTGCTGGACACTGGGGTAGAAATATTTTGTGGGGCTGGGGACATAGCTCAGTGGGTAGAGTGCTTGCCTTGCAAGCACAAGGCCCTGGGTTCGATCCCCAGCACCGCAAAAAAAAAAAAAAAAAAAAAAAAAGAAATATTTTGTAAATGTTGAATGAGGGACACCAGATTTTAGTTTGGCAGGAGTAATAAGTTCAAGATATCATGGTAACTACAGTTAATAAATTGCATATCTGAAAATTTCTGAGAGTAAATTGTAAGTATTACAACCACAAAAATCAGTATGTGATATAATGTACGTGTAAAGAACTTTTAAAAATATTCTGGTGTGGGGCTGGAGGGATAGCTCAGTTGGTAAAGTGCTTGCCTTACAAGCACAGGGCCCTGGGTTGGATCCCCAGCACCGCAAAAAAAAAAAAAAAAAAAGTTCTAGTGTGGATAAACAGGTTCATTTCACATTGACAAAAAGGGCAATTCACAAAAAGACACTAAAATTCATGGAGAATGTATTTAACATCTATACCAGCATAAGTTAATAGATTGATAAAACAGGAGAAACAGACAAATGCAAATTTAAATTGAGAGATGTCAATATTACCCTCAAAGTAATTGACAAATAAAAAATCGATTATGTTATAGAAAAATTGAACACTATCAAATGATATGGCTTAATTTACAGTTATAGAACACTATTTAAAAACAGAAGCATAGACATTAGTTTCTATTGTATTTACAACATTGAAAAAGATAGACTGTGAGACCACAAACTTGGTCTCTCTGATTATGAAAGGATTGAAATTAAAGAGCAATTAGTCCCTGACTACAATGAAATTTAATTAGAAACCCATAAGAAAAAGATATCTGGGAAGACTCTACAGACCTATGGAAGTTAAACAACATGAATTTAAATAACCTGTATCAAAGGAGATATCAAAAGTTAGTAAGTACATGAAAATAAATAAACATTAGAATAAAATTTAATAAAAGAGAAGATGGATAAATAAAAAATTAGTGAAACAAAACCTAATTGTTTAAAAAATCATAGAATTCTTAAATTTCTTTCTCAGAAAATAAATATTAGATATCTAACAAATAAGTAGGAGGCAGAAAAAAGGATTGGAAGATTAGATAGAAAATACATAAGTAGGGTGAAACAAATGAGAACTATATTCACCATTAGAGGAATAAAAGAAAGAAAAAGGACTATGACATTAAAACACTATAATGATTAAATTTACTACAAAAATTTTGACAACTTACATGAAGTAAAAAAATCTTGCAAGAATATAACTCACCAAAGTTGACTTTAAATGAAAGAGAAAATATGAAGATATATATATGTGTGTATATATTATTTAATTATCAAATAAATACATATAAACTGAATTCATCAAAAATATTTCCACAAATAAAATCCAGGCCCACAGAATTTTATGGAGAATTCTAGAAGGTAGTCAAATTTGTCACTCTATAGTCTATATAAGTATTATATAAAGTCTATCAGAAAATAGTAGGGGAGTGAATAATTTCCATCATAAGAAAAATCCACTAAGAGAAATAAAACTATAAAAAAAATATCTTTCAAGGTGAGAGATCCAAATGCCTGATTAAATTATTTGCTAGTTGGATACAAAAAATTTAGAATGTAGTATATTCCAGAGCAAAAGGCTTGTTTAATATTAAAATTTTCAAAAAAGGTGACTTGCATATTGATAACATAATAAAGAAAAAGAATATATTTAACTCAAATTATGTTCAAACAGCATTTGGTAAAATTTCAATACCCATTTATAATGAAACCAAACAAAAAGAAACATTCAATATGCTAGGAACAAAAGAAATTTCTTCAACTGATAAGCCTGAAGAAAACTGAAATTCAATGGTAAAGACTGCTTGTTTTTCCCATAAAAGGTAGAGCTAGTCTGAAAGATCTGCTCTAAACAATCACATTTAGCATTTTACTTAAAGTCTTCATAGTGGAAAAGGCAAGACAAAAAATAGACAGAAAAGGAAACATCAAACTATTTACTCAGAGATTACACGATCCTTTATATAGAATATCCTGACAGACAGATCTACATCAACTAGTTAGTAAATTTAGCATATCTCAGGATGTAAAGCCAATATCTTTTCTCTTATAATGTGGGTACAAAATAGAAGATTTAAGTTAAAATATATCAGATAATATTGCATTAAAGTATAATAAAATAAATAAGAAATATTTTTTAAATGTGTAAAGACTTATCTACCAAAACCACATTTGATGAAAATGTTTGCAGTGAATTTTTAAAAAGAAAACTTAAATATCAACCATTGTCATTTGAAATATTCAATGTTGACAATAAAATTTTTCCCAAATTGACCTATTGATTCTATGCAATCTAGAAGGAAATACCTGAGGACCATTTCTATACAAATTTAAAGACATTTCTAATATTGTGATGAAAGATGCAAAAAAGGGAGAAAATATTCTTAACACATATCCAGAAACAGGAATTGTATGCACAATATGTAAAGAGTTTCTATATCTCAACAACATAAACAACCCAATAATTCTAATGTCAGTATACTTGAAAAAATACTCCAAGGAATGTATGCAAATGTCCAACATTCTTGTGACTAATTCTTGGCTTTTTTAAACATTAGAAAATAAAAACACATGATATTTTCTACAAAAAATAAGCTTTATAAACCAAGTTGGAGAGAAATCAGAAAATTTAAGTAGCCTTTTGTATATTAATTCTGTTATCAAACACCTTCCCACAAAGAAAATTCCAAGCCAAGATGATTTCACTGTAATTGTGATGCAATGTAATACAAATTTTTTCAGCCATTCTGGAAAATGTAAACTAGTGAGGTAAAATTGTACAATTATTTTGGGAAATATTTCTGGCCAGTTCTTCTAAGTCTTTAGAAAGTTACTAATTAAATTTAGAATTTAATGCAAAGTTTAATTTTCTTTCGGACATTAGAATGTCATCTGTTAAAGTTTAGTGGGAGGTTTTAGGAGAAGGTAATCTTCTTAAATTAAATCAGCAATTGCTTTTGAATGTTCTCCAATGAGTATTTTAGCCCTGAAAATGATGCCATATATATGAAAATTTACCAATATACAAGGTATCATCTTATGTATTCCTTACCTACAGAGATCTATAATCAAATGCATCAATTAATTCATATTTCTGAGATCAGCCAAAAAAGATATATATTTTTTAAATTTTTTTATTGTAAACAAAGTTACCACATTATGGAGAATTCTGAATCAATACTGGTATTTTCTAAATGTAGAAAATAATTTATAATTTGTTTAAAAAGAAATGTGCTAAAATAATATAATTAATTGAATAAAATAGACATGATTTGAGTTCTTTCTTTAATTCAAAAATTAAAAAAAGATCTTCACCTTCCATTTTATAATACATACAGAAAAAGTATTTTAGTGACATTGATGTTCATTCAGATAGAATTCCAGCACTGAGTCAAAGTTACAAACCTAACATATTGGATTTTTCGAAGTATTACTTGTATGGTTAAAATACAGAAATACACATTTTCTCTAGCAGAGAAGGAGCAATTATAGCATTCAGTGTTTGCTTAAGTGGGATACTTAATTTTTTCTTTAAAGGTAGACTAGGGTAAGAATATAGATATTTTGGATTTGATAAGAGGGAAGTGAAGGGAAGAGTAGGCGTATGGGGGTAGGAAGGATACAATGAATCTCACATTATTACCCTATGTGCATATATGAATACATGACCAGTATAACCCTACATCATGTACAACCAGAAGAATGAAGTTATACTCCATTCATGTATGATGTGTCAAAATGCATTCTACTGTCATGTACAACTAATTAGAACAAATAAAAAAAACAGGAACATTGAAAGATATAAGAGCCTTCAACCAGTGCTAAGTGACTCTGAGGCTAACTCAAAGTTTGTTCAGACTAAGATATACATTATTCTATAAATAACACAAGTACTATGTCATTACCATGTGCTTATATATTACAGTGAAAACCTGTTTGTATCTGTCATAGTTGAATTTCCCTAACCAGACATTTAAAGTTTGTTGGAATACATAATTGTTTAAAACTTATTTTTCTTTTTCCTCTTAATTGTCCCTAGCTGTGACTCAATAAGATGGATAGAATGACACATGGAAATCTACATATCTGCACATACAATTGTATATACACACATCTACCTATCACACATGTATGACATATACATATGTATATGTTAAAGATATATATAAAAATATATGGACATATAAATGTATAGGTACATTACTGTTATTTATGGTATAAGCACAATCAGATTGGTAAAGGAAAGAGATTAAAAGCCAATTAATTATCACATTATTTTGAAAATTTGAAATAGAATAAGAATACATAAATGAACACAAAATGCATGAATATGAAGGTATATAAAAATAAGCTTCTTCAATTTACCCATAATGCTTCGCATAGTGTTTAGCCAATTTAAATGACTGCTGGTGCAAAACAGCAATAATGATCAACAACCTCTTTTAACACTTATGTGTAATTCTTGACATTTTATTTTAAATCCTAAAGTTCTCTAAATATTTCTAAATGGGATAGCTCCACTTATATCTTTGAAATAAAAAAAAACATAAACAGAAAGCTAGTTCTCTCTGGCAAGAAACTCATAAAGGTATATATATCTCAGGAGATTTGCTGGAGAGACCCACACCCAGTAGCAATAGTGGGTCAATGTGACCGAAGCAGTAGCAATACGTACTTTTCAACCCATCCCTTGCCCCACACTTCCCATTAGCATGTTGGTGCTTATTCAACCACCATCAGTACCTGGAGGGGCTCATGTCTCCCAGTCCTACATCAGCAGTCAAGGTGACCCAGGGCAAGAATCTCTCAATCTTATAACCAGTGCCAAAAATGAATCTAAATTCAGCATCTCCCAATCTTCCATCAGGCGTCAGTTGAGTAATTGGTTCTAGAGGCTCCTAATCTACCAACTGGCAGAAAGTCACCCAGATACTGGCCTTCCACACAGAAAAATGGTGACTTAGGTTAGTGTTTCCTTTCCTAACAGCTCAGGATGAAATACAGCAGAAAACCTATGGGTAACAGATGGCCGAAACTATTTATTTTCTATGTATCTAGTATACTTTAATTATTTAAATTCTCCATTATTGCTGTTTTGTGTTTCAACATATTTACTGATGTGTCATTTTAATTTCAATTATTTTTAAATATTCTAATTTGTTTCCTTAGTAGTTGTTTGACTCACTTTTTCACCACTGTGACCAAAACACCTCACAAGAATAATTTTATTTATTTATTTATTTTTAAATTAAAAGCTTTTTTATTTTTACAGACTGCATTTTGACTCATTGTACACAAATGGATTACAACTTTTCATTTCTATGGTTGTACACAATGTAGATTCACACTATTCATGTAATCACACATATACATAGGGTAATACTGTTTCCTTCTACTATCTTTCTGTACCCCACCCCCTCCCACCCCATTTTCCTCTACACCATCCAAAGTTTCTTCATTTTTATCATCCCCGGCCACCCCCCTCATTATATATTGTAATGCACTTATCAGAGAAAATATTCAGCCTTTGGTTTTTTGGCTTGGCCTATCTCACTTAGCATGATATTTTCCACCTTCATCCATTTACCAGCAAATGCCATAATTTTATTCTTCTTTATGACTGAGTAATATTCCATTGTGTATATATACCACAGTTTCTTTATCCATTCATCAATTGAAGGGCATCTAGGTTGGTTCCACAATCTAGCTATTGTGAATTGAGCTGCTATGAACACTGATGTGGCTGCATCACTGTAGTATGCTGATTTTAAGTACTTTGGGTATAGGCCAAGGAGTGGGATACTTGGGTCAAATGGTGGGTCCATTCCAAGTTTTCTGAGGAATCTTCATACTGCTTTCCAGAGTGGGTGCACCAATTGGCAACTCCACCAGCAATGTATGAATGTGCCTTTTTCCCCACATCCACACTAACGCTTATTATTGCTTGTGTTCTTGATAATAGCCATTCTAATTGGAGTTAGATGAAATCTTAGGGTGGTTTTAATTGGTGTTTCTCTAATTACCAGGGATGATGAGCACCTTTTCATATATTTGTTGATCACCTGTATATCTTCTTCTGTGAAGTGTCTGCCCATTTCCTTAGCCCATTTATTGATTGGGTTCTTTGTATTTTGGGTGGAAAGATTTTAAGTCTTTATAAACTTTGGAGATGAGTGCTCTGTCTGAAGTGTGTGTGGAAAAGATTTTCTCCCACTCTGTAGGCTCTCTTTTCACATTATTGATTGTTTCTTATGCTGAGAAAAACTTTTAATTTGAATCTATCCCATTTATTGATTCTTGCTTTTACTTCTTGCACTATGGGGTCTTGTTAAGGAAGTCTTATCCTAAGCCAACGTGATGGAGATTCAGACCTACTTTTTCTTCTATTTGGTGAAGAGTCTCAGGTCTAATTCCTAGATCCTTGATCCATTTTCAGTTGAATTTTGTACAGGGTGAGAGATAGGGCTTTAATTTCATTTTACTGCATATAGATTTCCAGTTTTCCCAGCACCATTTGTTGAAGAGGCTATCTTTTCTCCATTGTAAGTTTTTGCCACCTTTGTCTAGTATGAGATAACTGTACTTATGTGGGTATGTCTCCGTGTCTTCTATCCTGTACCATTGGTCTACCTGTCTATTTTGGTGCCAATACTATGCCGTTTTTGTTACTACTATAGTAGTGTTTAAGATCTGGTATTGTGATACCTCCTGCATCACTCTTCCAGGTAAGGATTGCTTTGGCTATTCTGGGTCTTTCGTTAATGGAGAAAAACTGAAAGCATTCCCTTTAAAAACTGGAACAAATCAGGGATGCCCTTTTTCACCACTTCTATTCAACATCATCCTTGAAATACTAGCTAGAGCAATTAGACAGACTAAAGAAATTAAAGGGATACAAATAGAAAAAGAGGAACTTAAGCTGTCATTATTTGCTGATGGCATGATTCTCTATTTAGAGGATCCAAAAAACTCCACCAGAAAACTTCTAGGCCTCATAAATGAATTCAACGAAATAGCAGGATATAAAATCATCATGCATAAATCTAAAGTATTTTTATACATAAGCGATAAAACATCTAAAATGGAAATGAAGAAAACAACTCCATTCGCAATAGCCTTAAAAAAAATAAAATATTTGGGAATCAATCTAACCAAAGAGGTGAAAGATCTCTACAATGAAAACTACAAAATATTAAAGAAAGAAATTGAAGAAGACTTTAGAAGATGGAAAGATCTCCCATGTTCTTGGATAAGCAGATTAATATTATCAAAATGGTCATACTACCAAAAGTGCTATACAGATTTAACACTATTCCAGTTAAAATCCCTATGACATTTCTCATAGAAACAGGAAAAACAATCATGAAACTCTTCTGGAAGAAAAATTTTAGAGGAGGAAATGTTTATTAGGTGCTCGGTTTTAGAGGTCTCAGTCCATTGACAGCTGATTCCATTGTTTTGGGGTGAAGGGGAAGCAGAGCATCATGACAGAAAGGTGTGGAGGAAGAGAGCAGATCAGTACACGGCAATCAGAAAGCAGAGGGAGAGCTCAACTCAAAGGGACAAAATGTAAACCACAAAGGCAGACCTCCAGTGACCTACTTCCTCCAGCTATAACCTATCTGCCTTCAGTTATCACCCAGTTAATTCCTATCAGTGGGTTAATGAACTGATTAGGTAAAAGGTCTCATAACCCAATATCCAATCATTTCATCTCTAAACTTTCTTGCATTGTCTTAAACATGAACTTTTGGGGCACAGTCAATTTCTAAATTGTAACAGTATTTGTCCCGAGAATCACAAAGGTAACCTTAATTCATATCCACATAATTTGAATTAATGCCAATTTCATTTCAATAGTAAGCAAAATACGCCTTTACATATAGTCCTTATCTATGCTTTAAAGTCACAGATTTTACCTTCAATCATATGTTTTCATGAAAGTATATAATGAATTGTTTTATATAATTGTTTTTAAATCAGATCCAAAAAAAAATTACAACCTAACTCCACATATATATTTTGTTTTATATTTACCTTTCCTTTTAAATTTACATTTATTATTTTAAAATATTGTTCTCAATATTTGTATTACTGTCCTCTCATTTCAACCTAAAGGACTCTGTATATCATTTCTCATAAGTCAGTTCAGCTACCAGCAAATAGTTTCTAACTTTGCTTACCTAGAGCACCTTAATTACTATTTCATATTTAAGAATAGTGTTGGCATGTACATAATTATTTTTCTCTTATTTTATATGGTCTTTATTTTTATTTATTTATTATTTTATTGTTTCTTTTAAGTTATAGATGACAGTAGAATCTATTTTGTTACATTTATATAAGCTTAGAATATATCTTATTCTAATTAGGATTCCAGTTTTGTGGATGTACACAATGGTGAGATTCACTGTGGTGTATTCACATAATTATTGATTGGCAGTTTCTTTTCTCTTTTAGCATTTAGAAAAGATCACCCATGATCTTATGATTTCCATAGTTTCAGGTGAGAATTCAGATAATTATTTCACTCTAGATTCTTTCTACATCATGATTCACTTTGCTCTTGCAACATTCAAGATTTTCTTTTTGTTGTTGTTGACAATTATACTGTATCTAAGTATGGAATTTTTAGAATTTACTCACTTAGAGTTTATCTTCTTGGTTATGTAAGATGTTGTTATACTTGATAATATCTGACAGCTCTTAGGCTCTATTATCTTTTCTTCCTAGAGTTTGGCTTCTTGGTTATGTAAAGAGTTCTCATCAAATTTAATAGTCACTATTTCTTCAAATATTCTTTCTGCCCCTTTATGTGTTCTTTACTTCTCAAATTCTCAGTATATTTCTTGAAATGTCAGGTAGAACTCTGAGGTTTTGTAAATTTTTCTTTATTCTTATTTTTTCACTGATTCTCAGAATAGATGATCTGAATTGACTAATTTCAAATTCATTGATTCTCTAGACTTCTCAAATTTGTTGTTTATCTAATCTAGTACATTTTTTAGTTGAGATGTATTTTTCCATTCTGGAATTTGTATCCTTTTATAATTTAGATATATTATTTATCTTAATTTTGTGATACATTAGTTTCATACTTTTCCTTAGAGTTCAAGTGTGACTTTTTTTTTACTTCTTTGAACATATTTATAAAAGACATGAATTTACTTATCTAATATAGCTGATATCCAGGTTTCTTCATGCATTGTCTCTATTGGTCGCATTTTTTCATTTGTGTGACCCATATTCTTGTTTCTTTGCAGGCCTCGTAATTTTATTTGTTGAACACTGGGTATCAATATTATAATATGACTATTCTGCAAATGAGATTCTCTTTCCTTCCTGCATTTGCTTTTGCTTGTTTATTTTAGTAGTAACTGTTTATTGAGTAACATTCCTGAATTTTTGTGTAAAATTTATATTCATGTCTGACCACAGAAATCTTTGCCTTATTAGCATTGCTATAATTAAATTATTGGAGAGAGGTTTCCCTAAATTCCTGAAAGCAAAACTTTTCCAGACTTTGTGAAGTAGTTTTGCATGCAAGTTGGGTCATTTCGTCATCATGCATCTAGGCAGTTTACACCTTTGTCTTAGCCATTAATTTCCAGCTTGCCCAGACCATCAATGTCAATCATAGGTGAGAACTTAAGACACTTCAGGTCTTTGCTGAGCATGTGCACATCCATGGGCCTGCACTTTGCCTTCCATATTTTAAGGAATGTATCGGAGTTTATTAAAGCGTTCAGCATTTATCTCCAAGATTTTTGGTTGTTATTGTTTGACCTAATTGTTTTGCACTGACCCAGGCTTTGGTTACCAAAATATTTGACTGTAGATATTTTAATAAAGACCTACCACATAGTGCTTTAGCACTGCGTGAGTTCAGAATGAGATAAAATAAGATGAGTCTTTCAGGTGTTCTTCCAGGGAGACACCAAACGGATCAAATAATCACAATTCTTTGAAAATGAGATTTGTTTTGCTCCCTTCCTCTAGTACTGAAAATATGAGTGTCATTTTCAGTGCTACTGCTGAGTGAGAGAGTACAGAAAAGAACTACATTAAGTAAAAAATGATCCAAAGCTCACACTTCCTAGTGAGATTCAGTTATTTTTCTTAAAAAAATGGATTGGTACAAGTTTGTGAGTTGTTGCATATGTTGGGTTAAATTCTGAAAAAGTTCATTCTGACATTGATTTACTTGATTATTTTTAAAATTTTAAATTATTTTTAATTAACATAATAACTATACATCTTCATGGGATACACTATACATTTATATGTTGTATAATGATCAATCTAGTATCCAAATATTATATATCATCTCAAACTTTTATCATTTAGTTTTGATGAGAATTTTTAAAAATCCTCTCAGATAGTTATTTTCAATTACATAGTATAACACTGCTGATTCTAAACTCTCATCTGTAGTAGAACACCATAACCTATTCTTTCAAGCTCTTTGTGACTTTGGACTCATTTACATAGCTCTCTCTACCAGCCCCTTGTCCCCATACCCTTCCTCTACTCTGGCAACCACAGTTCTGCTGTCTACCCCTATGAGCTTCATGCTTGTAGACTTCATGTGATTAAAATCATGTGGTGTTTGCCTTTCTGTGGCTTGCTTATTTTAATTGACATTATGATCCCATAGTCCACTATATTGTTGCAAATGTTAGGATTTCATATATCATTATGACTAAATAGTATTCCATTGCATAAGTATAACATATTTTCCTTATGTGTTCCTCTGTTGATAGACACATAGATTGACTCATCTTGTCTATTGTCAATAGTGTTGCAATAAACATGGAAGTGCAATATCTCTTCAACATTCTGATTCTTTACTTTGAATAAATATTTAAGAGTAGAACTCTATTTGTGTAGAGTCTATACTTATTTACACTCCCAGAGAAAATGTCTGAGTTTCTTTTTTCTGTACATCTTCACCATCCTTTATTATCTTTATGGTAATGATCATTCTTACTACGGTGAGTTGATATCTCATTGTAGTTTTAATTTTCATTTCCCTGATGATTAGTGACATTGATTATTTTTATGTATTTGTTTGTCATTTATATATGTTCTCTTTAGAGCTGTCTATTCAGTTATTACACCAGTATAATTCAGTTCTTCCACCCATTTTAATTAAATTATTTGTTTGCTGTTGTTTGAGATATTTGTACATTCTAGGGATTACTTTTTTGTCAAATGTGTAATTAGTGAATATCTTCTCTCATTTTCTGAGTTATTTCTTCACTCTGGTTATTGCTTCCTTTGCTGGGCAAAGGCATTTCAGTTTGGTGTAGTCTTTTTTTTCTTTTGTTACCTGTGCTTTTGTGTCATGTTGAAAAATTTGTGCCCAGATGTCTATCACAGAGCATTTCCCCCATGTTTTCTGTACTACAGTTTTTGGTTTTAAATATCAAGATTAGTCATAAATCAATTTTTGCAATAATTATTTGCATATGGTGAAGGTACTAGTCTGGTATCATTACTCTTCATATTTATATCCAGTTTTCCCAGCACTACTTATTGAAGAGCTTGATCTTATTTAAATGTATGTTCTTTGTAAAATTTTATTTATTTATTTTTGATTCATTGTACACAAATGGGGTACAACTTTTAATTTCTCTGGTTGTACATGACGTAGAGTCACACCATTTGTGTAATCATACATGCACATAGTGTAATGATGCTTGTCTCATTCCATTATCTTTCCTTACCCTGCCCACTCCTGAACCTGCAATTTCCTCTACACAGTCCAACATTCCTCTACTCTTCCTTTACCCCTCCCCACCCTGTTATGTAACATCATCCACTTATCAGAGAAAATATTCAGCCTTTGATTTTTTGGGATTGGCTTATTTTACTTAGCATGATATTCTCCAACTCCATCCATTTACCTGTAAATGCCATAAATTTATTCTTCTTTACGACTGAATTATATTCCATTGTGTATAATATACCACAGTTTCTTTAACCTTCATTTGTTGAAGGGCATCTAGATTGGTTCTAAAATCCAGCTAATGTGATTCTTTGTGCCATTATTGAAAATAATTTGGCTATGAATTTTTGGATTTATATATGTATTCTCTGTTCTGTTCTATTCTTCTATGTGTCCAATTTTATGTTAGTGCCATGCTGTATTGGATACTGTAGCTTGTACCATATTTGGAAGTTGGGTAGTGTAATGCCTCTAGGTTTGTTGTTGTTGTTTTCAAAATTATTTTGGCTAGTTGAGGTCTTTTACGCTTCCTTATAAATTTTAGAATTATTTTTTCCATAAGTGATATAGGACTTTGGTATTTTGATTAGGATTTCATTAAATATGTAGATTGCTTTGGGTAATATGAATGTTTTAGGAATGCAAATTCTTCCAGTGAATAAATATGATATGTGTTTTCATTTATTTGTTTTTTATTGCTTTGAAGGATGTGTAGAATTTTCAAGTTCTTTGCCATTTTCTCTGAATCCCAATATAATATTATTTAGAATATAATTTTATTTAAATGGAGAACTAATGAGTAGTTGCCAGGTGTTTAGGTATAGTGGAGAAAAGAATATGTGTTTGGTTATAAAGGACAGCATTAGAGTTACTTGTGCTCATTGAGCTGTTCTTTTTTTGATTGCTATATGTGAACAAAATCACATAATTCCAAACAAATATTCACATAATTAAGTATCAGTAAGACTGGGAAAACTTGAACAAGATAGGTAAACTTTATCTATGTGAAAAACTGGCTGTGATATTGTACACATGTTATTTGCAATATATAATCCAGGGGAACTATGTAAAGGGTATAGGGCATTTTTACACTTCATTTTTTAGAACCCTGTGAAAATGCAATTATTTAAAACTTTCAAAGGTTAAATAAAAACAAAAACTATTATGAGGATAAGTTGTAGTTAAGTTAGAAGGAAAAACAAAGATAATTTCCTGACTAAAATAGATTGTCCCTTTTTAAATAAGTTCTACTATTGGATATATGTTTCCCAATACATAGACTATTCAATAGTGGCATAAAACATCTAATGGAGGATCTTTATAAACGTTATCAATAGGAAACTGAAAATATATCTATGTTAACTTATTGTTCAGTGTGTGTTTAATCATTCACATTGCATAAAATTTTAATATAAAATATTTAGGAGAAAAAGCAAGAAGAAAATGAAGGGAAAAAAAAGAGGACTGATACCAAAGTTTTATGGTGCAAATATAGTGTACTAATTAGATTAGTCCACACAAAGAACAAGCACTGAAATAATTAAGTATTTGCTTTAGCAATGCATTTTAAATTCCTTGAAACAGTAGTAATTTATTATTGGCCATTTCAAACTCAGATTTGGTCATTAGTACTTGGAATTATTCTTATATGTCAAGTGAAGAGTCCCACATACTCTGTTGACAGTGTTCTTGCTCCTGTGGTTTCCACTTGTAGTTTCACTATTATTGTACTAGATAATTTAAACTAATCATTACAATTGTTCTTGCAAATTTCTTTGGAAACTATGCTTCTATTAGTTAGAAAGTCTCTTATCCCTTGCTGTGTGAAAACAGTCCTTGCTGTGATTAAATGAAGTGCAAAAAGTCACTCATGGCAAGTCTGGTGGCATTCAGCATCCTTTCATGCAGAGTAAATGGGACTAGTGGGCTTTCTACTGAACATTATTTCTGCGACTCTTCAGAAAGAAAGCAGACTGTGTGAACCATACACAGATGGGCTCTTATGCCTTCTCAGACAAGTAGGAAAGAGAATTATTTTTCCTTTGGCTGACAAAGTTGAATAGGTCCAGATTATTAGCATTAGTCACTTTTACAGCTGTCCCAGTTTCCTCTGTGTATACTTAAGCACAGATATTTCTTATGTTTTTCCTTGTGTGCCTTATACTGAATCAAAGAAACCAGAAAACTGATAGGAAAACGACTTGCAAAAAAAGGGAACACCACAAATCGATAGTCGTTTATAAAATTGATATGATCTCATATAGTAGAAATTTATGTTACCCCCTCCTCTTTGTCAATGTATTGTGATATGTGGTTAGATGTTAAACAATTGTGTTGTAAAGATATGAAAGAACTACTGAAAGATGGAGAAATGAAAAAACTGGTATTTTTTTGAACAAGGTTTATTTTACTTTTTCAGAATTTTATTACTCCTAATTATACACTAACTAGTTTATATTTCAGTTTTTAAAAAGAAATATTAATAAAATTTTAGCCACATGTTATATAGTTCTTAAAAGCACAATTCCAAATTTCTTAAAAGGTTGAATGGAATTAAACAACAACTATGTGCACTACCACAGAATTTAGTTCTGTTTAATGACATGGTACTGTGTGCAAAATTAACTAGTAAGTCATACACAAAAAGTATCTCGAACAGAATTGAAAAAGTGCACAAAATAAAGGTAATTTACAATGACCAGTAAAAATGTAGTTTATCTGGTCTGTGCTATAGAAATAAATGGAGGGTCAATAGCTGTAGGCAAGGCACAAAGCAGGATGAGATGAAAGTTATCTTTACAAGTAAGCAAAATATGTAGAATCACTAATGAGGCATGCATGCATTCAAAGAATTTAAAAAGGCAAAGTATCATTGAAGATTGAACTGCATTTGAAAAATATGGTTTACTTCTGCCATCCATCTCTGAATCAAGTCCACAATCTTATCGCATTATACAAAAAATAACATTGACAAGGATCTCCAAAAGTAAAACACTATTTGAGTAAATGAAAAAAAAAAAAAAAAAAAAAAAAAACATCACCAAGCTAAATTCTTGGCTATGCCTCTTGAGCTAAAAGCATTTTGCAGATACAAAGGGTATTTCCAAAAATTGTAATGTCATTCAGGTAAACAAGAAATTTTACATTGATACTTAAATTTTCAAACTTTCAAATGATTTTAATTGACATCTGAGCCATCTTATGTTGCAGTAGTGAAGGTTCTTGTGATCCTTTAATAACAAATACTGATTTAATAGTCATGAGGACTTTTTGAGGTGATTTCCTTGCTGTCTTGTTCTCCTTATAGAACTGTATGAAAAAAATAACTTTTATCCTGTAACTCAGTAAAAATATTTATTCATTTATTTGCTTAAGAGCAGCTCCAAGTCATTTAGCATATGAATCTATGCCATATTTACTTCTTCAGTTATCACTTAGAGGCAAAATCTTCTAGACATCTAATAAAGTCCAAGAACCCTGCCCTATTATCTTCTACAACTTGTTCCTCCAATTTGCCGTTTGTCAGCTTCATAAAATGAAACAGTTATTAGGGAAACCTCATTTTCTTTATATATGACAAATTTTAGATTGCACTTCTGAGTGTAACTTCTCACACCCGAATATGTCTACAAGTCACCTGATTTGATGGATGGTGCATTATTGGATGGACATGACCTGTAGCAGTTGGATCCACAGTGGATTCATTCACATTATTTGCATATTTTAATGAAGAGTTTCTATTTTGTTTTGCTTTGTTCTTTTCTTCCAGCGCTAGGGATTGATCCCAGGGCCTTGTAATGGCTAGGCAAGCATACCACCAAGCTACACCTCCAGTGCATTCTGTATTTTAACAGATTGCCATTATTGGAGAGATTACACAGGTATGAGAAATTACACAGGTATGAGAAATTTCACATATGAATGGATATCTTAACACCTAAGTTAAGTTTACTTGCTAAGAAGGGGAATATGAGCTTTATTTCTACATAAGGCTTCAGTACACTCATGTAGAGGCAAAAGATTTTTTTTAACTTCAACACCTGCTAGCCTAGTTAGGCTGTCCACATCAAAAGTATCACTTCTCTTTCATTTCAAGTGAAGTTAATAGGATAACTTTGCCTTGTACTTTTCCTTTCCTGCTAAGAATAATCTGAAATAGTTTATGGTTCCAAGATGAATGTTCATTGGCAGATGTTGATTGCCTATCTTCAACACATGTGACTTCCTGTTCCTATAATCCCACTTGAAACTAATGTTTCCCATCTTCCAGTACTCTTAATTTTGTTTTCCTATTTAGCAAGTCAAACAACTTTCCACTATAAATTTCAAAGATTGCATATGTTTGAAATTATAGCTTCTTATAGCTTCCTCAGCATTAAAAACAGATTTAGAACTTCTAATGCATAGATTTCTTTTATAGCAATCCTGTTTATTCTCTGAAAATTTACCACCTATAGTATGTGTTTCTCCACTTCCAGTCTGCCTTTCAGCAAAGCATGCAAACCATGCTTCTTTCAAATACTGTTTCTACTAGTGGTCTGGCTGAAAATAATTACTGAATTATCATTTTCTTACACAAGCATATATTCTGTTAAATAGAATTGTCTGTTATTAATGATCTGCAATTCAAATATACTCTATAGTCTTTGAATATATACATTTGGATTTATATGATCAACATTCTCTAAATTCTTGCTCTTGCAGTTTTCTTTCTTCTCTTTTTTTTCCTTCATACAATAAGATGTCTCACCTGTGTTTTTTGTGCAGAGGACTCTGCAGGATATTGACTAGACATTTACAAGTAGAACAAACTACACTAATGTCTCTTGAAGAAGGGTTCTGCTCACATTTTGAAACACAACCAAGTAAAATATTGAATGATATATTTTTGCATAATTAAAGTATCAGAATATACCAGTGATCCTCTGGCTTTAGATATATTAATACTTATGATTAACCAATTAAAAATGTAACTTGCTTTCCCAAACTGCCATGTGAGCTGGTTGTTATAAAGTTCTTTCTAAATACACAAAATTGTTTTTCCTAAGTAAAGAAAAATAATAAAATTCAATGAAATCTGAATGTGTAAAACATATTTCTCAAAAAGTTAAAAATCAACAATGAATAAATATAAGAGCTAGTCACAGTGGCACATACCTGTAATCCCAGTGACTCACTAGGCTGAGGCAGGAGGATCACAAGTTCAAAGCCAGCTTAAGCAACTTATCAAGGTCCTTAGCAACTTATCTAGACCTTGTCTCAAAATAAAAAAAATAAAAATAAAAAGGGCTGGAATGTGTCTCAGTGGTTAAGCATCCTGGTTCAATCCCTGATATCAAAAACAAACAAGCTAAAAACAAAAACAAAAACAACTAATAGATATAATAAAAACTAGATTTATACTAACCAATAATACTACTTTTTCCCCCCCTGGTATTGGGGATTGAAACCAAAGGCTATATCCTCAATCTTTTTCATTTTTATTTTGAGACAGGGTGGTGCTAAGTCGCTGAGGCTGGCCTCAGAAATGAGATCCTCCTTTACTCAGATGCCTGAGTCAGGGATTACAGACAAGTTTCATGGCTCCCAGTTGGATAATATTTCTGATGCTTAAGATATAGTCAAAAATATCTAGTGTTCATTTTGCAGCACTGATAATGATGTATAACTGACCACCTTTCTGTTCTAAAAGTAGTTATCATTTATGTTAAGTGATAAAATTTGGAGGTAAGCAGATTATAATTGAAAAATAAATATTCCACCATATTTTAAACTATTTTTGACTCTCATTTCTTATCCCTGCTCTTGCTATGTTGCTCTGCCTCATTGGTCTTGTTCATATAACATCTGCTGCACATGAAAAAGCTTTACATATGACTATGTTGGATGTGAACTTCTTGCTCCATCCATCCATCATTGAAATAGTATCTCTCAGATAACTGATATATTTGTTCAGTGTAGACTCCTGAATAAGAATACAAGTGGCACTATGTTTACATAAACCTATGTGATTCCAGAATATAACTTAACCAGTAAAAACCAGTTTATCCAGCATATAACAAAGAGCAAAACATAAAACATCCCAATGAAGCTAGAAGGTTCTGAAGCCCTAAAGTAACTATTTGAAAAGTAATTGTCATTTGAAGACTTTGAGAATGTATCATTATTTGTGAAACCATACAATCTGATGAAGAAATCTTATCAATATAGCTTACTAATATTACTTTTTGTACGTTTATATTTAAATAGCTACTGTGGACTGAGGTTCGTAGTTAGTTCAGTCACATTGTTTAAATGTTTTATTTCAACTACTACATTATCGATCTTCAAAATGGAAAAAGTCCATATTGAATTTGCTTCTAAACAGTTTTGTCAGACCATATATACAGATACACTAGAGAAATAATTTAAAAATAGAGTAATCACAGACAGTAACAACACCACTTTGGACCTTACTTGTAATCAATAAACAAGATTACAAATAAAATTTGATAAATGGAATAAAATCATTAGCAAAGTTTTTATTTGTTCTTAATTGTTAGTGAAAAATCAGGACTTTTGTAATCAATACATAAAATATACACCTCTTAAGGAGTTAGAGACCAAATTAACTTCATTTATAAAGAAAATATTGGTCTTGCAGTCTGAGACAGATGATGACCATTACTAAAATTTTAGGAATATATCAAGATTGATGCCACAAATAATATGTTAAAGCTCTTTAGAGTTACCATGAGGCACTCACTTTGTCTGAAAAAGGACATTTTATTTTTTAAAACTATGACAATTATTATAATTTCTACCACTTTTCTTATTTAATGTGTGCAATGTAGAAGATCCAGAAGTCACTGAAAATAAGCAGCACAAAGTGTCACAAATATAGAAGAAACAAACAAGTAAGCTACAATGATAATAAAAAGGTCAGTGTTTTGAAAAGTTACTAAACAGTGGTTCAATGGAAACTTGGCAGTAAACAGTGTCCAAAATCACAAAGCAAATCTCCATCAGTATGCAACATTTGGGATTTCTAAAGTTAGAGATGAATGCATTCTCAGCAAGCAATGAAAAGGCCTATAGGGTTACCTGATACCCATCAGTGCCATGTGACAATATCCTTTATTTTGGTACTCATTTATAAAGCCCTATCTCATACTGTTTCTTATTGTTAGCTTTGCATTTATATTTTTTAAGAAACCAAATCCAGCAGAGTAACACAAACTGTTGCAGATAATTGTACTTCAATGCACATCTGTAGATGGGGAGGTTTCCAACTTTTATTATCAATGCTGGCCCACATACTGTTGAGGTGATCTTTCAAAACCATACTTAGAGTGTTATTTACATTGAGGAAACTACCATATATCTAGGAAAAGTAAGTGAAAAATCTGAACCAAATCATCAAATCACAAAGACACTAAATCGAATTTTGTGTTACCTACAAAATAATCCTTGTTCACTTATTTGTTTTTTCATTTAATAAGTAATTATGGATAGCTTATTGGTATTGGTCACTGTTCTAGGAAAGAGGAATACAAATATTTCATGCAATATTCTTCATTTTCTTGTTAGAGACATATAAAAAGCTAAACTAATTAGTTCACAATTTGTATTTATAACACATACTAAGCAAATGAAATAGAGCAGCTTGAGAAGTGGGAATGCCACATGAAGACCCAAAACAAAGTATTTTGACATCCAGTTTCTGGTTTGACATATAAGGGACTGGAAAATATCTTTCCATCCCAACAACATTCAAAAAGTTAAACAAACTGAAAAACAAAAAGATTTTTTAAAATCAGAGAACTAACATCAATGTATACCACTGCCTCTAAAATTGGAGATTCAGACAGGTTGATTCAAAGAATTATGACCGAGCTGAGTGGAGTACCACCAGCGGAAACTTAAGCAGAAACTAGTACCAGAGAAAGAAATCTTAAAATTGACAGAGATTTAGACTCTGTATGGAAAAGCATGAGAGTTAAAATTTCCCTGGCGGGGGGCAATATTAGAAGTATATCACACTGTTCTGAGTTTTACTTCACTCACAGTGAAGACCTCAGAAAAATATTACATGTGCAATGGGAAAGGGGAAGTTAAAAGCAACATATTGAAATATTTCAGAGCATTCTGTTCTTTTCAATGAGGTATGCATTCAAGATTTACCACACTTTTCCATCACTTTATTAAAGACTCACTTATTATATTTCCTTTCACCACTTATGTTATATGGAGTGTTTAACTAAAAATGTCAAGACATACTAAAAAGAAACAAATAATTTCCTGAGTCTGAAAACCATAAAGATATCAGATATACAGAATGCTGTATTTATCATATAAACAATTTTAAATAACTATGATAAGTACAGTAAGTGCTCTAATGGAAAAAACAGACTGCATGGAAGAATGAATGGATAATGTAAGTGGAGTGAAAGAAATGCTAAGATGAAATATAAAGAAGTTAACACTGTAACAGAAACAAAGAACGCATTTGATGAGTTCAGTAACAGACTGGAAGTGACTAAGGAAAGAATCTTTGAACTTGAGTACTTGTCAATAAAATCTTGCACAAATAATAACAACAAGAACAACAATAATAATAATAATAATAATCAGACAAAAACACTGAAAGCAATTAAACAGAATATCCAGGACTAAAAAAGGTTAACATATGGGAAATAGGAATACCAGAAGGAGAAGAAAAGAATGAAGTATTTGAAATAATAATGACTGTAAATTTCTCTAAAATAAGGATGAGACAACAAAACTACAGATTCTGGAAATTCAGAGAACATCAAGCATAATAAATGAAAAACAAAACTAATATAATCAGAAAAAAAAAACACTGTCTCCAATTTTGGAGGCAGTGGTATACTCTGGTCTCAGTTCTCTAATTCTAAACTTCTCCCTAAAGAGGCATAAATTAAAACCAGAAGGTGTGCTCGCACATGACTGTAATCCCAGTGGCTTGGGAGGCTGAAGCAGGAGGATAGTAAATTAAAAGTCAGTATCAGCAATTTAGCAAGACTCTAAGCAACTTACTGGGACCCTGTCTCAAAATAAAAAATAAAAGATTTGGGCATTGACTGTATGGTTAAGCAATCCTGGGTTCAATCCCCAGTATGACAGAGAGAGAGAGAGAGAGAGAGAGAGAGAGAGAGAGAGAGAAGAAATACTGTAATTATTATATATTATTAGGTACTTTTGCTATCTCTGAAATGGTATAATATTACTTGAGAGTGGACTTCAAGTGTTTGTAAATCTATATCACAAACTTCTGGGGAATCAAAATATTAAAAATGTAATTTTAGGAAACAGACAAAAATGAGAAAGAAGAATAAGAGAAATTATTAGTGATAAAGAGAGGTGATACATAATGATGAGGAGAAATTCTTCAAAAAAAACATAATAATTCTCTAAACAGCATTAAAATACCAAAGCAGTGGCATTATAAGAAAACAAACACTGCACAACAAAATTTATTAAGCATTTTTACTTTTATGTTCATCATGAATATTGCTCTAAATTTTTTCCTTGACCCGCCTTTGTCTGTTTTAGTAATCATGGTGATACTGGCTTCATAGAATAAATTTGGCAGTGTTTTCCTCCCTTTAAAAACCATGGACTAATTTGAGGAAGTTTAATATTAGTTCTTCTTTACAGGTATGGTAGAAGTTGTCTGAGGTCATGGACATTTTTTGTTGGAAGGCTTTTAATTGGTGTTTCGATTTCTTTGCTTGAGATTGGTCTGTTTAGGTTTTCTATGTCCTCATGGTTAAATTAGGGTAGATAGTATGTGTCTAGCCAATTTTAAATAATATGTCAGTTTTCCAGTTTATTGGAGTATAAATTTTCAAAATAGTTTCTAATGATTTTCTAAATTTCAGAAGTGTCTCTTTTTTCTTCTGTAATTTATTGATTTGAGTCTTCTCTTTTTTCTTCTTTTCCTTAGTTTTGCCAAGGGTTTATCAATCTTGTTTATCTTTTCAATGAACCAACTCTTCTTTGCAGTGTTACTGTATATTACGTTTTTATTTTCAGCTTCATTAATTTTGATTTTAATGTCAGTATTTTCTGTCTTCTACCGATTTGGGAATTTTTTTTCTAGGACCTTAGTATCTAATATTAGATTATTTATTTGTGATCCTTTCATTTTTTAAATGTACAAACAATGCTTTCAGTTGTCCTCATAGAACTGCCTTCATACTATCCCAGAGATTTTGATATGCTGTATCTCTATTCTCGTTTGTTTCAAGATATTTTTATTTCTACCCTGATTTATTTTATGATAAATTTCTCATTCAAAAGTGTATTATTTACTCTTCAGATGTTAAAGTGGTTTCTGTTTTTAATCTTGTTATTGATTTCTAATTTCATTCCATTGTGATCTGAGAGGAAACAAGAAGATAGTATACCATGATCAAGTGGATTTCATCCCAGGGATTCAACATAGGTTCATCATATGCAAATTAACAAATGTAATTCACCACTTAAATACAGTTAAAAACAAAAATTATATGATACTCTCAATAGGTACAGAAAAAACATTCAACAAAATTCAGCACCCATTTTTGTTAAAAATACTGGAAAGACTAAGGATAGAAGGAATATACCTAAATAGGGAAATAGAACTAGGAAAGACACAGTGGAATGAATCTGAAATAACTTTCTTATGTTCATATATAAATACACCACAGTGAATCTCACCATCAAGATGGGATACTAATTAGAATAAGTTATACTCTATGTATTTATATCTTAAAAGTGTCATGTATATCTAAAGAGAACAAATAAAAAATACTTTGTAAATCCAGACAATAGAGTAGCATACATTGCTAGTAATTGATAAACTAACAAGTCACAAAATACTTGACAGAAACTTAAAAACATTATTGAGTGAAAGAAGACAATTTGAGAAAGACTATTATATTATATAATTCTAAATATTAAATTGTGGAAAAGGTAAACTATGGAAACAGTAAGAAGATCAGTGATTGCCAGGTGTTATACAGGATGGAAAGTTAAGTAAGCAGAACACAGAATTTTTATATCAACAGCACTGTTCTTTATGATACTACAGTGGTAGGTTCATGCAATCATACAATTGTCAAGACCCATATAATGTACAAAACTGAGAGTAAATCCTAATGTAAACTATATATTTTGGATGATTATGATGGGTCAACGTAACTTCATAGAATGTAGCAAATGTAAAACTGTAGTGTGGGTGATTCATAGTGGAGAACTCTGTATAGAAGGGAAACTGAGTGTGTGGGAACTGTATATTTTCAGTCCTATTTTCTCTGAACATAAAATTTCTCTAAAAATAAAATATATCTTTAAAATATTTAATATAGAAGGAAGATATTTCTACCTATTCATCTGACCAAGGATTAATATGCAAAATATATAAGGAACTTGAAAAATTTGATGACAACAGCAAAACCAAATAATTCAATTAGAAGTGGGGAAGTGGGCAGCTGATGTGAATAGACGTCTCAAAATAAGAAATATGAGTGACCAACAAATATACAAAAAAGTGCTCAATATCATGAAATATCAGGGAAATGAAAGTCAAGATTTTAATGTGTTATCGCACCCCATTTAGAACACTTATTGTAAAAAAAATAATGTTCGTGAGGATGTGGAGAAAAAGAGACTCTCATACACTATTAGTGGGATGTAAATTACTACAACCATTATGAATAGTACAGAGAATCCTCAAAAAATTAAAAATACACTTTACTATAGGATGCAACTATTCTATTTCTGAGTACAGAGTCAAAGGAAATGAAAAGAGCAAAACAATGAACCACATGGCCCCATGTTTATTGTGGCACTGTTCACAATGGTGCAGATATGGAATCAACCTAGATGACCATCAATGAATAAATGGATCAATAAAATGTGGCAAATATACACAATGGAATATTATTAAGACAGAAAGAAAAATTTCTGACCTTTGTAGCTAACTGGATGGAACTGAAAGACATTATGTTAAGTAAAATATGCCAGACCCAGAAAGACAAGTACTGTGTATTATCTCCTATAAATGAAAGCTAAAACAATCAACTTGAATGTAGAATAGCAATTACAAGAGGTTGTGAAGAGGGAAGGGTGGATTTGATTAGTGCACACTCTATGCATGTATTGTGATATTATGCTCAACCAATTAATAGGTATAGTTTCACTAATATAGACACATATTAGTGAAAAAGAAAAATAAATATTTTAAACAGCAAGAAAATTGTTCCATGAAATTTTAAAGGTTTAGTATGCCAAAAGGATAGAAAGAAATATTTGAGAATGGAAGTTGGGTTATGTCAAAAAGATAGGAGGGTGTTAAGATGGCAGAATAGAAGCATCTAGAACTCATCTGCTGCTCTGTGAGATTGGACCAAAACAAGAAGTGTATAATGGCATAAAGAGGTAAGTAGATGTGGCTGAGCACTGAAATTCAACAGCAAAGGAATCAAGACCTGGTGAAATTCAGAGACCAAAAATAACACCACAACAAGAGAAGCAGAATACCCCAGGAACTAGTAGTGCCAGCAACACTGCCTGGGGAGGAGAACACTCCCATCTAAGGGGATAAAGATGAAAGAGAGTGCCACAGCTTGGTGCCAAATCCTTAACTTTACAGATATATAGTTTAAATAAATAAAAGACCTGGAGTCTCCATGGCAAGCTAGTTATTGAGAAGGATTTCATTTCCCCTCCTAGTGTAGTTTCAATGTAAAAGAGTCAGGAGCCATACTGAAAGGGGTTCTATTGTCTAGGGAGGAAAACTCTAGAATATTAATATCCCTGGCTCGATATGGACACTCTGCTACCCCAACTGAAAAAGAGGTAGTCTTGCAAGACATATTTTACTCAGGGGAGAGATGCTGACACAAATTTATTGAATGTTATTCATGGAGGGGAACATGGTCTTTGTTGAAAAGGGGAGCAGTGAATACCACCATAAGGAACTGGCAGATCTATGAGCCTGATCTGTGAGTTACAAGGCAAGACCAGTTTCGTGTGGTTGTACATGGGAGCCAGTACTAAAGACATGAGGTTCAAGAATGGAAGAGCGGCAGATCACCTAGTTCGCACAGCTCACCTAGCACACAACTTGGTTATTCAATTGCCCCCTCCCACCATTGGTGGCATTTATTACCCTGCTCTCCCTCTGGGAATACAGCTTAGGAAGGCCCAAAGGTAGTACATCTCTATTATAGTTCCACATTCTTCCTGAATTAATTGTTTGAGAAGGAACTAATGTGGCTCCTGAATTTTTGCTGTCCCTGGGCATGCAGCCTAAAAGGGTACAGAGAAAATATATATCCATGGTCCCCATTCCACCCAAACTTCTTTGGTGAGAAATTAAGCTAAGACATATTTTAACTACTTTCAGTCATAAGTCACCTCCCCCCATATCTTGTGAGTTCAGCTTATGAATGATCAGGGATAAAAAGCCCCAGAACAACTCCTTTCTCCAGTATATGCAACTTAAGAAAACCCATATAAAAGTTTAGATTAGCATGACCCAGGATCCTCCTCCATAATTTGCATTTTCAATCCCAGATTCTGAGGAATATGTGAGTTTTTCTATTTTTTAAATACAGCACCCCCTCATGTTCAAAACACTAGAAAAACTAGGGATAGTAGGAATATACTTAAACATTGTAAAAGCTATCTATGCTAAGCCCATGGTCAACATCATTCTAAATGGAGAAAAACTGAAAACATTCCCTCTAAAAACTGGAACAAGAGAGAGATGCCATCTTTCACCACTTCTATTCAAAATAGTCCCCAAACTTCATCATGTCCACTTAGGACCTGACTTCCTTAATGAAACACCTAAAACACAAGAATTAAAATCAAGACTCAATAAATGAGGTGGATTCAAACTAAAAAGCCTCTTCTCAGCAAAGGAAACAGTAATGTGCATATAGGGTCTACATAATGTGAGAATGTCTTTACCACATGCACCTCAGATAGAGCACTAATCTCCATGATATATAAAGAACTCAAACTACTTAACACCAAAACAACCAAATAACCCAATCAATACATGGGCTAAGGAACTGAGAAGACACTTCACAAAAGAAGATATACAATTGATCAACAAATACATGAAAAATGTTCAGCTTCTCTAGTAATTAGAGAAATGCAAATAAAACTACTCTAAAATTTCATCTCACTCTAGTCAGAATGGCAATTATCAAGAATACTAGCAACAATAAGTGTTGGCGAGGATGTGGAGGAAAAGGAACACTCATACATTTGCTGGTGGGATTGCAAATTGGTGCAGTCACTCTGGAAAGCAGTGTGGAGATTCCTCAGAAAATTTGGCATGGAACCACCATTTGACCCAGTTATCCCACTAATTGGTTTATACCCAAAGGACTTAAAATCAGCATACTATGGAGATACAGCCACATCACTATTCATAGCTACTCAATTCACAATAGCCAGATAGTGGAACCAACCTAGATGCCCTCCAACAGATGAATGGATAAAGAAACTGTGGTATATATGCACCTTGGAATATTAGTCAGCCTTAAAGAAGACTGAAATTATGGCATTTGCAGGTACATAGATGGAGTTCAAAGTATCATGCTAAGTGAATTAAGTTCAATCAGAGAACAAGAGCTTCAATCCTTCACTGCAACTGGAGCAAGAGCCATCTGAATTGCTTTCAAGTAAAAGAAATATTCTCAACTGTGCCCGTGGACATTACCACTATCTCATATGGGTTACCACCACCATTGTAATAGCAACTACAGATGTTGCACATACTCTGCTGTGTATATCACATCTGCCTGAAGTACAACCATGTTCGTACTCATACAAGACCTGCAGAGATAGTGGGTCTCTAAATTCAATATGGTATGGTCTATGCTCAAACCAATTAATCAAATCATAACCAAAGGAGATACAGGGAGATTAAAATAGGGTGTTCAGCTGTAAATAATCACATAAAATACAGTATGTCTAAACCCAAATACACATTGTTACGAAAAAGATGAACATTAAGAAGATCATCACATAAAAGTAGAGATTTCCACCCAAACAAATGTACAGAAATGCACAAAGAAACAAGAAATATAAAAAAAGGTAATATGAAATCTCCTGAAGTTCATAATTCTTTAGAAACAGATGCCAAAATATTGAAGTGGATGAAATAGTGGATCAAGAATTCAAAAGAATGATTTTAGGAAAGCTCAATGAAATTCAAGAGAATACAGAGGAATAGTTCATAGAATTAAGGAAGAACATGAAGGATATGAATAAGAAATTCAACAAATATTTTGAAAAAGAACCAAATAAAATTTTTGTAAATAAATGTTCAATAAGGCAAATAAAAAAAATTCAGTTGAAAGCTGCAGCAACAGACCAGTTCAACCAGAAGAAAGACTATTATAGGATGAAGACAAGTCTGTAAAAATATCACATAAAATAAAAGAGAAAAAATAAGAAAGAACAAAGTCAACTTCCAAGATTTCTGGGACATAATTAAAAGATCAAACATCCACACTATTGGCATAACAGAGGGGGAAGAGCTTCATGTTGAGTACATAGAAAACACATTCAGTGCAATAAGAATAGAAAATTTCACAAATCTTAGGAAAGACATGGACATGCAGGTACAGGAGGCATTCAGAAGACCATATAGATATGAAGAGAAATGAACCTCTACACAGCATATTATAGATAAATTGCCAAAAGTATAGGACACAGAAAGAAAATTAAAATATGCAAAGACAAGAATACTGTCCCATTTAAATAAAGACACAGATTATCAGGAAATTTCTCAATAGAAACCCTAAAGAGCAGCAAGGCATTAAATGTTGCATTTCAGGTCCTGAAAGAAAATAAATGCCACCAAATTTTGACACCGCACAAAGTAATCCTTCAGAATAGAAGAAAAATAAAGATCTAAGATGAACATACAATAAGAGAATTCTTGAATGCCAGATCAGTACGGCAAATTAAAACAAGTAACTGGGTAAATGGATTATAAAAGAAGACCCAACAATATGCTGCCTACAATAAACTCACCTCACCTACAAAGATATATGCTGAAAATGAAAAGCTGGAAAGTGATGTTTCCAGTATTTGGCAGCTGAAATTAGCTATAGATATATCAATCAGAAGAAATAAAGTCACTATATAAAGATGAAGGGGACAATTGATCAAGAAAATATAACAAATTTAAATATACCTGCAGTATGAAAATGATGGGTGATTTACATATTCCTCATTCATCAATAGATCATCTAGACATCAAAATAAAATAAACTAAAACTTCAGAGTTGAAACATTATAAGGGATGGAGTGCAGATCGGTAGCACTTGTTTAACATAGGCGAGGCCCTGAGTTTGATACCTAGCACCTCAACAAATAAATGAAAACAAAACAAATTTAATTGTACATCAAATGGACTTAATCAACATTTAGAGAATATTCTACCCAAAATCTGCACAAAATACACTCATCAGTACATGGAATAAACAATATTATAGGCCAAGAAAAGTCTAAATATTTTAAATAAATGAAATAATGTCCTCATTATCTAAATCTAATGAAATAAAACTAGAAATCATAAGAAAAATGTGCAGAAGTTATAGAAACACATATAAATTCAACAACACACTTTTGAATAGATGGTTGGTTATTGAAAAAATAAGAGAAATTTTAAAAAATCATTGAATTAAATAAAAATGGAAACATAGCAAACCAAAAGTTGTAGGATACAGTAAAAGCACTACAAGTAGAGAAGTTTTTAGTAATGTATGCCTATATTTTTAAAAGTGAGATATCAAGTAAATAACTTAATGATATATCTCAAGGGTTTAGAAAAATAAAACCAACCAGACCCCAAATAAGTAGAAGGAAAAAAAAATTAAGAACCGAGCAAAAATAAATCAACATGAGAATAAAAGATCAATACAATGGATCAATAAAATAAGAAGGTAATTCTATTAGAAGATAAATACACCTGACTTTTTTAAATTATCAAAAATAGAGAGGATGAAGACCCAAATAAATAAATTAGATATGAAAAAGGAAACATTATGATTAATAGCAAAGATATTTAAGAATCATCAAGAAATGTTTTTATAAAACTATATGTAAATAAACTGAAAAATCAAAGAAAATGGGACAAATTTCTGAACACACATAACCTACCAAAATTGAATCAAGATAACACGAAAAAATCTAAATTGACCAATAACAAGAAAATGGATTCACTAATGAATTTCACCAAACTTTTAAAGAAAAACTAACATCAATGTTCTTCAAACTGGTTCATAAAATACAAAAGAAGGAACCCTTCCAAACTCATTCTATGAATCCAAAATTACATTCATATGTAAACCTGACAAGAACATACCAAAAAAACTACAGAAAATATACCTGATGAACACCAGTGCAAAGATCCTCAATATAATAATTACAAATCATAATGAACAGCATATTATAAAGATCATTTGCCATGATTAAATTGGCTTAATTTCAGAGCTGCAAGGCTGCTTCCACTTGCAGAAATCAATAAACAAAATATTGTACACAAATATAGTCAAGGATACAAATCATATCATCTCAATAGAAAAAATCATCTGACAAAATTTAACATACCTTTATGTTTAAGTCCCAGAATAAATTAGTTATAGACTGACTATAACTCAATATGGGCTAAATGTGACAAACACATAGCCAATATATTGAATGGGAAAAAACTACAAGCTCTTCAAGATTAGGAACAAGACAAAGGTGTTCACTCTTATTCAATACAGTACTAGATATTTTACACAGAATAATTTGCCAAGAGAAAGACATATCATGTACACAAATAGCAAATGAGTAAATCAAATTAACCCTGCTTGCAGATGATATGATTCTATAGAGACTATTAGAACTGATAAATAATTTTAGCAAAATAGCAGGATACCAAATCAGCATATGATATTAATTAGCTTTTCTATATACTGAAAATGAACTCACTGAGAAAGAATCAGGAAGTTAATTACATTCTCAATAGCCACACACACACAGGTAGCAACAAAACTAACCGAGGATATGAAAGGTAATATGATGGAAATTGCTAAGTAGTGATGAAATTGAAGAAAATATCAAAAAATGGAAAGATAACCCATGTTTATGGATTGACAAAATTAACATTATAAATTGGACATCTCAAAGTGATTGTTCTACAAATACAATTGAATATCCATCAATGTACAAATGATATTCTTCAGAAAACAAGGAAAAATAACTTAAACATTCATATGGAAATAAAAAGAACTCATAGTTGCTAAATCAATCCTGAACAAAAATAGCAGAGCTGGAGGAATCATAACACATGATTTCAAAATACTATAAAGAGCAATAGCAACCAAGACACAGAGAACAATGGAATGGGATACAGGACCCAGAAATTAATTCGCACATTTCAGTGAACTGACATTTTACAAAGCTGTCTGGAGTGTACCTTGGAGAAAGGAAAGTTTTTTCAACAAATGGTGCTGGGTAAACTGGACAGTTACTTGTAAAAGAGTGAAGTTATATTTCTATCTATCACTCTGTACAAAAATCAATTCAAAGTTGACCCAAAACCTTAAGGTAACAACTGAAACTCTGAAATTACTAGAGGAAAATATAAGGGAAATGCTTCAAGATATTGACAAAGACAGATTTCCTGGATAAGAGATAATTCTAGAAAACAAAAGCAAGAATTGGCTAATGGGATTATATCAAATTAAAAGCTTCTGCACTGCAAAGGAAGCAGTCAGCATAGTGAAGCAAAAAGTAATAGAACAGGAGAAAATATCTTCCAGCTATTCATCTGACATATAATACATAATTTGACATTTCTACAATATGTAAATATCTATAATATGACATATCTATAATATTTAATTAAAAAAATAACATAAAAAGAAGTAGTACATTCTGTAGGCTCTCTCTTCACATTATTGATTGTTTCCTTTGCTGACAAGAAACTTTTTAGTTTGAATTCATTCCATTTATTGATTCTTTTTTAAATTTATTTATTTTGATTCATTGTAAACAAATGGGGTACATGATGTAGAGTCATACCATTTGTGTAATCATACATATATGTAGGGTAATGATGTTTGTCTCATTCAAGGGAAGTGCAAATCAAATCTATGAGATTCCATCTCAGCAAAGTTAGACTGGCTATTATCAAAATACTGAAAACTAACAATGCCTGTGAGGATATGTAGAGAAAGTATTATTACACACTGTTGATGGGAATTTTAATAAGTGTATCCACTGCTGAAAACTGTGAGGAAGTTCTTCAAATAACTAAAAATAGTGCTACCTTATGTTCCACATATCCCACACTTGGGTATATATTCAAAGGAAATTAAATCAGTATATAAAGAAGATACTGCACCTTCATGTATACTGTGGCCCTACTCACAATAGCCAAGATTTAAAATTAGCCTAGGTGTCCATAAACATGAATTAGTAAAGAAAACAAGATATTTATGTATATGTACATATGTATGTAAATACATTACACAATAAAATAATATTCACCCATAAAGAAGAATGAAATCATGTCATTTGCAGAAATATGGAAGGAGTTCAATAATATTATACTAGGCAAAATAAATCATATACAGAAAAACAAGAATTACAAGTTTTCTCTCATGTGGAAATTTTAAAAATAAAAGATGATGTGGAAGTAGAAATGGGACTATGAGCAAATGGCCAAGGTCATGGGTGGAGGATAGGAGACTGAATGGACATGATCAATGCATAATATATGCATTATGAAAATACCACAGTGAAACTAATGAATTTGAGAAATTAATATGTCATAATTACAATAAAATAAAGTCAGTTTCAAATTAGTCTTATTTATACTACCAGTTTAGTCTAGGAATGAATAAAAATATTTGTAAGACAGAGTGCTTCATGGGGCTGAAAGACCAGCATCATATATGAGACATGATTAGAAAACACATTGAAGTTCTAAGAGTGAAGATTAAGTAACTATTATGTGCCATACAATGTTCTATTTAGGTAATGCACATAATCATCAAATAAGAAAAGATGAGTATCTCTCCTCACCAAGATTATATTCTCATCAGTGGAGACAGACAATATGAAGTGAATTTAATAAACAGATGCACATTGTAGAACTTGATGAGGTTTTGGAAATAAATAGAGCAATGTAGAAGACAATAAGGCCTGATAACTAGTTTGAGGTAGAAGTGAGTGCAATTTTAAATTGGGTGTCTAGGTGAAGTTTAAAAGCAAAGGAATGTATTAAAACAGATTTGAGACAAGTGATGAAATCAGCTATTGAGATATCTGTTGAATAACATCCAAGGAAGAGGAACTAAACCCTGATTATATAGAGAAGGAAAATAGGCTTCCCTGTTATGGTCGAAACAAGAAAAGGATGGTCTTTATCTCTACCACTATTTCAAATCATGTAACTATTGTGTTTTAGGTTAACTCTTATCTTTCATATTCCATAGCATCTACATTTTAAAGGGAATTTCAGGATTAAAATAAATGTGAAACATGAAAAAAAAAGGTATTAGTCAATGCAATAGTCAAAAGAACTGCATACAATTTGTAAAGAAAAATTAATGTGATTAATTTAAAATGGCATGTCTTATAAATTTACAAAGCCTAAGATAATCTACACAAATACATAAATATTGCTGTGTGAAGTGAGAGTTTCATAAATTATGAGGTATAATAATTAATGAATAAAATTAATAGTATTCATGAATAAAAATGAAGGCAAATTGTGAGAGATAAGAGAATATTCTATTTGATTCATATACACAATTGTCATCTACCAATAAAAATAAATGAAATAAAAATAGAAACCAAAACTAGATATGTGAATAATCCTAGAACTGGAGCAATAAGTATATGAGATGAACTTAGAACATCCTTCAGTGCCAGAAAGTAAAGTAGTTTTTAATAATCAAAGCTGAAGAAGAGACCAATAGTTTTATGAATATGTTAAGGAGACACTAGAGCCAACTGAGGAATTTCTCAAAGGTCAAGGTTGGAAGAGTTTGAGTAAATAAAATAATATTTCATATTAATCCAAAGTATTATATAATATTATATGATAATCCAGAGTATAAAATATGTATCCCAGAATTGTTGACAATTTAAAGATGCCATGAAGAAGCCATAAAGTGCTTGCTTTAATACAAAGTTAAATTTTTTATTTAATAAAAGGAAAAACTGTATACTAAGTCTGCAAAGACCCAGGATAAGGATGAATCTTCTGTGTATGAAACTGAAATTTCTGCTGGTTTATCTATCACATCTGAAGCTGCAAAATTTATGATCATGTGTGTGATAAGTTCTTAGTTAAAACAGTGGAGGCATTAAAGTATAGTGTTCAGTACTATATGTGATTTAATGCGTCTAGTGTCTTGGAATTTATTCTCCACAGAAGAGGGAGGATTATTGTATATATCCAATGGAATACTATTCAATGTTTTAAAAGAAGGATGTGCCTTTCTTTGTGAAATTATGACATCATAAGTGAACCTGGAGGACATTATGAAATATGAGGTAAACCAGGCCCCAAAAGAATAATATACCACCTGATCTCACATATAGGAGGACTTTAAAATTCAAATTGATTTTGTAGGAGTGATAATAGAATGATGGGTACCAAAAACTAAGAACAGGATTCTGGGGATATGTTGATGGAAAGACACAAAATTTCCATTAGATTAGAGGAAGAAAATCAGGAGATCTATTGTAAAATAATGTTAATTAGATTGATTTATTCATTCCATAATATATATATATAAATCATAACCTCATGCTGTACATCACATATATAGTTCTGTCAATTAAAAATAACCATTTAAAATTTTAAAAATAAGCACAGCACAAAAATGTATATAGATTGTGATGACAAGATTAGAAAGCTTTAGCAAGACATAGGCCATTTATATTTTTTGCAAAGGAAATTTAAGCAACATAATCAATTAGTAATATAAAAAATGAAAACAGTGATTTTATTTCCCTGAGACCTAGATGTATTTAAGTGGTTGAGAAATAAAGGAAGAACAAGCTACACTTTCCCTTTAAATGTATGTGTTTTTCACATCTAGAACTCAAATGTGATAATTAAAAATAGTAAATTTAGCAAACAGTCACAAGTGGCACATGGGTGAAGAGACATAGTGATTATGCATTTAGAACTTGTATAGGCAATATGTTTGCCAATTCACTGACCTTGAGGGAGACATGAAAACAATATAATGCTATTTGAGTTGTATGGAGAATGCTGTACAGAATGAAAGTTCATTATTTAATATTATTCTACATGTGATGTAGGTCTACAAATTATCCAGTAACCAAGTGTGTAGGCTGGCAGGGAGCCAAAGGGCGCGCTTGGTATGCCTGGAGAAAAACAGGAAGCTATTACAATTGGCTACATCTATGCTTGAGCTCGTGATTGCTTGACCTTTAACAGGATTGGGTGGACATATCTGATTGAAATTGCTTATGCATGAGACTGCTTATATATTGAGGGTGAGACTGCTTTTTGGGGGTTTGTTGTTGTTGTTGGGATCCGAATAAAAGAGAAGCTGCTTCATGACAATCTGAGGTGTACGTGTCTTTATGTCCCGCTGGACGGCGACACAAGTGTATTTCACAGTTAAAATGATCACTCCATAACCATAAAAATTCTTTTGTAGCAGCATGCAAATAGTCATTACTTATTTTAGACAGAGCACAATCTGACATTTAGGTCTCATATCTGTATTTTCTCAGTCTTAGAAATCAGAACAGACAAGATTAAATTTATTTATAAAACATCTTCTTTCTTGAAGTCCTAACAAAGAAACCAAAAATTTACAAAGACACCAGATACAGATGAATGTATTTTGTCCTTACTTGTTAAAGTTTTCTTCCCCTTCTGATGGCTTCTAAGTCAAAGATTTTAATGAAAAAAAAATTAAACCATTGTTTTCATTTGATTTTGATAATAAATATATGAACAGTAAATTATTGTATTCATTTCTTATTTTTGATAAAGAGTAAATTTTTCTAACAGCACATACAATTCAATTTACTTTTCATTTGAGAACAAATGAGTAGATATTAAAGAATCTTTTGCAAGTGGCAAAAATGAGGCTTTAAAATATTTTTCCTTTTCTCTGAAAAATCTGTATGTGAGTGTGTGTGTGTGTGTGTAAGTAAATCAAATGTCTACAAGTGCCAAGGTTGTTCACTTCAGTATATATGGGAAATTGGGCTTCATATAATGAAAAATATACCATCTGCTGTGTAGTCCATTTTAGATTCTGTGGAACTCAATATCAGTTCATAATCTGCTATGGTAAAAATGAATATTTTTCCATCTCTATCTAATGTCTTACTTGCTTTTAATATCAGCAACTTTAAAAATTAAAGGCTAGTTCTTTACAATGATGTGTTAATAAATGTGATGTGTGTCAATTCTGAGCCAATGTTTTTAAGAAGTTAATGTGCATTTTTCATGTTCTGTTTTCTTTTTGACCACCTGGATGACAATCCTCTGAGTAACATTATGACTCAAATTTTACAAAAAGCAGAACCCAGAACCTCTTTGGACATGCAGATGAGCAAAAAATAAAGCAGTATTTTATTGATCCATTTCATATTTTCATTATCACGTTCTAGCCTATTGTAAATAACATAGTCCCCAGAAGATTTTTATTTCCTGAAACTAAGATATTACTATGGAACAGTATTATCTCACCATCAAGCATTTCTTAATGAGAAGTATTATTTTTAGGTCTATAGTGTTTTCTAAATGCTAACTTCAATTTGCATGCAGAATATATATCCCATGTTGGCATATAGTAACCTCTTAAATGTTAGAAAGTGTGTATTTCTGAGTGTTAGGAGACTTCAATTGAAATTCCACTTTGTCATTTACTAGTTTCAATAGTTGGTATCATTTATAATCTCTAGCAATCTATTTTCTCATCAGGAAACTGTTTCATAACACATACTCCACAGATGAGTTTTTGTATGTAAAATAAGTACATGAAATAATATTTATGAAAGTTCTGGCATTCACTAATATTAATGTTATTTGAATAACATAATGGTAGAGATAAAAATGACTCCAGTATTTAGATAGAGAAAATGGAGTTCAAAGAATTTAATTCAGTAGCATTGGTGAAATTAAGGAAAGACTGTCACTTTTATTTTCAGTATTTTTTGCCTTCCCTTTTTCAGTAAACTTGGATAATTATTGAGATTAAAGTAAAGATTTAATGAAAACAGTGCTTGGAGGGGATTAACACATTAAACTACTGAGCAAGTAATGAAACTCCGGCATCCTAGATAATTGTTTACAAGTAAAAAATAACAATAAAGTTTGGCAATAGAGAGCTAGTATTGGGTAGCAGGTAAGAGTTAAGAGTTCTAAAACAAGATTGATTACATGCACAAATCTCTCACAGCTTATCTGTATAATTTTGAGAGAGTTATTCAGCTATCTAGGTCTCAATTTCATATTTTGTTAAAAATAGATAATAGTAGTACTTACTTATTGGGTTGTTATGAAGATTAAAGGAGATAATGCATGTAAAGTATTAGGAACCATGTTTGGCACATAGTAAATTCTCAAATGTTAGTTATTTTTATGAGTGAAGAATCTATGATACATATGAGAAATACGGATTTTGAATGTTTGAAGATGAAAAAATCTAATGAATTGCTTATTTTGTCAGCATCTAACATTTTATTTAGTAGCTGAGAAATACCCAATCACCTGTAACAATATTAATTTGATCATAACTTAAACATTCAAGTCCTATTTCATTCACCCATGGCTGGTTACCTAAATACAGGGAAGTTTTTTGCCTTTCATTTTTCAAGTGAAGATAGATAAAAGGAAACAAAGTATGATGCTGGATTGTGGTTCGGTTATCATTCTGAGTCTATTTCCCAATGCCCAGTATGATCAAATGATCAGAAGAAGTGAAAAGCACTGGCATAATTATTTGTAATTTAGTAAGTCTTCTGCTTCCTTTAAAGATTTTTCTCCCTTTATGATACCACTAAATTATTGTTTGTTTGTTTTCTGATCAAACAAATATCTCCATGGTGATCGAAAATGATTTTTTTTAAAACCAGAACACAGTACTTAGAGGAAAATAAAATGATTTCTTTGAAACTCTTGGAGGGAAACACAGATCCCTGTGTGACTCTAACCAGTCTCTGGGGCAATACAACCCTCAACTAATCCACTGAGATGTAGATAGCAGTTCTAAATTACTAACTTCTCCTTAAGAATTGTTATGTATTCAGTGATTTTCAGAGTGTTTAGGTTGCTGTTTAAATTCACAGAATTGCCTTTAAAATACTTTAAGTAAAATGATCTGTGAAGTATAAATATCAGGAAAACCTCTTCAATTTAATGTTTGAACCTAATTTTTTTCTTTGAAAGTAGAACTTTAAGGAAACAATATCAGTGACTTCTTAATATGAGGAAAAATAATCTACTGTCACACCTAAGAAACTTTTAAATAATATCATTTTTCTACATAGTTAACATAGCACATACATTCTATTTAGATTTTTAGTGCTTCTGAAATAATTTACTCATAAATATAAAGGTGTATGTATATGCACTTAAATATATGTGTATATAAGGTTTATAATAGATAATATGCAATTTTAGTTATCCTATTATTAATTAAACCAACAATTCCACTAATGTTGTAGTTAATAATTTTCATTTGCTTCTGTTCCATTTATTGGAGTATTCCCCAAAAATGTGAACAAAAGTTTGCAAAGTCAGTAATGAATAAGTAACCCTACACATCTTATCCTCAAATTGCATTTCTGGGAATGACAAAAGATGGTTGAATAAAGGTGCTTCGTGCTTGCCTCTCCCACCTCCACAAATGACCACAATGATGAGTAAAATGTTACATTTATTGCAGGCGAATGGCACTCCAAACCAACATAGAAGAGACAGGGAGCTCATGACACACACAGGCTTGAGACAGCAGCTCAGAGAAGGGAAAATAACATACTGGCAACTGCAACCATATTCCCTGGCCATGATTACTTCCCATGGAAGGAGAAAGGGTGAGTTTGAGAGTTATAGTTGGCTCCATCATTATAGTAGACACTGCCAACCTCCCTTCAAATGCCAAACTCTAGCAACAGAAGGGAGAGACTTGGAGCATAGTTTGGTGACTTCCTGAAATCTGTACCATAGCTTTGCTCCAGTGAAGGAACTTGCAATTTCTCTCACTGCATACCAGATTTCAGGCTGCTGCAGCACAAGCAATATCTTGGGTTTGGAGAAATGCTTCCATCTGTCATCAATCCCATGCTACTGCTGGACCTTTAAGAACATAGCAATATTGAGCCACCTACTATAATGTAACCAAGCCACATACTCAGCCCACCACCTTAAACATCATGAACCACATAGAAAGCCTGCCACTGCAGATAGACCCTAGTCACAGAAAGCTTCTCTTGGGCCCAAGTGTGTGTCACCATAGCTGAGGAAACATCACTACTTTCCATGTGTCTGGCACCATCACTTTCATAGCAAGAATGTCCAGCAGTGGCCATTCACCACTACAACCATGCACACCATATCGTCCTGGGCCTCTAGAGTACACCCCCACCCCACATTCCCTGGAGACAGAAAGGCTTTCCAACACATAAACCAATCAATTATAGCTCGATAAACTGTAGGGAGAAAGTATTATGGTGCACAACTGAAATCAAAGTTAAGATAGCATACCAAACTGATACTGACACCTCTTGAGACATCTGCAGAAGAAAGCCATTTACAATGAAAATCACCTTATAGAAGTAAAAACAACTAATCAATCACATGAATAAATATCAGTGTAGGGTCACAAATTATACAAAAAAATCTAGGAAAGATGATGTCTCCAAATAAACACAGTAACTCTCTAGTAACAGACATCAAAGAAAAGGATATTAAAAAATGTATTGTGAAGAATTCAAAAGGAAAACAAAAAAAAAAAGGAAAACAAATGAAATTCAAGAGAATATAGGCAGGTCATTCAGTGAAATTAGAAAAACAATTCATGATGTGAATGACAAATTCAGCAAAAACATAAAGATCTTTAAGAAGAATAAAACTGAAATCTTGGAATATAGACATAAAAAATTAGACAAAATAGAGTTGAAAAATTTTCTTTTTTTTATTTATTGTAAAAAAATAGGGTACAACTTGTTTCTCTAGTTCTACATGAAGTAGAGCCATACAATTTGTGTAATCACACATTTACATAGGGTAATAGAGTTTGATTCATATTTCCTTCCCCCCACCCCTTTCTCCCCTCTTTTCCCTCCGTAAAGTCCCTCCTTCCTCCATTCTTGCCTCTCTCCCACCCACCATTATGCATCATCAACTGCTTAACAGAGAGATCATTCATCCTTTGGTTTTTTTGGAATTGGCTTATTTCACTTAGCATGATATTCTCCAACTTCATCCATTTGCCTGCAAATGCCATAGTTTTATTCTTCTTTATAGCTGAGTAATATTCCATTCTCTCTCTATATATATCACAGTTTCTTTATACATTCATCAGTTGAAGGGCATCTACGTTGGTTCCACAATCTGGCTATTGTGAATTGAGCAGCTATGAACACTGATGTGGCAGCATCACTGTAGTATGCTGATTTTAATTCCTTTGGGTATATGCCAAGGAGTGGGATAGTTGGGCCAAATGGTAGTTTGCATTCCAAGTTTTCTACGGAATCTCCACACTGCATTCCAGAGGGGCTACACTAATTTGCAACCCCACCAGCAATGTATGAGTGTACCTTTTTCTCCAATCCTCACCAAATCCTATTGTTGCTTGTATTGTTGATAATCGCCATTGAAATTGGACTGAGATGGAATCTTAGGGTAGTTTTGATTTGCATTTCTCTTACTACTAGAGATGTTGAAAAATTTTTTCATATATATGTTGATTGCTTTTAGATTTTCTTCTGTGAAGTGTTTGCTCATTTCCTTAGCCCATTTTTTGATTAGGTTATTTGAATTCTTGGTGTAAAGTTTTTGGAGTACTTTATAGGTTCTGGAGATTAGTGCCCTATCTGAAGTATATGTAGCAAAGAATTTCTCCCACTCTATAGGCTCTCTCTTCACATTGTGGATAGTTTCCTTTGCTGAGAGAGAGCTTTTTAGTTTGAATCTATCCCAGTTATTGATTCTTGCTTTTATTTCTTGTGCTTTGGGGATCCTGTTAAGGAAGTCTGATAGAAGATTTGGACCTACTTTTTCTTCTATAAGATGCAGGGTCTCTGGTCTGATACCAAGGTCCTTGATCCATTTTGAGTTGAGTTTGTGCAGGGAGAGAGATAGGGGTTTAGTTTCATTCTGCTGCATATGGATTTGCAGTTTTCTTAGCACCATTTGTTGAACAGTCTCTCTTTTCTCCATTGCATGTTTTTGGCACCTTTGTCTAGTAGGAGAAAACTGTATTTATTTGGGTTTGTGTCTGTGTTCTCTATTCTGTACCATTGATCTAACTGTCTATTTTGGTGCCAATACCATATCATTTTTGTTAGTATTCCTCAGTAGTATAGTTGAAGTTCTGGTATTGCGATACCCCTGCTTCACTCTTCCTGCTAAGGATTGCTTTAGCTATTCTGGGTCTCTTGTTCTTCCAGATGAATTTCATGATTGCTTGCTCAATTTCTGGGAGGTATGTCTTTAGGATTTTAAATGGAATTGCATTGAATCTGTATAGCCCTTTTGGTAGTATGGCCATTTTGACAATATTAATTCTGCCTATGCAAGAACATGGGAGATCTTTCCATCTTCTAAGGTTTTCTTTAATTTCTTTCTTTAGTGTTCTATAGTTCTCATTGTAGAGGTCATTCACCTCTTTTGTTAGATAGATTCCCAAGTATTTTATTTTTTTCAAAGCTATTGTGAATGGGGTAGTTTTCCTAAATTCTCTTTCTGAGGATTCACCATTTATGAATAAAAATGCATTAGATTTATGAGCATTGATCTTATATCCTGCTACCTTACTGAATTCACTTATGAGTTCTAAAAGATTTCTGGTGGAATTTCCTGTTTCCTCAAAATATACAATCATGTCATCAGCAAATAGGGATAGTTTGAGTTCTTCTTTTCATATCCATATATGTTTAATTTCTTTGGTCTGTCTAATTGTTCTGGCTAGAGTTTCAAAGACAATGTTGAGTAGAAGTGGTGAATGAGGTCATTCCTGCCTTGTTCCAGTTTTTAGGGGGAATGCTTTCAGTTATTCACCATTTACAATGATATTGGCCATGGGCTTATATAGATTGCCTTTACAATGTTGAGGAATGTTCCTACTCTTCTTATTTTTTCTAGTCTTTTGAGAAAGAAAGGATGCTGTATCTTATCAAATACTTTTACTGCATCTATCAAAATAATCATGTGATTCTTGACTTTAAGTCTGTTGATACTACATTTATTGATTTCCAAATGTTGAACCAATCTTGCATCCCTGAGATAAAACCCACTTGAACGTGGTGCACTGTCTTTTAAATATGTTTTTGTATGTGATTTGCTGAAACATTGTTGAGAATTTTTTCATCAATTTTCATTAGGGATATTGGTCTGAAATTTCTTTCCTCAATGTGTCTCTGTCTGGTTTAGGTATCAGTGTGATATTGGCTTCATAGAATGAGTTTGGGAGGGTTCCCTCCTCTTCTATTTCATGGAATACATTGAGAAGTATTGGAATGAGCTCTTCTTTAAAGGTTTTGTAGAACTCAGCTGAGAATTCATCTGGTCCCAGACTCTTCTATGTTGATAGGCTTTTGATGACATCTTCTATTTCATTACTTGAAATTGATCTATTTAAATTGTGTATGTCTTCCTGGTTCAGTTTGGGTGAATCACATGACTTTAGAAACCTTTTTATGTCTTCAAGATTTTCTATGTTTGTTGGAGTATAGATTTTTCAAGATAGCTTCTAATTATGTTTTTTATTTTACTTGTATCTGTTGTGATATTTCCTTGTTCATTCTGAATTTTAGTAATTTGAGTTTTCTCTCTCCTATTTGTTAGTGTGGTTAAGGGTTTACAAATTTTCTTTATTTTTTCAAAGATCCAACTTTCTATTTTGTCAATTTCTTCACGTGTTTCTTTTGTTTCAATTTCATTGATTTCAGCTCTGATTTTAACTATTTACTGTCTTTTATTGCATTTGGTGTTGATCTGCTCTTCTTTTTCTATGGCTTGAAGCTGTAGTGTTAGGTCGTTTATTTGTTGATTTTTTCTTCTTTTATTGAATGTGCTCCATGAAATAAATTTTCCTCTAAGTACACCTTTTATAGTGTCCCAGAGATTTTGGCATGATGTATTTTTGTTCTTGTTTAACTCTAAGAATGTTTTTATTTTCCCCCTGATGTCTTCTGTTATCCATTCATCATTCAACAATGTATTATTTAATACCAGTTGTTGGAGTAGTTTCTCTTTTTTATTCTGTCATTTATTTGTAATTTCAATCAATTGTGATCTGATAGAATACAAGGTAGAATCGCTATCTTCTTGTATTTATTAACAGTAGCTTTGTGGCATAATATATGGTCTATTTTAGAGAAGGATCCATGTGCTGCTGAGAAGAAAGTGTATTCACTCACTGATGGATGGAATATTCTATATATGTCTATTAAGTCTAAATTATTGAGTATATTTTTGAGATATATGGTTTCTTTGCTCAATTTTTGTTTGGAAGATCTCTCCAGTGGTGAGAGAGGTGTGTAAAAATCACCTAGTATTTTTGATTTGTGGTCTATTTGATTCCTGGAATTGAGAAGGATTTGTTTGACGTACATGAAGGAGCCACTGTTTGTGGCATAGATATTTATGAATGTTATATCTTGCTGATTGATGCTTCCCTTAAGCAGTATGAAATCTCCTTCTTTATCCCTTCTGACTAACTTTGGCTTGAAGTCCACATTATCTGAAATGAGGATGGATACTCCAGCTTTTTTGCTGAGTCCATGTGCATGATATGTTTTCCCCCATCCTTTCACCTTTAGTCTATGTGTATCTCTTTCTACGAGGTGAGTCTCTTGCAGGCAGCATCCTCTTGGATCTTTCTTTTTAATCCAATTTGCCAGTCTATGTCTTTTGATTGATGAGTTCAGGCTATTAACATACAGGGTTATTTTTGAGATTTGATTTGTATTCCCAGTCATTTGGCTCATTTTTGTTTTTTGACATGACTTGGTTTCTCCTTTATTTGGCTATTCCTTTAGGCTAGTTCCCCCCTTTGCTGATTTACATCATTGCTTTTCATCTCTTCCTCATGGAATATTTTGCTGAGAATTTTCTGTAGTATTGGCTTTCTATTTGTAAATTAGTTTAGCTTTTCTTTATCATGGAACAATTTTATTTCATCATCAAATCTGAAGGTAAGTTTTGCTGGGTATAAAATTCTTGGTTGGCATCCATTTTCTTTCAGAGTTCAAAAAATGTTGTTCCAGGTTCTTCTCGCTTTTAGTGTCTGGGTTGAAAAATCTGCTGATATCCATATTGGTTTCTCCCTGAATGTAATTTGATTTTTTTCTCTTGAAATTCTGTCTTTATTTTGTATATTAGGCATTTTCATTATAATGTGCGTTGGTGTGGTATATTGCAATTTTGTACAATTGGAGTCCTATAAGTCCCTTGTACTTGATTTTCCATTTTATTCTTCAGATTTGGGAAGTTTTCTGATAGTATTTCATTGAATAGATTGTTCATTCGTTTGGTTTGTTTCTCTGTGCCTTCCTCAATCCCAGTAATTCTTAAATTTGGCTTTTTCATGTTATCCATAATTTTTGTGGATTCTGTTCATGATTTCTTAACATTTTCTGTTTTGTCAACTTTGTTTTCAAGATTAAATATTTTGTCTTCTATGTCTGAGGTTCTGTCTTTCAGGTGTTATTTCCTATTGGTGATGTATTCCATTGAGTTTTTCACTTGGTTTATTGTTTCCTTCATTTCAAGAATTTAGTTTGGATTTGTTTCAGAATCTCATTCTCTTTATTGAAATGATCCTTTGCTTACTGCATTTGCTCTTTTAACTGTTGATTCATGTGATCATTCCATGCCTGCATTTGCTCTTTTGTTTCATTGTTTGCTTCCCTGATCATTTTAATTATGTACATTCTGAACTTCCTTTCTGACATTTCTTCTGCCATGTTGTCTTTGGGTCAGAACTAATAGTTGGATACAATTCCATTCAAGATGACATAGAATGAAGCTGTCCATGTTCATGCAATTCATCTAAAAATATCTGAAAAGATTCCCTATTTTTATGCTGTCGTCTCCTTTCTCTCAGCAAACTCTTCTGTTTTTCTTCTTCTTCTTCCTTTTCTAGAGCCCGAATATGCTGTTCAAAGCAAATTAATGCATCTTCTTTGTCCATGTTCTGTAACTCCTCATCTTCTGCAAAAGTTGGATTATCCATTAGGTACTGCTGAGCTTCAGACCAAGTCATAGAGTATATTACATTAGCCATGTTGTCAAGTATGTTTTTTAAGGCTTCCCAATTTCTTTTCTGCAACTGCTTTGCTTGTTCCTTTTCTTTTTTTGACAGAAAGAACAAAACATCTTCATAGATCTCAAGACGATAACATTCTGATATTGCATTCCAGACTTCCATCTCTCCAAACATTTGCTCTGCCTTTTTATATCTGGTTGTGGAAGTCATTTTCTCATGATTTTCAAGAAAACGCTGGAAGAATTCCTTAGCCTCTTTGTATTTTGATCTTGCTTCTTCTTTTTCCTCTTTCTCTGTCTGGACTTTATAGGCATTAAAGGCCTCCTTTTTCTCACTCAACTTTGCTAACGCACTATATCGAGGATCATTAATGATCATTTTCATAGCTTGCTCCCATGAAGCATTGGATGGTACCCGCATTTCTTTCAATAATTCTTTAAATGCTTGCTTTGCTTCTTCTTTTGTATTCCAAGTATATGTTTTTTTTTTGCTGGTTGGCTCTCTTCCTCCTCTTTTTTGGGAGTAAAATCAGTTACAGTTTCCTGCTTACATGTTTCTTCTCCAGTATTACTGGATACTTCAACACTCAGATCTTGAATAGCAGAGGTATTAGTAAGTTGTGCTTGTTCCTCAGTTGATATAGTTTCTGTATTTTCATTATCTACAACAGTAGCAACAATGGAAGTAACTTCAGGCTCAGGAACAACTGGAACAGTTCCGACAGTATTAGTGGTAGAAGTGGAAGAACTGGCATTGGCTGCAGCAGCAGCTGCCGTAGCTGCTGCTGCTCCTGCAACAACAGCGGCTGCAGCTTCTGCAGCAGCCATGGTGCTCATTGTAGTGGGAATTTCTTTTGTAGGAACTGGGGCTGCTAATGTTGTGGTGCACTCTTCTTGCTTGCTGCTTTCTTCAGCTTTGATCATGGCTTCGAGATCCTCAAGTTCTTTAGGTTTTGCCCAGCAGGATTCTTTTGTTTGAGAATTATAATAGTAAGGTTTTCCAGAATCAGATTTGTATTCCTTCCAGGGGCATTTAGATAACAATTGCTCAGCAGGTGTTTTAAGATCATCTGGTTTCTCGCACATAGACTGTTTTGTTTCAGTATTATAGTAGTAAGTCCTTCCTTCAGGGGATTTATGTTCAGTCCACATTGATTTCTGAAAATACAAGGTTAATAATTACCGTGCTTGCCTTCTAATTGTGGAGAGAATTAAAATCCTTGTAAAAACTTACAAATGTGATTCTTGTTTGATATGGATTGAATATGGTTTCTCCTCACTAAAGTTCATGCTGAAGCTTGTCTATCATATGGCAATGTTGGGAGATGGTTCCTTTAAGAGGTGATTAGTTTCTGAAGAATTAATGTTTTTTTTTTTTTTTTTTCTCCATGGAGGGAGTTCTTGCTTTTGGAGACTGAATTTGTAACTTTGAGTGGACTGTTATAGACTTTAGCCTTCAGTTTCATGTCTTTAGTTCTTTTTTTACCATGTGATCATTTCCATCACATTCTGTTCTCATTGCACTTCCCCCAGGTGAATACTTCTGTCACTTGTGAAATATTCAAAAGTCTCTCATCAGATTTGAACAGATTTGGGTGGCTTGATCCTGGACTTTCAGCTTTCAAAACTGTGAGCTATATCAACTTCTTTCTGCACCAGATGTTGTGCCTGCAGCTACATCCATACTATTTACTCCTGGTGGTAAGGCAGGTTGCATGGAAGCCTGAGACATATGAGACATCATTATTCCAGGCATTACTGAAGACATCATTCCAGGCATTTGTCCCACTGGTGGCCCCCGCATAGGAGGCATCATTTGTGGCATCATTCCATGAGGTACAGGAGGCATATTTGCTCTGTGACCCATAGGGTGCATTCCCATTGGTGCATAATGCATGCCAGGGTGCCCCATCATGAGGCCTCCACGTTCGGCTCCCGTCCCTGTCCTCATCGTTGGGCTCAGACTCTGTCTTTGGATTTTATTGATGTAGTATCTAGGTTTGTTTGGGACATTTTCTTCCCTTGTTTTCTCATATTGCTCAGGTATCTTCCCTTCTAGTAGTGAAAATCTGAGATATTGCAGAATTACCCTTTTGACTTACAGTTTCCCTGTAGATTTCCAATATCTCACTTCCTAACCTTCAGTAGCCTGAAGTCTTGAAGAAACTTGATAATGCAGTGACCCACAAGGAATCTGCACCTCTAGGGGTGGTGGCTCTCAGGTGGGGTATATTCCCTGGTAGTGGGCAGAGTCGCCTCCATGTGTTGACCGATGGTCAGCCAAAGGGGAACTAGACTGCACCCTGGGGCATGGCTGGTCTGGGCTTGTGTCTCTGGTTTTTGGCCCCGGTGGGAAAGCCTTGACCAGTGGGGAATACTCACCTGGGGGGAAGTTTCGCTGGGCAGCTCTCCTCCAAGAAGTTCCCTGCAGTGTGGAACTACCACCTGGGTTGGGGAACCTCATTCTGTGAGGATGTGTCTTGCTAGGCAAGCCCTCCTCTGCAATGTTCCTGGATGTCCAGGTTCACTGCTCCAGTGGGGGCGTCTTGCTGGGCAATTCTTTTCCATGAATTTCCCTGCGTTCCTGGACCACCACCCTGGCCACAGAGCCTCTCCCAGGGGGTAAGACTCACCCAGTGGCTCTGAGTTGGTCCCTAGTGTCTCAATACCTCCTTTTCTTAAATCCTGTGTCTTGGAGCGACATGGAATGCAGTCACCCTCTAGTCCACCTTCTTGAATCCAAGTTGAAAACTTTAATGGCAGATTACATGAAGCAAAAAAAAGAAAATCTGAACTTTAAGAGAAGTCTTTTGAAATATGCCATACAATAAATAAATAAATATATAAAGAAAAATTTTAAAAAGAGAAAGAATTGGTAAAAGTGGGAAATAAAAAAGAAGAGATCTTTTGAGACTGTTGGGACTTCAATAAACAAATAATTACATGTGGTTAATCCCTAAAAGTGAGGAGAAGGAGAAAGGCATTGAAAACTATTCAGTAATATCTGGAAATTTCCTTAATCTCAGGAAAGATATTGACATTCAGGTACAGGAAGCCAATAGTACCCAAAATAGACATGGCCAGAAAATAATCCTTATCATTGCACATTATAGTTAGTTTTTCAAAGCTAAAAGACAACAAAAATAGCATTTCTGAACTAAAGTCAGTTGTAATTATTAGAAAAAATGTGTATATTTTTATTTTAGGGCAAAACTAATGACATATGGAAGGATAAATAGTATTGGGACAATTATTCAGAGAACCTATAACCATATATTGATTTTCTTCTAACATCTTTGATATGAGTGATAATAATGAATTCTTCAAAGCTAGTACTTTCCCTCCAAAGTAATTTTTATTGATTTAGTTTATCTTCCAAAAAAATTGTCTGTTTCACCTTGGAGAATAGAATTACTATCTCCATTTTTTTAAATGAGAGGTACATTTTGGAATTGAAATGTTTTCTTAATGGTTGCAACCTACTATGGGTTGACTTGTATTCAAGAAAATATTAATGTGAAATTCTACCAAGGTGGTTGGATTTGAAGATGGAGACTGTTGAGAATTAATTAGGTTTAGATCAGTTCATGAAGGTACAACCTCAATGATAGAATTACTGCTCTTATAAGAGGAGATAACAGAGTAAACACTCATCTTCTCTTTTGTCTCTGTCCCTCTCTTCTTCCCTTACACCCCTCTCTCTTTCTTCCACTGCATCTCTTGCTTGCTCTCTCTCTTCCCCCTCTGTGTTTGAATGTTTGTGTGTGTGTGTGTGTGTGTGTGTGTGTGTGTGTCCTGTGAGAAATAATGAGAAAGTGGGCATCTACATGCCATTATGAGATCTGAACTAGCAGGCACCTTGAACTGTATGAAATAAAATCCTCTTGTTTAAAACATGAAAATTTTGAAATCTATGAAATTTTGTTATGGCAATCTGAGTTAACTAATATATAACCCTTTCCAATTTAAAAGCAAATACACAAGACTTCTACAGGAACATGAAAAGATTACAATCAGATTAATTTACCTTATAAAGTATTTTGCCTTCAATCCTTTGTTCCTTTGTTTACTTTAGAAATATTTGAGATCCAATGAATGCAAATCACACTTGCTACTACATATTCTGATTTTGCTTAATGGTTATTGCTATGGTATTTTAAAACAAAAATGTGAATAGCTGTATTCTCACTATAAAGTCTACATACAATTTTCGTCAAATACTCTGATAGGCTTGCCAAAATTTAGGATTTGTAGATCTTAATCTAAGACTACTAAATGACAATTGCTGTGGTAGTTCCCTGAACTCTCTGTTTCTATAATTTTAAATATATTTCATTTTTTTTGGTTACTGGGAATTGAACCCAGGGAAACTTAACCACTGAATCACATCCTCAACATTTTAATTTTAAATTTTGAGAGAGGGACTCACTAAGTTGCTTAGGGCATCTGTAAGTTGCTCAGGTTGGTCTCATACTTGTGATGCTCCTGCTCCGACCTCCCAAGTCCCTGGGATTACATGCATGCACCACCACACCTGGCTAAGATTTTCATTCTTAATGTATCCTAAAATTTGATACTCAATAATTTGGAGGACTCAGTCAAGGATACAGAAAACTTGGAGCAATTGTGAAACAAATATCACAGCCCTCAGTCTTCCCAGGAGTTCAATTTTAAGTTCAATTTTTTAGTTTTTAGAAAAACTAAAAATATGGTTAATTATAAACCACTGAGATTGATCAAAGACCCAGTAATTATGGCACAATACCAGTACACATATCTGTTCTACTCCTGATAAATTCGTCATCTCTTACACAAGCCAAATCTTGCCTACATCTAAGCCTATGATCATTCTGTCCAAATTTTTATTCATTAATTGTTCACTACTTATTTACTATGTGCCAGGCAGTTTCAGGAAGCAGGAATAAAATAGTCACTAGATAGTCAAGGCTCCTAACTTTATGCAACTTACTTTCATTAGGGGGTCAGAAAATTATAATGATAGAATAAAATAAGCATTTAAATTTATCATAAGATCTATGATGAAAATAAAGAAGAGTATATTAGAGAAAGCTACTGAATAAATGTGTGGTAAAGTACGTAGTAGGTATGGTCATCAGAAAAGGTCTTCCTATAATGGTGAGAATGAATTAATGTGAGACAAGACAAAGTCAGTGTGTTTCAAGTTAGAAAAATGTTCACAGACTGCAGCAGAGCACATGAAAATGAGAGTCATAAGAGATGTGGTGGGAAGGGCTGTCAGGGCCTTTACTGTCCAAAAGCAGTGTAATATTTTTTGAAACACAAATACATTGTGAAATTCATAAATTGAGCCAGTTAATATATATAATACTTCACATACTCATCATTTTTGTTATAAGAACACTTAGCAATTTTCAAGAATATGCTATATTACAATTAACTAGAGTAAATACATTTTATATAAGAACTCTTGAACTTATTCCCCCAAATCCACTACACTCCACCGTCCCGGGTTACCATTCTATTTTTCACTTCTATAATTTTAACTAATTTGCATTACATGTGTAAGTTATATCAGGAAACATTTGTCTTTCTGTGCCTAACAAATTTCATTCACCCTAATGCCCTGCAAGTTCATCCATGTCATCATAAATGACAGGATTCCATTCTTTTTCAAGGATGTATAATATTTCATTATGTATATGCATCACATTTTCTTTATTTATTCTATCATAAACTTGCATTGATTTCATGTATTGGCTATTGCAAACAGGACTGGAAAGAATATGGGAATACAAATATCACTGACATAATGATTTAAGTTTCTTTGTAAATACACTTACTGGAGTGGTTGCTGGATTATATCATAGTACTATTTTTAAGTTTTTGAGGACAATCAATTTACCAATTAATATTCCCATGAACAGTGTTAATGAGTTCCCTTTTCTGCATATCCTCTCCAATACTTGTTATCTTCCATCTTTTTGATAATTAACATCCATTCTAATACATATAAAATGATATATCATTGTGATTTTAAATGGTATTTCTCTGGGGATTAGTGATGTTGAGTTTTTTTTTTTTTTTATATTCCTGTAGGCTACATGTTTGTTTTCTTTTGAAAAGTAGGTCCTTGGATATTTTGCCTATTTGTGGTTTAGTATTTATTTTCTTGTTATTTGTTTTCTTGTTGAGTTGGGTTCATTATATATTTGGGACATTAATTTCTTATCGTAAGTATGACTGGAAAATATTTTCTCATTCTGTATGTTGTCTCTTCACTTAGCTTATTATTCTACTAGTTGTGCAGAGGACTTTAATTTGATATAATGAAAGCTTTTGTTGTCTGTTCTTTTGGGGTCATATGTAAGAAATCATTGTGTAACTGGGCACAGTGGCACACACCTGTAATCCCTGCAGCTCAGAATGCTGAGGCAGGACAATCAAGAGTTCGAAGCCAGCTTCAGCAAAAGCAAGGCACTAAGCAACTCAGTGAGACCCTCTCTCTCAATAAAATACAAAATACGCTGGGGATGTGACTCAGTGGTGAAGTGTCCCTGAGTTCAATCCCTGGTACTACAAAAAAAAAAAAAAAAAAGAAAAGAAAAGAAAGAAGTCATTGTATAGATCAATGACATGGAGCTTTCCCCTAGTTGTCCACTAGGAATTTTATAGTCTCCAGTATTAACTTTATGTCTTTAATTCATTTGGAACTGAATTTTTGTTTCATGTATAAGGATCCAATTTCATATTTCTGCAGGTGGATGTTGTGTTGTCCAAATACCATTTATTGAAGGAGACTGTCCATTCTATCTTCTTGGCACATTTGTAAGAGATTAGCTAAGCATAAATGCATTAATTCATTTCTGTTATGTAATATTGGTCCATGCATTTGTTTTTTCTCCAATATCATAACTGTTTTGATACCTATATCTTTATTGTGTAATGTAAAGTCATGTAGTATGACACCTTCAGACTAACTCTTTTAACTGAAGACTACTTTGGTCTATCAGGTACTTTGGGATTCCATATAAATTTAAAATGTTTTTCTGCCACAAAAAAAGTTTTCAGTGGAATTTTGGAGAGAATTCCATCGAATAAATAGAACATCTTATTTAATATGGACATTTTAACAATATCAATCCTTCTAATCTAGTAATATAGAATAGCTTCCCATTTATTTGTGTCTTTTTCACTTTTTGTCATCAATGATTTCCACTTTCAATTTTACAGGTATTTCAACTTCTTTGGTTAAATTTATTTGTAAGTATTTTATTATTTCTTATATCTATTGTAGGAGTGATTTCTCTCATGATTATTTTTCAAAATTTATTTAAGTACCCAGATTTTTTATGTTGATTTTGTAGCCTGCACTTTTATTAAATTTGTTTATTCTAATAGCTTTTTCAGTGAATCTTCAGGATTTTCTATACAAAAGATTATATTGTCTGAAAGAATTCTTAATTTCCTTCCTTTCTTCTTTCTAATTTACTTGTCTTTTATTTTTCCCTTGCTTAAATTCCCTGACTAGGATTTACAGTACTGCGTTCACTAAAAGTGGCCTAACATATAATCTATCCTTAAGAATGTTACATGTGGGGCTGGGGTTGTGGCTCAGTGGCAGAGCACTTTCCTAGCATGTGTGAGGCACTGGGTTCAATTCTCAGCACCACATAAAATAAATAAAAAAAATAAAGGTATTGTGGCCATCTACAACTAAAATGTATAAAAAAAGAATGTTATATGTGTACTTTTGAAAAGTATATTGTGCTACAATTAAGTGGAATAATCTATATATTTCTGTTCAATCTATTTGGCCTAAAGAGTAGCATATATCTAATATTTCCTTATTGATTTTATGTGTAGATGATCTAAATAAAGCTCTCACTGCTCCACTTATTTTCCACTTGTTGGAATGTCTTCTTTCAATCACTTTGCTAGAATTCTTTGTATGGCCTTACAGGTCAAGAGAATCTCTTGTAGAAAGCATGCATTTGGGTCCGTGTTTTTTTTTTTTTCTCCTTTTAGCCACTTTTTGTTTGTCTATTAGAGAATTTAATACATTTGCACTTGTATCCACTATATAAGAAGTTGCTAACATCAGTTTGTTAATTATTTTCTGATAGTTTTCTATGTCTTTTGTTACTTTCATCCTATATGGCTGTCTTCATTTGTAATTAGGAGAGGAGGAGGACGGTGAGAAAGGGCAGAGGGTTCAGTCACTATGGACACTGCAGGGATTGGAGAACAGGAGGGGACAGAGGACAGTGAGGAAGGGAAGATTACTCAGTCACTTTGGACACTGCAAAGAAAGGAGAGCAGGAGAAGACTGCAGAGAGAGAAAAAAGCAAAGGACTCACTCATTGTGGATACTTCACATAGGGATAGCATGAGAGGACTTCTTTCTTTCCTTGTTCATTTCCTTCCCAGTATTCTTAATTTCCTTCCTTTCTTTGTTCTTAAATATTTATTAAGATCATACTCCCTAGACTGTTCAGTTCTGAACACTCACAATGCACTAGCAAATAATAAAATTTGTCCATAATATGATCTATAATATAGTTGAAGGATAGACTATAAATGTGTAAATAAGTAAAAAAGCATATACATGTATTCTTGTGTGTGTGTGTGTGTGTGTGTGTGTGTGTGTGTGTACCAGATGTAGTTATTTAGTACTGAGAATAGGAATAGACAATAAGAAGAGTATCAAAACACAAATGTTAGTAGAATGTTCCTGAATGATACACAATGAGTGTGATCTTTGGCTAAAGACTTAAAGATGGTAAGAGCAAGACCCATGTGGATAAAAGAGTGGGAAAGACAATAAGTAAGCTATCAGAAGATACAGAAATTTAAGGTGTTTAAATTTGTTGGCACATGCTTCATAAATGGGCAAAAATAAATTTTAATCCCCAAAAGATAAATGTTAGACCATATTGAGAGCCTTCACTGCACTTCAGATTAAGTCTTTTGTACATATATCTGTAGAAAAAAAGAAATCCATCTGTGTACTCTTCAAGAACTTCAGTTTGTCCTTTTGACCTATTTCTATATACATGAACAGCAACAACAAAAGTTTAGAGTGAGTCTAAGACAGAATGCTGTCACTATTTTCCAGGTATTTATGGCACATTATTTAATTCTTTACAGATTTCATGGTTCCTCAAAGATTGTTCAGAGTTTGAAAAATTATGAGCTTTCTGTGGGATTTTGGAGAAAGAAATTAGTTAAGAACAATTTCAAACTTGTAAACATTTTCAGTGAGAACAATTGAGGTACCATTTGTGCGAGTGTTTTTCCCATCAAATGCTAAGATGAAATGCATTAAGTAAATTTGAAGGACAAATATGTCATGATACATTACTTCTGGGATTGTCTGAAAAATGTATTATCTATCATTGAATTTGAACTTATTTCCTTATCCACACCTCCCAACTCAGTTCTAACTGCATTGTAATTTCATCATTACCACATATGTTCAAATTGGCCCTGGATCCTTTCAAAGTGTGTATCTGTAATATGTAACAAATTAAGAATATAATATCAGACATTGATTCTAGCCCTGTTTTAGAAAGAAATTTGTGAATCAGTATATTACTTCATCAATCTCAGTTTCTCATTGATTAAAATATTTAAAACTTTAATTAGGTTTTACCTAAAGCCCCTATCAGAGGGTAAGATCTGACGAGCTGAATAAGAATTAGATTTGTGGTAGAAAGTAGCAGGTAGGTGTATTACCAGTATTTCCGACCAAGAGGATATAAAATAATTGGAAAAGTCTATTGTAATGTGGGAGCAAACTATAAGTTATAGGAAGGCAAAAGGATCTTGACCACCAATTTCAACAAAGACTGAAGATGTGACTAAAGAGGTAGAGATCATATCATCCCTGATACTATAAGATATGTTAAGGATTTTGATATTTATCCATAATGTGTGAGAAATCTATTGAAATTAAATATTTGGCAGTGATATAACCAGTATTGCATTTTCAAAACAATAGGAATATAGGGATTCTAGAGTGATACACACAAAATAGTTCATTGGGAAAGAAGATGAAAGCAATAACTATGTAGGAAACATAACTTTACTAAAACATATCTTTTATATATTCCCAAATTTATTTCTTTAGCATTTCCATCTCATTAAATAGTGCTACATTTTTCTGATTATTCAGAGCTAATATCATGACTATCCTTGACTATTCTCTTTCTTTCTAATCCCTTACATAAAACACTAGTGTATTTTGTTATCTCTAACCTTGAAAAATATCAATAATCAAAATACTTTTCATCACCTTATCTTGAACTTAGACTATTATGCCATAATAAATCAATAATTTATTAACTTATAAATACTTTAGAATATATCTTCCCATTTCTGACTATCTCACTGTTCTGCTCAAAATCTTTTGCTGCCATCCTCTATCAGTAACTTACCTATGCCCCTCAAAGTTTGCCTCACCTCAGTGAGCTGAGATTAAGTATATTTTAAAGAAATGTGTTGAGACTGCCAGTTGACCATGGTTGGACATTTTATGGTCAATTTCATTTATCAATTTGACTAGGGCCATGGGTTACCAGAAATTTTCTTAAACATTATTCTGACTGTGTCTGTTAGGGTACTCCTGAAGGGATTTTCATTTGAATCAGTAAACTGAATAAAACTGATTCCCTACCAAATATACCAATGTAGGCCTCATCTAACACACTGAATCCTGAATAGAAAACAAAAGTTGAGCAAAGGACAATTAGCATCTTCCTTTCTTTGAGCTGGGACATTGGTCTTCTCGAACCTTCAGACATAGACTGAAACTAAATCATTGGCTCTTCTGGGTCTAAGTTTGTCCACTGAAGATCTTCGATGTTCTCAGCTCACATAGTCATATGAAGTAATAGCTTATAATAAATTCATGTGTGTGCATGTATGTTTTATGTTTTTCATGTGCTTGTTATATACTTTATGTAAAATTTTTACATATTCACTATATATTATAAATTTATCAGATATATTTGTTAGCCTTTGCAAGTATAGAATAAAAAGTACTGAGAATCAGTTGTATAATATATACACTAATTTCTCCTTTATGATCATGTGCTTTTTCATATCTGTATGTGTATGTATAATGTTCCATTTATTCATAGTTTACCACTATTTTAAACTCTGCTACAAGTGAACTTCTTCCATTTTTAATTCTTATCATTTCCTAAAAATAAATTCCTAGACAGAAAATTTCTTGGTTGAAGTTTGGAATATTGAAAACTTAGCCAATTACAATAAATACTGAATTATGTTATCAAAATTCTCTCCAAAAAATCACACCAATTTTTATTCTAGTTAGCAGAATATGAGTTTGTTTCCTCATAAAGGCATCATTACTGGCTTTCGACATTTAAAAATGTGAATACATTCGTTGAAGAAATGGGGCTTAATTTACATTTATTTGTTTATTAGTGACTAGGTATATTTTCCTTTTTACCACCCATTTGAATTTGCATTTTTGTGACTTTCCTGATTTCTCTTAAAGATTAGTTTCTTTAAGCTACTTTAAAATAATAGTCTGTGCTAAAAATAAGTGACTTATTTTTCCAGCCAGAAAATGACATACTTTAAAATATTCCAAAAGTACAGTTGACGGAAAATTGTATTACTTTTCTGAACCTCATTGTATATTTATAGATTAATGTAGAGCTACAAACCAAGAACTTAAATGAGCTTCCTGCATCATCTGAAATGTTAAAAGTAAATTTTTAAATAAAATCATGAGATAAAAATTTAAAATAAATTAAAATAACATTTATCTTCTTCATTCTACAGGGCAAGAAGTTGTAAAATAGCATTTGGCATTTGGGAAGTATTTTACACACACACACACACACACACACACACACACACACCACAGGTATATGGCCAAATAGCTTTAATATTGCAATGCTGGGGATCAAACAGAGGACTTAGCACATGCTAAGTAAATCCTCTACCCCTGAGCTACACCCTAGATTCCGAAACATTTTGAATGAAGAAAGGGTTCTATTGTGTTTACTTTTGTTTAACTGGACGATGGTACCATACACTAAAGCATGTTATATTGGAAGAGGGCCAAGATTAAGGATAAAACTTAATTTTATTGTGAATGTGTGGAAAAAAATTAGTAGATATATTGGGTAGAGAGTTTGTTATATAGGTCTGGAACCCAGAAGAGATATCTGGTATGGAAAGAAATTTCAAAATAATCTGTGTGTCGATAAGGTATATATATGAATGGGATTTTATGTTATAGAGAGAGATGTCATAGAACAACAACAACAGAATGAGCCTTGAACTACTCCCATGTTTAATGCAGAAACTTCAGTAGTGACACAGAGAAATACAGAGTGATAAAAAAAAGCCAAGACAGTTTAAGGGATACACAGAAATGAATGTAATGAATCATTATACACATGACTGATTTTATGCTTTTGTGGGATTTTTATTCAATAATATTAAATTTTTATGTATATGTTATATCATTTTATTCTTTAATAAAACTTTTAATAATATTAAACATATTAATTAGAAAAAAACATTTTGTACCTTGATTGTATTATTTTCCTATTTTTGCTATGACATTACTGTAAATTTAGTGGTTTAAAACAAAATAAATTCATTATCACACAGGCCTGGAGGTCAAAGGTCTAAAATGTATCTTAAAAGACTGAAATCAACATATTGACAGGTCAGGTTATTTTGAAATGCCTCAATAGAAAATCTAATGTCTTTTTCAGATTCTAGTCAACACTACCATTTTTGGTCATGATTTCTTCTTCCATCTTCAAATAAAGTAGCATATCATCGTCTTACCTATTTTTTTGTCTTTTATTAGGATCCTTGCGATTGTATTGGATCTGTTTGGATAATTCAAAATGATCTCCCTATCACAAGATAATTAACTTATTCACATTTGCAATATTCTTTTTACTATTTAAGTTAATACTTTGTTGAGTTATAGGGATTAGAACATGGACATCATTAGGACCATTATTAATCCTATCATAATGATTTTTGTTTCAGGAAATATAATCAGTCTAGAGAGTATCAAAATTGTACTTCAGACATATGTATTTCTGTCTTCATTAATCAGCTTTCTGCTAGGGACAAATGCTTGGTTACACTTTACCCAGATTGCTCCATTGTTTAAAACAAAGCTATTTTATTTTTCTTTTTATAATTTATGTTTGATTTACTCACTTCTATTTTTTTTTGTTCTTTTTAGTTACACATGACAATGGGATTCATTTTGATATGATTATATAAGCAGGGAATATAATTTGTTCTAATTCAGTCCCTAGTATTGCCCTGCACCTTCCTACCTCCCTCCCCCTGTTCCCTTTCCTCTACTCTACTGGTCTCACTGCAACTTCCTTAAAGTTTTTTTTTTAAGTTAGTGTCTTATGGATGTACATTATAGTGAGATTCACTATGATGTATTCATATATGTACACAGGAATGTTAGGTCAGATTCATTCCACTGTCTTTCCCTGTTCCATCCCTTCTCTCTTCCTTTCTTTCCCCTTGTCTACTCCACTGGAGGAAAGTTCTTTTAAATGCCTTAATGTTCAGTTTCACTTTAGAGCATATTTTGATCTGGTTATATAACTATGTTAGTACACTATTTTATGAAACCTGTCTCTAGGATACATTCTCCAATAATCCTTTTCTTTATAGAGAATTTAGAAGGAATTTGGTTGCTCTGTAAGAAATGGAGTGAGTCAGTGTTATTTATGTCACCTGATTTCACTTGGCTCAGTTACTCCTAAAAAAAAAATTACATGAATGACATTTGGAATACACAAAAATTTAATGTGAAATAAGATGATTTCTGGTTTTCTTAATTTGTTTTTTTTCCAAGAGACATACATATGTGTTACTAAAAGAATTTTAACTGAACAAAATACTTGGATTAGTTTCTATAATTGTGTATAATTATTAATTGTGGTTGCTTTTGCATCATAAATATATCTCAATTAAAAACTTTGTAATACAAATAAAACATCTATATAAATATATAGTTTCAGTATAATCTTTACATTTGACCTATTTATAATTGTTGATGAAATTTTGGTCAATGAAACAGTCACTGAGAAAATGGATTTTTATTTTTGTGAACTCACATACTTACATATCATTCTTTCTAAAACTTGCTCACTTCCTCAATACTATACATTGAAATGTTGTATAATGTATTGAAAACATTTGTTGGGAAGCATAGCTCACAAAATAATCTGCCTTTGCCTTGTGTTGTGATTTTCCTACTTGACACTTAAATAATTCATAATTGTCAACCTTCTCCATGCTTGTGACTCTAGGCAATACAGCTATTATTTTCTCCATTAATAGAGGAAACAGCTGTCATCCAGAGAGTGTCAGGTATTTATGAAACACACCTAGGTTTTTGATTACTGAGCCAGGAATGTAGACCTAACATTAGGAATAAGGACAGAATATCTGCTCTTACCATTACCATTAAAAATGGTAGTGGTTGTCCAGCCTACCCAGTGAAACAAGATAAAAAAAATTACACAAACTAAAAATAAGAAATAAAATTCTCTTTATTTGTGGATTCCATTATTATGTATATAAAAAGTGCTAGATCTATATAAGCTATTGGAACTAATAATTAAGCAATATCACAGTCATACAATGTTTATAGAAAACAACAGTTGTATTACTACATATAATTAAGAAAGAAGTAGAAGCTAAGTGAAATAAGTCAATCCCAAAAAACCAAAGGCTGAATGTTTTCCCTGATAAGTGGATGATGGTATATAATGGGGGGGGAGGTGAGAGAAGAATGGAGGAACTTTAGGTTATGTAGAGGGAAATGAGAGGGGGGTATGAAAGATGGTAGACTGAGACAGACATCATTACCCTATGTACACGTATGATTACATGAATGGTATGAAGCTACATTGTGCACAACCATAGAAATGAAAAGATGTACCCCATTTGTGTACAATGAATCAAAATGCAGTCTGTAAAAAATTTTAAAAAAATAATAAAAAACAAAGAAGTAAAAACACAGGTGGTGTTTAAATAGTAAGATATTGAATACATTATATCTATATATATCTATATCTATTTATATATATGTATATGTATATCTATATCAGAGAAGGAGATACCAGCCCTTTACATTCTTACAACAAAACAAATGTACATAGCTATCTACAAACTACTAGAAGTGCTCAAGCATTTATTTAAGAATCTTTAGGCACACACTGGAGTAGAAAAACAGCAAACACTTAAAATTTATTGCTGGTAAGATGAGCATACCTGATTTTCCTACAGTTAAAGAAGAAAGGCTGAGGTATCAGTTTCATCCATGCAATAGAAATTACTGTGAACCCCAATAGCCTGCTCTGCAGAGGACACTGTTATATTTTGCCACTAAGATGACCTACAGTCATTCCTGATGAGTAACCCTAGTGTGGGAGCTAAAACTGTACACAGTCTTCCCCGACTCCCTCCCACTTTAAAAGCAGGTAGCACAGTGATGCAGCTCCAAACCTTTTCTGATTCTGTATATTTCCCTAAACATCAAGATATGGCTACTTCGAAACATCCCACAATTCAGACCTCATCCCTGTGATTACAACATGTGATTGCACATGTTCCAGATACCACAGTCATAGTCACAGCAAGCTAGTTTGTAGTTTGGGTCCAAAAATCAAGGTTTCTACATGCATAACTGTGCTCCTGACACCAGCTTAACAACTGTAAAGAGCTCACTTTGCAACAGACCTAGGAGCCACTGTAGCTGCCTGCACTTCTATACTCTAGATCTAGACCCTGGCTCTGAGGCTTTGCTGCATATATGTATATATACCTCTCAGATATGAAAGCACTGCTATAGCAAGGTATTTCATAATCTGAAGCCCAGTGTGAAGTCCTCTCTGTGCATGTCCATGCTCCATTCAGTACTTCAGCTCTTAAATATTTAAGCCCTGCCCCAGATTCTGGAGCCATTATAGCTCTATGCACTAAAGAAAACAGATTTAAAGTGAAGAGATGAAAAACAATATTCTATGTAATCTAAGCCAAAAGACAGAAGTTGACATATATATGCACATACACACATGGACACGTATATATGAATATATACGTAAAAATATATGTATCATATAAAATAGACTTTAAGACAAAGAAGTGAAGAAACAAGGTAATTATATGATGATAAATGACTCAATTCAAAAGAGCATATAACAATTATAAGCATCAGAGCACCTGAAAATATGAAGCAAATATTAACAGGTATGAAGGGAGAAATAGGCTACAATATGACAATACTAAGAAACTCCAATACTACACTTTGAGCAGTGGATGGATCATTCACAGTAGTAGGATTGCTGGATACTATAGTAGTGCACAGATCACTTCTAAAGTGTTTTAGAGAGGTCCATACTATTCTCAACAGTTACTGTACTAAGTTACACTCCCATCAGTAGTGTGCACATATTTTTTTCTCTACATCCTCACTAGCACTTGTCATCTTTTTTCTCTTTCATAATAGACTTTCTTATTACAGTGAGGAGGTACTTCATCCTGGATTGAATTACACTGACAAAAGCAGGATTCTTAATCACAATAGGATTTGTTCTTGGAAATATTTTTGGGGATCATAGAAAACTCAAAGATGCTGACTGGTGGGGAGAGAGAGGCATACTACAGTCAAGGGAAAAAATAACAGAATGAATCAAACAACATTACTCTATGTAAATTTATGATTACACAAATGGTATGGCTTTATGCCATGTACAAGCAGAGAAACAACATGTATCCCATTTGTTTACAATAAAAAAAAATAACACCTTTCAATGCAAAAAAAAAAAAGATTATATTACAACCTATATTTTTAATTTCTTGAAGAAACTTCAATTAAATCATTTAATTTGATTCAATTTACCACTAGAAAGATATGTCAATTCAAAAATTTCCAAAGTTAGGAATCAATATAATTCTCAGAAGAATTATTTAATTACAAAATTAATTCTCTCTGTAATCGTAGTCATGATCAGAGAAACCTAATTTTTGTTTTACACAGAAGTAAAATTTAAAGAAACTTTGTGTAGGGCAGTTTAATGAGTCCACATGTTAAGATGAAAACAGAATTTGTTTATTACAGAGATAAGCCTAAGGTTTGTGAGCGAACATGCAACTTGGGACAACTTTATTCCATTTCATTTCACTACATATATTCTGAATGAGTCAGTCTTTTTCTTTGATCTGCTCTCTATCTCCTGTGATAGTTGTTTGTTATGAATCTGCTTACCACAAATGCACTTCTTGTTTTATCCTTTCAAAATGTTTTTTTTTTCAAAGAGGAAAGATGAATTGAAATTAGAAAAGAGTTTTCTTCAAAAGACCAAGTGTTTTTGAAATTTTCGTGGAAATACAAATTTTACTCAACTTTAAAATTTTGATACATAAAAACATTAAAAATTCTGCTTTAAATAAGACTTAGTCACATAATAATGAGGTTTTCTAAGTAAAATATCTCAAGTTTAATACATCATTTTCATTGCTTATTTAATATCATAAAGAAATGTAAGCAAGTTTTAACTATAAGGAGACTACTTGAACATCAATGAAGGTTGAATAAAATTAATTTGATTAGAGTTACATAACTTTTAAAAAGACCATCTACATGTACTTAATTCTGAAAATGGACCAGAATTTCAAGAATTTTTCAAATGTATAAATGATAAATTTATATCAAAATTCCTGACTTATGATAAATAGTGCTTTCCCCTTGGTAAAATTTACCTGCAGTTTGTTGCTTTTGTTGTTCAGATGGATTTAGTTTTCTGAGGTTTTTTTTTTTTTTTTTTTTGGTTATTTATACAATTGCTTCTATGATGTCATACTTTAAAAAAAATAAAATTTCTTTATGCTTTTGGTATTTAAAATTTATTTTTATCAAATTGCACATGAATTATTACTTTTATAAAATCCATTTAAAAACATTTAACATTGTATTTTTTAGATATTTTTATTTGTAAAGTTCTCTATTTTTATTTTTTTAATTTGTTCTAATTAGTAATACATGACAGTTGGATGCACTTTGACACATCGTATGCAAATGGAGAACAACTTCTTGTTCCTCTGGCTGTACGTGGTGCAGAATCACACTGGTTGTGCAATCATACATGTATATAGGGTAATAATGTCTGTCTCATGTCACCATCCTACACATCCCCACACCTCCTCCCCTCCTTTGACTCCCCTCTGCCAATCCAAAGGCTTAGTTAGGCATTAGACCAAATAGAAGAAAAAGTAGGTTCAAATCTTCATCATGTCACCTTAGGACCTGACTTCCATAAAAAGACTCCTAAAGTACAAGAAATAAAATTAAGAATCAATAAATGGGGACTGGAGTTGTGGCTCGGTGGTAGAGTGCTCGCCTGGTATGTGTGAGGCACTGGGTTTGATCCTCAGCACCACATAAAAATAAATAAATAAAATAATGGTATTGTTTCCATCTACACCTAAAAAAGGAAAATTCAAAACAACTACTCTAAAGATTTCCTTTCACTCCTATCAGAATGGCAATTATCAAGAATAAAAGCAGCAATAAGTGTTGGTGAGGACGTGGGAAAAAGGTACACTCATACATTGCTGGTGGGACTGCAAATTGGTGCAACCACTATGGAAAGCAGTATGGTAATCCCTTAGAAAACTTGGAATGGAACCACCATTTGACCCAGGTATCCCACTACGTCGTTTATACCCACACGAGTTAAAATCAACATACTACAGTGATGCAGCCATGTCAATGTTTACAGTAGTTCTAGTCACAATAGCTAAACTGTGGAGCCAACCCAGATGACTTTCAATAGATGAATGGATAAAGAAATTGTGGTATATATACTCAATGGAATATTACTCAGTCATAAAGAAGAATAAAATTATGGCATTTGCAGGTAAATGAATGGAGCTGGAGAATATCATGCTAAGTGAAATAAGTCAAACCCCAAAAACAAAAGGCTGAATGTTTTCTCTGATAAGCAGATGCTGATCTATAATGCAGGGGGTAAAGCAGAATGAAAGAATTTTTTTAGATTTAATTAACATGTTCTCTCTCAATCCCTTTATTCCATCCCAGAATATAGATTAACATCATGTTGGTGCACAGATCAGATTTAGCAGTATCCTAACTTGCAGTGGTATTGTCACAAACAGCATGAGTTCTTTTAGGTATTTGAAGGCCATTTAAATCTACAGTGAGGCATACTGAACCTAGTATTATAATTTGTGATTTCTTCTTCTCCCATAAATTCCTGGAATAACCCAAGTACAGACTTATTTTAATCTTTTTTCCCTCTTTCAGTGTGTGGATATATGTGTGTTTTAATAGTATTCATTTCTTATACATCTGAAGACAAACTCAAATTTTGCAAATGGAAAAGTGCTTTTACCTTTAATTCCTTTCATTGCATGGAATATAGATCCACTCAAGCTAATATAAACAGAGGATTATGAAAATGAGTGTGAATAAATAAAGGAGAATCTTATAAAACTCCAAAAGTATTAGCCTTTTCAGTATTGGGCTTCCAGAGTTCTTTCTACTTGAGGTACAGTGTGACTCTAGTTTAATGCAGCATTAGAAAACTTTGCAGAAAAATATTTGTGACACTTTGTTGTGATGTTACATTAGTCATCTTTTCCAATTGTTTTTCACACATATGCATATATATTTCACAGGATTCAAAAATTGTTGAGGGCTGTCTTGGACAAGATGGCGCCTGGCAATGAGCCAAAGGGCACTGGCTACAAAAACAAGGAAGTACCCAAAAAGGATGCTTGCTTATTAGTTCCTTGGACACTAATGACATGTTAACACCAAGCTCAAGGATTTGCTATCTAATATCATGCTGCACATGGACAGCTCGTGATTTATATAGTGTTATGTTGGCATTCCTCTGCATGCTCTCCTGCATGAGAGAAAGCGTTGCTATAATTGGCTGATAAGCTAGGAGCCTGGGAGAGGAGAGAGGGAGAGAGAAGGAGAAGGAAGATAGGGAGAGAACAAAGGAGACAGAGAAAGAGTTAGGACGCAATAAATCTTGTCAACTAAAGATTGGTGGTGTCTCCTTTCTCCGTGCCGGTTCCGCTGGATGGAACAAAGAATTGTGTGAGAAATCAATTAGATACAGAAAAAAATGTCATAAAGACACCAAATTTCCTACTATGCAACTTTTGTTGCTTTATTCTGGAATTCATGGCCTGGTGTGGGGACATACAATGGAACCAGCTACAAAGAAGTTCAGGGAAAATTTATCTATCTATATTCATTCTTCTACATCAGGGATCAGAATAAATATAGATGATAAAATGGGAAATACTTAAGTGTGGTTATAATTTAAATGATCAATTTTACTCTGATTTACTTTTTACTCTAAACTTTACATTCCCCAATTTCTCTGTTTTAAATAGTAAAACTCTGTAGTGACATATGTGGATCTTTTGTTGCATGCTTCAAAGAGAAGCTTCCTCTTAAACATGATTTAATGTCCTCTGCAACTATTTTCTATCTATGACTTGGGGACTGAGAGTACAGATTTGCATGCCTGGCATTAAACATTCACAAAGAGAAGTTACATGCCAATAGAATAGGGACAATCATTGGTATTCCTGAGAACTACTTTCATTTGAGTAGTTACAAAGGAAAATACCAAATTAATGACGTGCTTTTATGCAAAAATGCATAAGTGACTTGTGTTTAAGCAGAAATAATCTAGGTTAGAATATTGCTACTCTTTGATTGATCAGGAAGTAAATGATGAGAGCATCACAAATGGAAACTCCAGGTAAATTAAAGGTGTGTTCAGTTTTGGTTTTGTTTTGTTTGGAAAGTCTCTTGATCAATTAACCTCTTGTCAAACATACATCAAAGAACAGCTTTTCTAGTTGACTTGGTATTTATTTCCTCTTCAGAGTCCTCTATGTACATGTACAATTCCTCGTGATGTTGATATGAATATTGACAACTGTTTATGGGAATTAAGTAGCCATCAGTTAATAAACCATTAGCCTGACAAAAGGGATGCCAATATAAGTACAATTGACAATGATTTAGACTTTTTACACAAGCAATCATTTCATTTTAATTACCTCCAAATAAGAACAAAAAGAAAACCTGACATTGATGATATTCTTTTACAGGTGATAATTTTATTTCATGTAATTTTATTATGTCTATAGTGTTCAATCTACCCCAAATCAGGCAGATATTGTATATTAAAATTATAACTAATGGTAAAATGCCTACCCTCTCAAAATAACACTATTAATTTCATTTCTGCCTTCCATTACATTGTTTCCTTTTCCAAGTTTTTATCTTAATTATCATCTCACATATATGAATATAATTATTATTTACTCCTCACAAAAATTGAAGGTACATGACAGTAAGGGCTTTCTATATTCATTATTGAATCACCATGTCCAGGTCAGGACAGAGCATATAGTAGGCGCCCAGTAAATACTGAATGAATAAATAAATGGCTATAACTAAATGAGTTGAGATTTAACTCTTAAGAATTTTTATAATATTAAAATGGTACATATCCATTTTACCTTCTTCTTTGTTCTTCAAGTATTGAGTACTAGTTTCCTTTTTCCTTATATAGGGATTATATAACTATGAAGTGTATCTTATAAAACTTTCTTATTAGTATGGGATGTAGCTTGTAGTAATACCTTTATTATTAAACTGAATGTTTAACATTTATTTTCTCACACTCTTGAAAGAAAAATCTGTATATTACACATTTTCTCATGTTATAAACCTGAACACTTTGAAAACGAAGCCATCATCTGAATTTATGCTTGTTCTCACTTGTTTATGTTGTCCAAAAGGGAAATAAAGAGGAAAAATCTTTAGTCCATGGTTCCAGATATTACATAACCTGGAAGAGTCATCTCATATATCCATATTGATTAAAATAATCAAAAATATATGAGTAGTGCAAGTTATAATTTTTCCACTCTGACTTATTATACCTGTAATTTGTCATTTGTAGTCACATAATCAAAATAAACTGAGTACTTCCTTACTTTCTGACTTATATTACTTCTTTCATAACATCTGTGTGAAAAAGGAATGCTATTGTTTCAGTTAATGAATATTTTTCAGTCCTAGAATAAACATTAATGATATGGGATAAATTTCTTTTTGAGTTCATGTAAACACTGACTGACCTCCTTTATTCAGCAATCATTTCATTTTAATCTGCCCCACTTTCGGTTTTCATTTAATTTTAGGTAAATGACTAGTAAATCTGACCAGATCTATGTAATTATAATCATAAATTCCACAGTTGAAATACAGGCTGATTTTCCTCAATGAACATTTTAAGGCTTGTAAAAGAGTAAATGATATGAATCAGAGTCCTGGTACAATTATGCTATTCTAAAGGTCACTTGAAACCTTCTCCCATCAGCAGCTTTCCCCTGGATGAGCTGTCACTTTGCACTTTAATATCAACCAGCCTCTTTGAGAGAGGAGGCACTTTGAAATTGGCAACCACTTTAACTCACTGATCAAATTGTGCCATGGAATGTTTCCAATCACTGCATCTGCATCTATGACCACTGGCTTCCAAGACACATTTCCTAATGCAGCGTCAAATTGGCTCCAATACTGGTCACAGGCCAACTACCTCCAGCTTTTCTCCTCTGATGGCTTCTACAAAAGCTTCTGAGCCATTTTTTGGCTGTACTTTGGTTTCTTTCATAACATAATAAAAGAGGAAGGTCATCATCTATAAACAACTGTATTCATTTAAAAGTACCAAGTTAACTACTTTCTAAGCCAAGGAAACCTATTGTATACATGCTAGATATAAAATATTTTTCAGAGGTTAAAAAGTAAGCTAAAAGAAAAATCACATATTTTCTACAGAGAAACAGTCCTCAAAACAAAATTAACTGCTTTGATTATGAATCAATTGATTCTAAGGCTTGTGTAAAAAGTCAAAATCATTGTCAATTTTACTTATATTGGTATCCCTTTTGTTAGGCTAATGGTTTATTAACTGATGGCTACTTAATTCCCATAAACAGTTGTCAATATGCATATCAACATTATCTACATATCAACCAGCTTTTAGGAAAAAAAATCACATATAAATTTTCTAGAGTTAGAAAAGCAAACAAACAAAAAAGACCCAAGTTAATGTTCTTAAAATGATTTGCTGACATGTGGAAGCTAAACCACAATAAAGGGGGGGAAGAAAAGAAGTTAGTTCACTATATTAGGCAAAAGGGAATGAAATGAAGGGAGGGGGATAGGGATAGAAAAGACAGTAGAATAAATCTAACATAATTTTCCTATGTACACACATATGAAAACATCTAAGTGAATCCCACCTTCATGCCCACCCATAAGAACGGGGTCCTAATTAGAATAAGATGTATTCCACGCTTGTATAATTTTATCAAATGGATTTTACTGTCAAGTATAACTAAGAAGAATCAATAAATTTAAAAGGCCACAGAGGGTAAAAACTTCTCCTAAGAATGATGAACAATCAAATAATAAACATGCAGGAAAATGGAGGTCATTCACAGGCTTATTCCACAGGTCTTCAGAGTAAATACAAACAAGTATATATGGATGAATATATATATCTATATAAATGATATTCATATATCCATATATTAATATTCATATATCCATATATATGGCTTATATATATATTCTATCTACATGAAATAATTAAGATATGTCTATTTTTATATAGATTTTAAATGCATATTAATAAAATTGGAAGAAAACAGTGAGTTTCTAGATTCATATGGACAAATTAGTGAGGTCTAAATGTGGTTCCTCTGAAGAGTCATGCTAATTTTCAATGTGATCATGGATTCTAATGAAAATTTGGTGAGAGGATAAATAGTTAATGTAGAAAGTAAAATCTCTACATAAATGAATTTGTGAATTTAAATTAACTCCAAATTGACTTTCATGCTTCTAAAAGTCCCATCATAGTTGCAAACTAAAATATTTGTGTCATAGTCTCTGTTTCCTAATCAAATCAAAAGGAGAAATGATAATGAAAATATGTGAATTTCGTTTTTGTTATGCAGTGAATGTCTATACTTACTAAAATTCTTGTGCTGAAGCCCTAACCCAAATATGATGGTATTTGAAGAGAAAATTAAATTTAGGTTTTTAGGCCATAATTATGGTTAGATGAGGGCATTAGAGTGGGTGGCCTCAAAATAAGATTAGTGTGCTTTTAAGAAACCAGAAAATTATCTCTCTCCTCTTTCTTCTCTTCTGTTCTCTTCTTTCTACCCCTCCCCTTGAGCATGCACCAAAGAAAGCCCATGTGAATACACAACATTTAAAGATTGTGGCCCTCTTTAAGCAAGAAAGTGAGTCATCACCAGGAACTAAATCAGAATTTCTTGACTATAGATTATCTAATTTAAAAAGTAAATCTACCCAGTCTATGGCACTTTGTTATGGTTAGCTCAAACTGACTAATTACTTTTTTTCTTACTTAATGTTATTTTTAATTGAAAATCATAATTGTGTCCAAATATGGAATACAATGTGATGTTTTGATATATGTATGTGTATAATGTGGAATGAGTAAGTCAAACTGACGTATTCAACACCTCATTCAGAAATCATTGTCACACTGATTTATTTGAAATAGGCTCATTTAATTATTTTGAAATCCATAATAGGTTATTGTTAACTATAGTCACCCTACTGCATATGAGGTCTTAAAACTTATTCCTCCAGTCTACCTGAAACTTCATATGTTTTGATCAATAGCTCCTCATTCTCTCATCACCACCCTGGTCCCTACTTCAGAGTTAACCTTTATTATATTCTATATGTTCTTAGCAGTAGAGAGGAAGAAATAAACTACAACAGCTTTTTCACTTCACTGAGACCTTAGATCTTATTTATTTTTCCATACTCTACATTAGGCATATTTTTTTCATTTTGCTTTGTTTTTTAATCAATGTTGAATAATTCCCTTAAACAATATTTCATTATTCCATGAAAAATATCATAATTTACTATAGGAATAACAAAAGTGACATTTTAAGGATGAATATTTAATATCCATTACTTTAAGAGACCACAGAATAAACGGATAATAATAGCTATATTCAGGTACTATACTAACTACTTTAAAATATATGTTTATTCATTAAAAAAAAACCTGAAGATGGATTCCTTCTTTCAGGTATGAAGAAACAAAGAGTAGAAATGTAGAGTAGCTTGTAAAACCATAGACCTAACATACTAGAAACAGGAATAAAATTCCTTTATGCGAGGCCTTGTTTTGACCCCACCAAATTATATTAGCACCCATACCATGCACATGTTTTTTTTCAATCCTGTATCATGTCATTGAGAGATTCCGTGGGGCTTGAGATCTTATCTACCCTGAAACCAGCACTACTTTTACTGTGCCTTGAAATACTACATGTTATCTTTCATTGGATTAATTCTCAGTGATCTTAAGTTGATATTGCTTGAGCTAACAGAGAACTGTGATTAGGAATATCATTTATGTAATAGTTAAGAATAAAATAGGATGCAATTAAGTGGGTTGAGTTTAATTCTCAACTCAATCTTCATTTAAACACTTTTTAATCCTTCATTCCCTACATCTATAAAATGAATATAACAATAGTACATAGCTCATAAAGATATCCAAGGATTAAAAGAGGTACTATGTCTAAAGTATTAAGAATGGGTGTTGTTGGCACATAGTAAGGTCAGTATAAAGACTGGACATTGTCAGTTTTACAAAAATAGCTAGAGTTAGTTCCTCTGGAGGAAAAAGAAGATAACTGTGTGATTTGCAAATGGGTGGATGTTAGAAATGAGTAAATGTTCTTTTTTCTGTTTGCTTTTGGTCTGGGATTCTTAGACTGGTTTGGGAAAACTCATGGTAAAAAAAAAGATTGCATGCTCATATACTTAACTCTTTATTGTTAATTTACTTATTTCTCAAAAGAAGAGAGGGACTTTGTTTTACTCATACTTTTATCTTCAGGGTCTCAAATAGTGCCTGTCATATAAGTATTTGTGGAATAAATTCCGTCAAAATGCTTACTTTTATTTCTTGTGGACAGTGTAAATTTTTATATGTGTGTCTGGAGAGAGTAACTTGAAAATTATTTGAACGGTTCTCAGAAGACTTGTATTCCAAAACTAACTCGACTCTTTGCCCTGTTTTAAGCAAGTGTTTTTTAAGTCTGTGTAGCCCTATACGTGAGATAGAATACTTAGTGTCTCCTGTGTTAAACACATCTCAATTTTGTATTTACAACTCATACAGAACTAAAAGCACTTTAAAAATGGTAAACAGATATGTAAACATAAGTTGCCCAACAAATATCTACTGAGTTAAATGCCTAATCAAGAAGACACATATATAAAAATAATTATTTCTGAGAGTTAAGTTTTTAGACATACACACACACACACACACACACACACACACACACACACACACATATATATATATATATATATATATATATTACACATGTGCTCAAGCTTCATTAAACTTTGGTGATGGCACCCTGAGGATTTCTTTTTTTTCTAGGAAGTTATCACTCTCCATCCCCAGCCTTTGTCCCCAAACACTGATCAGAACCAAAGTACTTCAGGGAATGTATTCTGTAGCACATATTTTTTTCAAAAAACTTAAGCTCTGGAATTCAGACTGCTTTTTTCATTTTATCCCATTTACCCTTTGACCATATGTCTTTCAAGAAAAACGATTTTTCAGATTTTCTGAGATTTTTCTCACTTTTATTGTGGTGTTAGTGCTTCTACTTTATACATACTTCATGGAAGATGAATATGTTTGCTTTTTGGATGTACATTATCATGTTGGAAAGATGTTTCAGAATTAATTCTAATATATTATTTCTTCTTCAAAAAGTAATCTTAATCAACCCAATCTTTTTTATTTTTTAAATTTTTGTTGTTCTATTTATCTGAGGCTCTTTAAATCCAGATTTTCTTCCTAATGTATTTGTGTATTACAAAATTTGTCTCTAGATAATTGTAAGTTTTGAATGTTATTTCAAGATTAAACACACCATGGAAAAAATTACATTTATCTAAAGACTTCAAACTTGAATAAAAAGATATGTAGAAACTCCTTTTAAAATTCTACTTTGACAGAGATAATTTTCAACAAAGAAGAAGGTGGAAAGACAAAAGGAAAGACAGTGACAAGGGAGTGCATGTGTGGCAGGAAGAGGATCAACCACTGTAGACAAGCCATCTTTTCATAAAGAAGTGTATTAAAGCTATCTTTCCTGATACTAACTTTGTGAGTTTAATCTTTTTGTAAATTCAAAAATACTCTTGTCTTATCCCTGTTTTAATGCTCATTTAAAAATTTGAATGGATACATTCTACTCCTTGGAAGAACATTTGACTTTCTTTGTTTTAGTCAATTGAGCCTGGCTTATAAATTAGAACAATATTTAACTGTAACACGAGTACTAAGAAAATTACCACATTAAATTATCACTTCTCCACAATGACATTTCTTGTAAGGCCATGAATATAAATGACATTAATTTGGTGTATAGAGAAAAGAAACTTAAAAACATGTTTCTTTCAGCAAATAATAAAATCCTTTGGAGGCTATTTTACCAATATATAAACATATGGTTCTTCTTATATTCATCTATCATTAATCAAGCTGGTGTCATCACAATTCAAACACAAATTTTATAGATTTTTCTGAACAGTTTTTAGATTCATCACATCATTGACTAACAAGTAAGTACTTAAAATACACTGCAATATTATAGTCTATGGACTGATTTCATTTCCTGGCAGACTAGATTTAAAACATTAAATATCTGTAGTAACAGTTTAAACCATATGAAATGGAAGAAAGAAATCTCTATTTCTTTATAGAGACCTCAAATTTTATAGAGTAAAAAAAAGTAAAAATGCAGATACTTTTAACAGTTCTTCATTCTTCAGATTTTATTAATTATTTTCCCATATCCTTAAATCTCTTAATATCCATCTTAAAATTTATTCAATACTTTTATATTTAAACATACATATGGAGTATAGAAAATATATTTTTAAACAAAAGATTTATTATCAATGAATTTACAACAGTGCTATAAGATCGTTCTTTCATATCCACTTAAAAGGCTGTTTTTTAAATAAATACCGATGGTTGGCTAATGGGGGTTACAATATAATTTGGCTTAACTTAAATTCAGGAATCATAATTTACAAATTGTTTGTAAACTGTAAACAAAGTGTCTTGCTGTGATGATTGTCAAAGCACTTCTTTATTACAGTCCCCTTTCCTTCATTTCTCAAGGGAAAATTCAGAACTCGATTATCCATTCAGGAACTTTCTAATACTAGCAATCTTTAAACTTAATCTAAAGACTTAATTCTGTGAATTTTCCTGCAAAACAGAAGATAATTCATTGATTTAAAAATTCTTCTTTATTGCTATTGAAACGTATTTAATTTTAGGGATGACGTGTAGTAAGAACAATTGTTAAGACCTCCAACTGCAATTCTTCTATTTTCTAAAGTTCAAAAGACTAAGTACAAAACATTGAATTGAGGCTAGTAATTTTCTGTGGAATAATGGGGAAGTTTGTGTGACACATTTCTGTTTACTTCAAAGAAGATATTTTTTAACTCTTTGTAGATGCACATGATAGAATCAAAATCTTGCTTATAGAATTATTTTTTTCAACGTAGATTAAGATTGTGCAATTTCTGATGACTTTGGAGAAATGTACATTTAATAGACCAAATAACAAAGAATTACCAAGCTAAAATTTTTCACTGCTTGGATATTGAAATTTCAATTAGCATTCAAGAATTTTAGAAAGTAGTTATATGATTAAGCATACAGATGAATCCCAGTCTTCTGAAGTCACTATTTAAACTTCAAATTGTCAGAGTTGGTAATGATCCAGAAACGAAGATTTGCTATTGTATAACCTACCGAAAGGGGTAGGATTTTCTGAAGAGAGGGGACATGGTTTCTAACTAAAAGGAAACATAAAATACACAGGTAAAAATGGATGGCATGAGAGCTGCTGCTGGAGCAGAAGTATCTATGGGGAAATATCTTTCTGAGAAAGCTTAAATCATTAGATGATTTTCCTTAGGAGCTTTAGGTCAAGACAGGTCAAGATAGGTCAACTTAGAAAGTACACTATTTTCCTTGTCTATAACATCGTAATTCTGTGTTAAAATTCCCTAAGTCTACATGAAAAAAACCTGAAATAAATGTACATATTTTGGTATATTGTCTTGCATAGGCTGAGAGGTTCATGCAGAAGAAAGAGATCCTAGTGTACCAGGATACATTTAAGCTCTGGTTGGGAACAGTGATTTCTGCATAAGTTTGTGTTTTACTTATAATTATGAGTGGGGATAAGGTACTCAATTTTCTTAACAAACTCTGGTTATTTCTGTGGCTCATATGAAAGACAATTGTACTTGTTTACTTTTCCCTTTTTTTCTACTGTCTTTCCTATTCCCATTTCCCCTCTCTTCCCTTCATTCCCCTTTGTCTAATGCGAAGTTCTTCTAGAAATAAAGCTTCTTCATTATTCATTTTTATTGTAGAAAATTGGGATACATCTTGTTTCTCTGTTTGTACATGAAGTAGAGGTGTACCATTTCTGTGATCATACATTTACCTAGGATAATAGTATTTGATTCATTCTGTTATTTCTTCCTTCCCCCCACCCCTCTCTCCCCTTTTTTCCCTCCATACAGTCCCTCCTTCCTTCATTATTGCCTCCTTCCCACCCCAATTTTGTATCATCATCCACTTATCAGCAAGATCATTCCTCCTTTGGTTTTTTGAGATTGGCTTACCTCACTTAGCAGGAAATTCTCCAAATTCATCCATTTGTCTGCAAATGCCATAATTTTATTCTTCTTTATGGCTGAGTCATATTCCATTGTACATATACCACAGTTTCTTTATCCATTCATCAATTGAATGGCATCTTGGTTGGGTCCACAATCTGGCTATTGTCAATTGAGCAGCTATGAACATTGATGTGGCTGTATCTCTGTAGTATGCAGATTTTAAGTTCTTTGGGTATAGGCCAAGGAGTGGGATAGCTGGGTCAAATGGTGGTTCCATTCCAAGTTTCTAAGGAATCTCCACACTGCTGTCCAGAGTGGCTGCACTAATTTGCAACCCCACCAGCAATGTATGAGTGTACCTTTCTCCCCACATCCTCGCCAACACCTATTGTTGCTTGTATTTTTGATAATTGCCATTTTAATTGGGGTGAGATGGAATCTTAGGGTAGTTTTGATTTGCATTTCTCTTATTACTAGAGATGTTGAACATTTTTCCATATGTTTGTTGATTGCTTGTAGATCTTCTTCTGTGAAGTGTCTATTCATTTCCTTAGCCCATTTGTTGACTTGGATTATTTGTATTCTTGGAGTAGAGTTTTTTGATTTCTTTATAGATTCTGGAGATTAGTGCTCTATCTGAAGTATGATTGGCAAAGATATTCTCCCACTCTGTAGGCTCTTTCTTCACATTGCTGATAGTTTCCTTTGCTGAGAGAAAGCTTTTTAGTTTGAATCTATCCCAGTTATTGATTCTTGCTTTTATTTCTTGTGCTATGGGAGTCCTGTTAAGGAAGTCTGCTCCTAAGCCAACATGGTGAGATTTGGACCTACTTTTTCTTCTATAAGATGCAGGGTCTCTGGTCTGCCTCCAAGGTCCTTGATCCATTTTGAGTTGAGTTTTGTGCAGGGAGAGAGACAGGGGTTTAGTTTCATTCTGCTGCATATGGGTTTCCAGTTTTCCCAGCAACATTTGTTGAAGACACTATCTTTTCTCCATTGCATATTTTTGGCACCTTTGTCTAGTATGAGAAAATTGTATTTACTTGGGTTTGTGTCCGTGTACTCTATTCTGTACCATTGATCTACCTATTTTGGTGCCAATACCACGCCGTTTTTGTTACTATTGCTTTGTAGTATAGTTGACGTTCTGGTATTGTGATGCCCCCTGCTTCACTCTTCCTGCTAAGGATTGCTTTAGCATTTCTGGGTTTCTTATTCTTCCAGATGAATTTCATGATTGCTTGCTCTATTTCTGTAAGGTACATCATTGGGATTTCATTTGGAATTGCATTGAATCTGTATAGCACTTTTGGTAGTATGGACATTTTGACTATATTACTTCTGGCTATCCAAGAATATGGGAGATCTTTCCATCTTCTAATGTTTTCTTTAATTTTTCTTTAGTGTTCTGTAGTTCTCATTTTAGAGGTCATTCACCTCTTTTTTTTACATTGATTCCCAAGTATTTTTTTTTTTTGAGGCTATTGTGAATGGGGTAGTTTTCCTAACTTCTCTTTCCAAAGATTCATCATTTATGTATGAAAATGCATTAGATTTATGAGCATTGATCTTATATCCTGCTACTTTACTGAATTCACTTATGAGTTCTAAAAGATTTCTGGTGGAATTTCCCAGTTTCTCTAAATATATAATAATGTCAGCAAATAGGAATAGTTTGAGTTCTTCTTTTCCTATTCATATCCCTTTAATTTCTTTGGCCTAACTGTTCTGGCTACAGTTTCAAGATGATGTTGAATAGAAATGGTGAAAGAGGGCATCCCTACCTTGTTCCAGTTTTTAGGGGAAATGCTTTCTGTTTTTCAACATTTAGAATGATATTGACCATGGGCTTAGCATCGATAGCCTTTACAGTGTTAAGGAATGTTTCCACTATTCCTATTTTTTCTACTGTTTTGAGCATGAAGGGATGCTGTATTTCATCAAGTGCTTTTTCTTCATCTATGGAAATAATCATGTAATTCTTGATTTTAAGTTTGTTGATATGGGGAATTACATTTATTGATTTCAGATGTTGAACCAACCTTGCATCCTTGGGATAAAAACCACTTGATCATGGCGCACTATGTTTTAATATATTTTTGTATGCAATTTGCTAAGATTTTGTTGAGAATTTTGCACTAATGTTCATTAAGGATATTGGTCTGAAATTTTTTTTCCTCAGTATGTCTCTGTCATGTTTAGTATCATGGTGATTTTGGCTTCATACAATGAGTTTGAAAGGGTTCCCTCCTCTTCTATTTCATGGAATACTTTGAGGATTATTGGAATGAGCTCTTCTTTAAAGGTTTTGTAGAACTCAGCTGAGAATCCATCTGGTCCCGGACTTTTCTAAGATGGTAGGCTTTTGGGAACTTCTTCTATTTCATTACTTGAAATTGAACGATTTAAATTGTATATGTCCTCCTGGTTCAGTTTGGGTGAATCATATGCCTCCAGAAACCTGTTGATGTCTTCAAGATTTTCTATGTTTTTTGAGTATAGATTTTCAAAGTAGCCTCTAATTTTATTTTGTATTTCACTCATGTGTGTCTGGATATTTCCTTGTTCATTCTGAATTTTAGCAATTTGAGTTTTCTCTCTCCTTCTCCTTGTTAGTGTTTCTAAGGGTTTATCAATTTTGTTTATTTTTTCAAAGAACTAACTTTTTATTTTGTCAATTTTTCTATTGTTCCTTTTGTTTCAATTTCATTGATTTCAGTTCTGATTTTAACTATTTGCTGTCTTTTACTACTTTTGATGTTGCTCTGTTCATCTTTTACTAGGGCTTTGAGCTGTTGTGTTAGGTCGTTTATTTGTTGATTTTTTTTCTTCTTTTATTGAATGCGCTCCATGAAATAAATTTTCTTCAAAGTACTGCTTTTATAGTGTCCCAGAGATTTTGATGTGATGTATCTTTGTTCTCATTTACCTCTAAGAATTTTTTTTTTATTGTAAACAAATGGGATACATGTTGTTTCTCTGTTTGTACATGGCGTAAAGGCATACCATTTGTGTAATCATAAATTTACATAGAGCAATGTTGTTTGATTCATTCTGTTATTTTTTCCCTTCCCCCCACCCCTCCCACCCCTCTTTACCCTCTATACAGTAGTTCCTTCCTCCATACTTGCCCCCCTCCCTAACCCTAACTCTAACCCTTCCCTCCCCCCCATTATGTGTCAACCTCCACTTATTAGCGATATCATTCATCCTTTGGCTTTTTGAGATTGGCTTATCTCACTTAGCATGATATTCTCCAATTTCATCCATTTTTAAATTTCCCTCCTGATGTCTTCTGTTATCCATTCATCATACGATAGCTTACTATTTAATCTCCAGGTGTTGGAGTAGTTTCTGTTTTTTATTCTGTCATTTATTTCTAATTTTAATCCAGTATGTTCTCATAGAATACAAGGTAGTGTCTCGCTATTCTTGTATTTGCTAACAGGAGCTTTGTGGCATAAAACATGGTCTATTTTAAAGAAGGATCCATGTGCTGCTGAGAAGAAAGTGTATTTGCTCTTTGTTGGATGGTATATTCTATATATGTCATGTACAAACAGAGAAACAACATGTATCCCATTTGTTTACAATAAAAAAAAGACTAAATTATTGCTTGTGTTATTGAAACCTATGGTTTCTTTGTTCAATTTGTGTTTGGGATGTCTGTCCAGTGGTGAGAGAGGTATATTAAAATCATCTAGTATTATTGTGTTGTGTTCTATTTGATTCCTGGAAATGAGAAGTATTTGTTTGATGTACATGAATGAGCCATTGTTTGGAGCATAGATATTTATGATTGTTATGTCTTGCTGATTTATGCTTCCCTTAAGCAGTATGAAATGTCTTTCTTTATCCCTGCTGACTAACTTTGGCTTGATGTCCACATTATCCGATATGAGGATGGATACTCTGGCTTTTTTGCTGAGTTCATGTGCATGTTTTTTCCCATCCATTCAACTTTAGTCTGTAGGTATCTCTTTCTATGAGATGAGTCTCTTGCAGGCAGCATATTGCTGGATCTTTCTGTTTAATCCAATCTGCCAGTCTATGTCTTTTGATTGATGAGTTCAGGCCATTAACATTTAGGGTTATTATTGAGATATGATTTGTATTCCCAGTCATTTGGCTTTTTTTTTTTTTTTTAAACAACTTGTTTTCTCCTTTATTTGGCTATTCTTTTAGGGGAGTTCCTCCCCTTGCTGATTTACATCATTGTTTTCCATCTCCTCCTCATGGAATATTTTGCTGAGAATGTTCTATAGTGCCAACTTTCTTTTTGTAAATTGTTTTAGCTTTTGTTTGTCATGGCAGGATTTTATTTCATCGTCAAATCTGAAGGTAAGTTTTGCTGGGTATAAGATTCTTGGTTGGCATCCATTTTTTTCAGAGCTGAAAAAGTTGTTCAGGACCCTTCTAGCTTGTAGGGTCTGGGTTGAAAATCTGCTGATACCCATATTGGTTTCCCCTGAATGTAATTTGATTCTTTTCTCTCTCAGCCTTCAAAATTCTGTGTTTATTTTTTATGTTAAGTATTTTCATTATAATGTGCCTTGGTGTGGGTCTGTTGTAATTTTGTATATTTGGACTCCTATAAGCATCTTGTATTGATTTTCCATTTCATTCTTCAGATTTGGGAAATTTTCTGATAGTATTTCATTGAGTAGATTGTTCATTCCTTTGGTTTGTTTTTCTGTGCCTTCCTCAATCCCAATAATTCTTAAAATTGGCCTTTTCATGATATCCCATAATTTTTGTAGATTCTGTTCATGAATTCTTATCATCTTCTCTGTTTTGTCAACTTTGTTTTCAAGATTAAATTTTTTTAAAGATTTTAATGTGGAATTTATATTATATGAATATACATATATTTGTTTGAAACTATGTATGAATTTAGACCCACCCCAACAAACACACATCACCAACAAACACCCAAAATACAAACACTATACAAATGGTAACAATTAATGAAATACAATGAGGTAATGTCAAAAAAATTACTAAGATGAAATTTTTAAATAATTTAGAAATAAAAATGGGTGTATGGAGAAAAGAGATAAGGTAAATATAAAAAAAGACAGAGAGAGAAATATTACTAAGAAATAAATGACTCATTTACATTTAGATAGTTAAAACTGTTGGTAGTGATGGATTTTCCTTCTTTGTATTAACATGAAGCCCTTGGGGTGAGCCAATGCCTTTGTTTCTCACTTAGCTCCAGCCACTGTTGCTTGGAGGCAAAGCTGGTTGTAGGCAATCTCAGTTTTCAGTTTCCCAGTCCAGGATGGGATAGCACTATTGGGATGTTGACAAATTTTGTGTTTGTGCAGCAGGCATCATAAAAGATCTACATTAGAGGGTCCAGTAATTGGGGTTTAGTCCTCACCAAGTTTGCCATTCTGTAGATTTGGTTTTGAGTATTGATCCACATCCCCTCTTGCTGCAGAGAACATTTGAATCCCTATGGCCTCTGATGAAATTCACTTTTAGGCTGCACAGACAAAGCATCCACAGGTTTCACCTTCTCTGCTATGGATATGAAATACTGAGCGTGTTCCCTGGAGTTCAGATGCTCCTTTGTGGCTGCTCTAGGCATCTTCCCAATAGCTATCATGGGGCACCAGCATCCATGGGCACTTTCTATCTTGTGATCCAGAGCCTGAATTGTTCAATTAAAATTTCCTTTGCACTTATGGAAATCTCTCTGGTTCAGGCAAGCTCTGGGAAATTTGTCAAGTTACCTGCTGGTATGTCCCCTTGTGAATTCCCAATTACCCATCTCTACTTTCGGCTGCTTGGTATGTGGCAATCACTTTCCCCACGGAAGGGTGTTTACATATACAGACTGCTTCCTACTCTTGGGGACAAGTGGTCTTTGGATTTTCCTTCACTGAGCCACTTTCCCAGCTGACTCTGTCCCTTAAAATCAGCCTCCTTCTCTAATCCACAGGTTTCCCAAAATTGATCTTTCTTTAAATTTTTATTTCTTCATCCACTGACCACACTTTGTCCTTTGTCCTCTTCCTCCTTATCACTGACATCACTGTTGGACACGCTTTCAAATCAGAAATGTATTGATTTTATGACTTCTTTTGTCTTCAATATCTGAGGTTCTGTCTTCCAGGTGTTCTATCCTATTGATTATGCTTTCTATGGAGTTTTACATTTGGTTTATTGTTTCCTTCATTTCAAGGATTTCTGGTTTTTTTTTTTGTTTGTTTTTTTCAGAATCTCTATCACTTTATTGAAATGATCCTTTGCTTCCTGCATTTGTATTTTTAACTGTTTATTGGTGCAATCATTCAATGCCTGCATTTGCTCTCTCATCTCATTGTTTGCTTCCCTGATCATTTTAATTATGTACATTCTGAACTCCCTTTCTGACATTTCTTCTGCCATACTGTCATTGGATTTTACTGATGTAGCATCTAGGTTTGTTTAGGACATTTTCTTCCCTTTTTCTCTCTTATTGTTCAGATATCAGTGGAACGCTGAGATATTGCAGATTTCCTCTTTGGCTTATAGTGTCCCTGTATATTTCCAGTATATCACCTCCCAGCCTTCAGTAGCCTGAAGTCTTAGAGGAACTTGATAATGCAGTGCTCTACAAGAAAGCTGCCCCTTTAGGGGTGGTTGCCATTAGGTGGGGTATATTCCCTGCTGGTGGGCAGAGGCACTTCCACTTGTTGACCAATGGTGCCTCCACTTGTTGACTGATGGTCAGCCAAAGGGGAACTAGACTGCAGGCTGAGGCATGACTGTTCTGGGCCTGTGTCTCTGGTTCCACTGCCCTGGCAGTAAAGCCTCCCCCAGCGGGGAAGACTCACCCTGGCGGGGACGTCTCTGTGGTCAACTCCCCTCCTAGATGTTCTCCTCGATCCAGAACTACTGCCTGGGCTGGGCATCCCTCCTCTGCAACCTTCCCAGGGGCCCTGGACCTACCTCCTGGGCCAGGGAGCCTCACCCTGCCTTCAAGCATCTTGCTGGGCAGCCCCTCCTCAGAGAATCTGCCCATGGTCCTGGGACCTTCACTCTGCCCCTAAGTGTCTCTCTGTATGACTCCTTCTCCAAAAAACCACCTAGTTTCCTGGGATCTTCGCTCCATGCTCAAGCATCTCGCTGGGTGGCCCTCCTTTACAATGGTCCCAGTTGTCTGAGTTCACTGCTCCAGCAGGGGTGGGGGTGGGGTCTCATTGGGCAACTCTACTTCACACAGTTCCCTGCATTCTGGGACTACCACCCTGTCTGGGGTGCCTCCCCAATGGGAGAGACTCACCCGGCAACTCTGAGTTGGTTCTGAGTCTCTCAATACCTCCTCTTCTTGAATCCTGAGTCCTGGAGTGACATGAAATGCAGTCACGCTCTAGTTCACCATCCTGATAAACCTCTTGTTTATCTTTAACAAACAAAAATAGTATAGGTTTAAGTTATACAAAATTATCTGATATATGTGTATACACTATGGAATGGCTAAACAAGAGTGATAACTAAATTCGTATGTTAGTTAAAACATTTTCCTTAAGAGTGAAAGAAGTAGCCTCTGAGTTATTATGTCTTATATCTTCTTGAGAACAACTAAATTAATTTAGTTGGCAATGGTCTGCCTTATGAAGCAGAATTTTCTCTCCATACATAGATGAAATTGATCAAACTTTGCTATATGTATGAATAATATATATCACAATTATTTCCATTTTTGTGTATAACTGTAATGTGCCAACTAAAAAATTAATAGAAGGAAGACCAATAGAGTAGAGGAATGGAACTCAGGAGGGGAGGGGAAATGGAAGTACTGGGGATTAAAGTGGAGCAAACTAGGTCATATGCACTTCCGAATATGCCAAAATGAACCCCACAATTATGCATAATATATGTACTGATTAAAAATTTTTCTAAAAGACTTAAAATACCAGATTTCACTTTTTCTGATTCCCTTGAGTGTAGTGTGCAGGAATATAGCCCAATATTGAAAAGTGATATGCATTGTCTTTGATTTTGAATCAGAAACAACTGTCTATAAGACACATGGCAGTTGAGAATCCATTATGACAATGGTGTTGTAGTGGCAGGGACACACTCAATGTCATACTGGAGTGTTGACAATTTAAGCAATATCACTAAGCTTTGTTGGCAACTAGCAAAATGTGGTATCTGTGACTAGTAGGAAGAGTAAAGGTATATTTATAAGCCTAATAGTAGAGTCGTATTTAGATCTTGCTTTCTGCCTTCATAGGTGTTAACCTTGATTTTCCTGTTTTCCTAGAAATAATTTGAGCTTTCAAATTATCCTCAAAAGTAATCTTCTTTTTAAATAAATCAGAAATGATTTCTCTTGTTTTAGTCTAAAAACTCTAATCAAAAGAATAGAATCATCTCCTCTTATTCATACAAACCAGTTAGTAGTGCCTAAACCTTTTATAGTAAAGTTATTCAAGCTTGACATGTTGACTTGAGCATAATAATATAAAGATTAATTGTGTCTCTCCCTCTAACCATCTCTTGAAGTCTTTCCTTAGGAATTATTTACATGTATTTCATGTAAGATTAAATATCGTAGACTATAGTGAGTGAAACCTATAACATCAGTGATTTTTTGCCTTAATGTTAATATTAACTGAGTAAGAAATTAAATATCCTTAATTGTCTGGCAGCAAATTTTCTCTCTCTCTCTCTCTTTCATGAATATTCCATCATGCAAATGGCAAATATTCTCATAATCTTTATAAACAGTTATACCAAATCCTAGTTGTTCCATGGAGCATGATGTGTGAAAGGATATAGAGCTAAGTAGATAGGTACATATGAAGACATATACACAGATGATAGATAGATAACTAGAAGACAAATGATAGAGAAATAGTTGATAGATATTAGATGATAACACACTCCCTTCAGGTAAATTATTCAATATCACTAAAAATCAATATAGTTTATTTATTTATGTTTGCTACACTGGGGATTAAACCCATGGGTCTTTGTCACTGAGACACATACCCTGAAGTTGCTGAGCCTGGCTTCAAACTTGTGATTCTCTTGCTTTATCCTTCCAAGTTGTTGGGATTATAGGCACAGGCCAACATGCCCAGTCTCAATATCTTCTAAGAAGTGCATGCCTGTAGGAAACTCTTGGGAATTGGTATAATATTAAAAATAATATAACGTTTTATTCTCATAAAATCATTGGTAAATTTTATTGCTTTATTGACTTTGATACCTTAAGTAGAAATATAGTTCACAATAAAATCACCATCACTTAAACTAATTAGAAAATTTGTCTGTGAGGCATCCTTTCTTTATAGTCAATAAAACAAAACATGAGGAATAAAACATATACAATTATGTTAAATATATCAAGACATTTGAATCATTGGGGTTTGATTTTAATCACCTTCAAGGTATCTTAATGTACATAGAGTTTTTTTAAATCACAAATACAAGCCTAATATTATCAATTACGGAGTTAATTTAAAAGTATTAATTCCATCTATTTATATTGTCCTCTTCTCATATTTTTCCTGATGTTCTTTCTAAAAGGGCCTTATTATTTATTACTAGCTCTGATTTCTTATTAAGAACTCTTAACATACCCAGCACAGTGGTGCACACTTATAATCCCAGCTACTCAGGAGGCTGAGGCAGGATAATTACAAGTCTGAGGCCAGCCCGGGCAACATAATGAGACCCTTCCTTAAAATAAAAAATAAAACGGATGGAGATGTATCTCAGTGATAGAGTGCCTCTGGGTTCAATCTACCCATACCAAAAATAATATAGTTAATTAATTAATAAGAAAACAAGATATATTCTTAATAAATATTTAAGTGCAGAATACAAGGCTGCTTACTATAGGAACATTGTACAAAAAAATCTCTAGAATATTTTCATGTTGTATAACTAAAATTTTATGTCCATAAAACCCAGCTCCCCACTTTGCACTCTCTTTTCAGCTCCTGAAAAACTTTATTCTTCGATATTTCCACAAACTTCACTAGTTCACATATCACAATAAAGATACTGAAATATATTTTTATTAGTAGAGTATTTGTCCATTTGTGGCTGGTTTATTTTGCTTGGATTAATAAATATTCTACTGGCTCTTCAATGGCTCTGCACATTTCAGAATTTCCTTCCTTTTAAAGCTAAATAAAACTTCAGGTATACATATACCACATTTTCTGTATCCATTCTATCCATGAGTATTTATATTTGTTTCCTTCTTAAGCTATTGTGAGTAATTTTGCAATGAAAATAAAAGTGAAGATATCTATTTTTCCTTTTGCTGTTTGTGTGTTTGGTATCATATCTGAGAAATAATTAATTAGAACCAAGTTGAGCAGGTGTCCCTTTGTGTTTTCTTCTATGTGTTTTACTGGTTCAAGACATAAATAAAAATATTTAATCCATTTTGAGTATATTTTGTGTGTAGTGTAACATAAGGTCCCAATTTTATTCTTTTGCATGGAAATGTTCAATTTTCCAAGCACCATTCATAGAAGAAACTACCATTTCCCCTTTGAGTATTCTTGGTAGTTCTTATTGAAGATAGGTTACTTGCATGCACAACAGTTTGTTTCTGGATTCTCCATTCTATTCATTGATTTATATGTTTGTTCTAATTACTACACATTAGTTTATAAATTAAAATAGCTGTGTACTATTTTGGAATCAGAAAGCATGTTGCTTCCATCTTTGTTACTTCTCCAGATTGCTTTTTTATTCATAGTCCTTGTGATTCCATATAGTTTTTTGAATTTTTAACTACTTATGTAAAAATTTGGATTTTCATAGAGACTGCATTTAATCTGTAGATTTCTTGGGTACTATGTACATTTTCATAATATTAAGGCTTTCATTCATGAATACAGAATATTCACATTTATTTCTGTGCACTTTTATTGCTTTGATCAATATTCTGTGTTTTTCAGTGTATAATTCCTTCACATTATTGTAAAGGTTTTAGCCTCAGTATTTATTATTTTTAACATGATTTTAAGTGGAAGTGTTTTCTTAATTTTTTGGAAAGGTCATCATTAAGGTATAGAAACAACTGATTTTTATATTTTGATTTTTATCCTAAAACATTACTGAATTCACTAGTTCTCAGTTTTTTTTTTTTTTTTTTTTTTTAGTGTTTTTAGGTTTTCTACATATAGGATTGTGCCATGTACAAAAGGAACAATTTTTCTCTCTGTTTCTCTTTCTTTCTTTCTTTCTTTCTTTCTTTCTTTCTTTCTTTCTTTCTTTCTTTCTTTCTTTCTTTCTTTCTTTTAGTGCGTTTTATTTCTTATTTTCTCTGGCTGATGCTTCTACTCCTATAATGAATAGAAGTGGTGAGAGAGGAAAAATTCACAAACACATGTAGAATAAACAACACTCTCTTGAACCAATTGGTGAAAAAGGTACTAAAAGTAGAAATTAAAAAAATATTTCAGAACAAGTGAAAACAAAATCATGATATACTAAAATTAATGAAATACAGCAAACCAGTAATTATTTGGAAGTGTATAGCAATAAATAATTTAAAATATAAAGATAAAAAACACCCTAACTTAATACCTAAATGATTTAGAAAGGAAAATAAGTCCAATGACACTGCAAGGAAAGAAAATAATAAAAATTAGAGCAACAATAAATAAAGTAGATAAAAGATTAACAACAAAAAATCAAAACAACTTAGAGTTGGTTTTTGAAACCATAAACAAAACTGATAAACCTTTAGTTAGACTAAGACAAAAAGAGAAGACTCAATAAAATAAGAGACATTACCACTGATGGCACAGAAACAAAATTGATCTTAAGAGACTACTATGAAAAATTATATGTCAATAAATTGAATGATTTAGGAAGAATATATCAATTACTGTAAACATACAAACTGCCAAGACTGAGTCATGAAAAATAGAAAATTTAAATATAGCAGTAATAAATAAGTAGGTTAAATCAGTAATCAGAAAATTCTCAAGAATACCCTGGACTAAATGGTTACATTGGTGAATACTACTAAATATTTCAAGATGAGTGAATGCCAATTCTTTCAAACTCTTCCAAAACTTTAAACTGCAATCATATATTCATTGTTTGTGAAGTTGAACCATTTCTAACTCATTTGTGTTAAAAAATGAACTTTGCTTATTATTTTTATTTTATTTGGGGGGTACCAGAGATTGAACTCAGGGCTACTTGACCACTGAGCCACATTTCAGCCCTATTTTGTGTTTTATTTAGAGACAGAGTCTCACTGAGTTGCTTAGCACCTTGCTTTTGGTGAAATTGACTTTGAACTCATGATCCTCCTGCTTCCACTTCCCAAGGGTTGGGATTACAGGTATGCACCCTACTTTGCTTTTGATGAGTTTTAGCTAATATATTCTTGTTTTCTTTTATAAATAGTTATTTTCTAGACACAAATCAACACAACTCCATATACTTTGACCCCCATACCCATGTGTGGCCAACTTGTGGCCTGCTACTATAAACAAATAATTATACATTGCACTTTAAATTCATTCTCTTACCAGAGATTTATATTCTTCTTCTACTTACTACCATCACTGATTGGAATTGTAGCATTCATTACGTATGATATACATTGCCTATATATCAGGTGGTCTTCTTAACAAACTACAAGATGCTTGATTACTTGGATTTTACCTGTCTTGCTCTATATCATTATTGCATAGTATGATATCCAAAATACAGAAAAGACTAAGTAAAACTTAATGGAATTATGAATGAAACAATTTACTGTTACAATATTTTTTCTGCCTAGTAAGAAACTTCAAAGTCTGGTTTAAATAAAAGGCTGAATAACTTAGGCATTTGGCTTTCTGAAAATAACAAGAAGTAATAACCTCTATTGCATAAAATAGGAACCACATAACTTTTTCTGTGTGAAAAATTCTACTAATTTGTAATAACATATATATGATTTATTGTTGTGATGATTGTAATCTAAATTATATCATGAGAATAATGAGCAAGCTATCATGCTAAAACACATTTATTTAAGGAGATGAAAATTCTGATAAATAAGTGGCAGAAATAGTAATGATAAAATATTAGTAAAATGGTGAGATTCAAATGGATGGAGACATTGCTGCATGTTTCAAACAATGCTCCATAACATAATGAAGACAATATGAACAAAATTGTAGTTGACAGCCTATAAGTGTATATAAGATCCCCAGCAAAGGAGGCATAAATCTGAAAGGGTAAACCCCAAGTTAAGGAGCAGTCTGCCAAATACATTGAAATGAGTCTGAAGCTACACAGGAACAATAAAACATTATCAAGTTATCAAACTGTGAATAACTAGAAGAGTATGTGAAATATTGTCACATTTTTTTATCAAAAGTCAGAGAAAGAGACCTCCACTCATACATTCAGTTATTCTACATTGAAAATTACTGTTTCTTCCCTAGAAACAAATTTGACCACTGTCAATGTTCTATCCTTTCTCTGAAATATCTTGGAAGAAGAAAAAGAATTTCTATGTGATTGGATAAAGGCCTATGAATAAAATAAAGTTATTAATAATATATGAATCTATTAATAATTAAAACCAATGCATGTTGATAATTTTTACTAGAACATTTTCCCTGAATCTTCTATTTCTAAAAATTATGATTTCACTTTGTTTGAAATATCAAGTCAAGAAAAAGGACAAGGTGGCATTTTAGTTCCTTTAGTGCCATGATTAAATATCTTATAAATCCAATAATTTTAAACATTTCTTATGGTAGTCAACAATCAACAAGCCAAAAAGCTTAAACATAATATCTGGAATTCATAAGGTTCTGAAAAAATTGATATTTTGGAATGTTTCCCAGAATAACTCTGAGTATTTGCTGAGAGGCCTATTAGGAAATTTTCTGTCACAATAAACCAAAACCACACCATTTCTATTATTTATAACACCATGTAGTCTACAGTTTTGATGCAACATGAGATCAAACCTAGTCTTTTCAGAATATATAAGATTTCTCCCAGCAGATTTGTTAAATAATTCACATGAAATTTTATTGAGCAATGCTTGTTATCTAATGACTAAAAAGTTTCAAAAACCCCAGTTCTTCTCTTGTAATTAATATTTTTATTTTCTTGCATAAGATCACATATATAATTTTTAATAATTCAGTATGTATTATTCCTTCCCTTCTTGTCAAAGTGTTCAAATCATTTTGAAGACAAATAAAGGAAGATTCCACAGACTTTTGTGTGAAAGGAGATACTAAGTCTCCATTCTAATTTTTACAGAAGAGCAAGGAGGCAGAGTATGTCTTAGAATGTGTTAAAATTTCTATGAGGTAATTTGTGTCTCCTTGCCAAGACATATAAAGGAATATTTGAAGGGATAATCTTTTATGAAGACATATGGTGCTTTTCTGCAATATATTTCTGGGATGTGATTGTGTGCCTAAAAAGCTAACTATCCAAACTGCTTCACAGTTTTGTGAATTTGGGTGGGATAAGCACCACTACCAGAAGAACCCCAGGGAATATCATTAAGGATCGAGTCAAAATCCACTATTGGATGTTCTGCTATAAAATGCAAGTTTCACTGTGTTCAGTATTAGTGACATGTTCAAAGTCTAATAGAATTACTCAAATTTCTAGATATGCAATATATTTTTATTTGTCCAATTTCACTTGAATGGAAAAAAAGAATAGAAAAAATTCCTCCAACTATATGTCTCCACTTGTTTATGAATGAGTATGGTCTCACCACAGACACAGGTATGTGCCAAAGCCAAATAAAACAAGATTAAATAAAAATACACAAACAAAAAGTAAAGAACATGGCTTTTGTCACATTTGGTAATAGGATCATAGTTTTTAATGTCTCAGTAATAGATCTAGGATTCAAATAATTTCAAATCTGTATGTTTGGTCTGATCAAAGGAACTTAAAGTGGAGGTGAAGGAAAAAAATGCTCAGATGAAACTGCAATTGCTACAAAAAGTTGACAGATGATTTCAAGATACTGAATAACATGGAAAATATATTCACAGAACTTAGATGAAAAGAATGCTGAGAATAAGTGAAAGACAGTCTCTAAACATACACACAAAGAATTGGTATTAAGAAAAATTAACTTCAGATTTTACCATGAAGACATGAATGTAAACCACATGGGGGTCACTGAAATCAACTCAAATGCAATATATGACTGAAATTAAGCAAAATAAAATTTGTTCAATAAATGCAGACATTTTAGAGAAAAGGGAATTATCATTGTATATGTCTATTGCATAGATTAAAAAGTCTGAAATAGATACAAGATGTCTAAATTTTTGTTCCCAACTCTAACTTAGTACTCATTGATCAGATTTCCATCAACTTTTATAGAGTATATGTGAGTGAGGTGTTTCTAAGCCTGGCTTATTTCACTTAACATAATGATCTCCACTTTTTCCATGTTGTCATAAATGTTAGGACTTAATTATATATTATGGATGAATAATACTGCATTGTGTATATGTACCACATTTCCCTTATCCATTCATCATATGATGAAAACCTAGATTGAATTCCATTTCTTGGCTACTGTGCATAATTGCTGCAAAGAATGTCAGAGTGCAGTGATCTCTTTTACATACTGATTTCATTTGCTTTGGAGATATAGTCAGTGTTAGGATTTCTGGATCATATGATAGTTTAATTCTTAATATTCTGAGGAGCTTCCATATTGTTTTCCATAAGGGCTGTTTTAATTTACATACCTATTAACAATATGTAGTATTCCCTTTCCTCCACATGGTTTGCCCACCATTGTTATCTTTTTTTTCTTCTTTTGGTTAACAGTCATTCTTACTAGTAATAATATCTCATTGTGGTTTGTATTTGCATTTCCTTGATGATTAGTGATATAGAGCATTTTCCATATACTTCTTGGCTGTTTATGTGAATTCTTATGAGGAATATCTATTTAGATCTATTATTCATTTTTAAATCAAGGTTTTTTGATTTTATTTTTTTGCTATAGAGATTTCAGAATCCCTTGTGTATTCAGGATATCAATAACATATTCAATAGATGGTTTGCAAATGTTTTATCCTGTTCTGTAGGTTATGTCTTTACTCAGTTAATTGTATCCTTTGCTGTGCAGGAGGTTTTTGGTTTCATGTAAACCCCAAAAGTTACATTTGGATAGGGGCAAAAAGTTATAATGTGCAATTTTACAAAAAGTTGACTACAGATAATGATAATGTATCATAAAATTCAAAACTCTATGATTAAGGATTTGAAAGTTTTTAACATAAAGAAATGATAAATTTTAGAGAAGATAGATATGCTTAGCTTAATTTAAATGTTGCACAATACGTATGTGTATCAAAATATATTTTACCCCTTAAATATATAAACTTTTTATTCATTTTATATGACAATTAAAAATTTAGTGGAAAACACCCTCTTTAATACTAAAAAAATGTTCTAACCTTGTATTTGCATACATGACCAGGATAACCCCACATCATGTACAACCACAAAGAGTGGGAACCTAAATAGAATAAGCTATACTTTATGTATGTATGTTCTGCCAAAATGCATTCATCTGTCATGTATAACTAAACATAAAAACTTTTTTTAAAAAGTTGAATTTCAAAGTCTAAGCATGTAGACAGGACTATGACTTCCAAATTTGAGGGCATAACACTTTTTATCAAACAGGAGGATAAGTAGATTTTAATTTTCTGACAAGAATGGTGAAATAAGAGCAAACTATAGAATTATGGAAAATTTTAAGTGCTGGGGTGTGATATTGGCCAAATTATTTTGTTATATTGTGTACATGTATGAATATGTAACAACAAATCCCATTATTATGTACAACTATAATTTATCAATAAAAATTAGAAAAAAAGAATTATGGACAATTTTAACAATTATACTAAGCTAAAACCAGATATGTGGTAAATGCTTCCTTTCATTTGCAGATAATTTAATAGAAAGATAGCAAAAGGACATACTCAATAAGGAACTTATTCTTACTATAAAATTAAAATCAGCTAGTTAAATAAAAATGCAGAAAATTCACAGAAGATAATGAGAATAAAGAAGGATGAGGTAAAGTGAAAATAGTCAAATATACATCTAAATCTTTGAGAAGGTAGAGGACACAATTTATAATACCTATTTTAAAAGTAAATATAGATTAATATTGAACTTCTTAAATATAACTCTCAGTATATAATTATAAGTGACACTCAAAAAGTAAGATTAAAGTTGGGTTTCAAAAATGAATAATATTTCACACAGAGCCTCCAACACATTCAGTTCAGAAGAATATGTACAAAAATATTGTAAACTAATCTAATCAAGTGATCATGGACAACCTGAGAAGGATGGTACAGTTTGTTACTATAGTTGGAGGAATATATTCAAATAAATGTGATTCGATATTTACCTAGTGAAGAAAATCATTTCTATATATCCAGAAAAAGTAGGAGAATAAATTAGACAGATGTTTTCTGTTTTCAGTGGGTGAAGTTTTTTAAAAAAAACAGAAATACTCCTTCTTTGGGATTGATTGCTACACATTTATACATGTACATATTATAAAAAATAATTTGGCAAATATTAATCCCAATAATAATAACTGTATTTTCAATACTGATCTTCTGTTTAAATACTGGATACTGAACACTAGCAAGAATAATATAAAACCTAAGATAATTGAAATTGATTTTAAAGGATCACCTAATTAATTTGTTCACATAAACCTAAGATCATAGTTTACCAAAATAGATTTAGATAATATTGCCAAAGCACTGTTTATAATCCTTCAGGAATTTTGGTAACTAGAAGTGATAAAGAAATTTAGTAGTAAATGCAAAACTATTTTTTTTTTTAAAGATGGAAGCAGGTGCATTCCACAATGAATAAGTTTGATGCTGACTACAAGAAAGATGGCCGAATATATAAATAAAAATAAAATCATGAGTTTTAAAGACTTAATGGCATAAGAAATTTGTATTAGAAGTCAATTATGTTACAATAACAGCATCCAGACATGTTCAGATGCTAATAGTTACCAGCAGGGGGAAAGGAAAGTGGCCTAATTTCAATCTTGAGGCAGGATGTGTGAAAGAAGTGGTGTACATTTCAAAAAGCTCCTGGTAGCTGGGCATGGTGGCAACCACCTGAAATCCCAGCAAGTTGGGAGACTGAGGTAGAAGCATTGCAAGTTCAATAGTAGCTTCAGCAGCATAGTGAAGCCCTAAGCAATTTAACAAGACACAGTCCCAAAATAATAAAAATCCCCCAGTGAACTCAATTTTTATCTGATATGGCATCAACATCCAAGAGATTTTCACAGTGACAATACTTTGAATTTGGTACCTTGACTTAAAAAAAAAAAAAAAAAAACTACAATTTTGCAGACTTTATGACTCAACCTGGAAAATAGAGAGAAACCTGGGACAGGTGGGACACAGTCCTCTGATGGAGGAACAATGACCCAGAGGTAGTACAGCACATTTATTATATAACATCATCAAAAAAGATTTGTGGGAAAGTTTTTCCAAAGCAGACATCCTTGAGGTCACAGGACTTGTGAGATATTGTGGTTATCTTATTATGCCCAGAATTCTCTATCCCCAGCAGCTGGTGTCTGAGTTCAAGGTACAGACTGATATAGTTCTGTGCCTTTGCCTTTCCTCTGACAGGGCATCACCATAGTAACTGGATAATCTTGACCTGCACTTTTGCACAGAAAGTTCCCAGCACAGGTGCAACCATGAGGTAATCAGAGACCATAATCCAAGTCACTGCTGTGCACACTACAATATTTTAAGTCCAACCATAAACAATTACAAAGAGTTCCTTGGATTCCTCAAGGGGTAAAGCTGCCTAACTCACATAAGTTTTGGTGCATAATAAATGCATTGTACTTTATGCATCTGCAGTCAAGGACTCAAGGTTTTCTCAGGCATCTCTACTGAGTTATCTTTATGGGATGAGATTTGAGAGGGATGTCTGGAAGACACATTTCCTGACTCTGACTCAGGATCTAGTATCTCTCCATTCCTAGCTTTCCACTCCTATCAGTCCACATAATTGCCAGAATTTTTCATCTGAGCCTTTGTTACAGACTGAATTTATCCCCCCAAATTTCATATGTAGAAACTTCAAACACTAGAACCTCAGAATGTGACTGGTGATAAGGGATTTAAAGTGATAATTAAAGTAAAATGAACTTGGATATCTGAGTAGTACTAATGAAACTGGTTTCTTTCTTACAAGAGTAAATTTGTAAGAAAATACATTCACAGGGAGAAGACTAGGTGAAAATATTGGAAAATGATGACCATCTATTATACAGGAATAGAGATCTTGGAGTTTCAAGATGGGCAGACTAGATGGTGACTGCTTTCCATGTCACTTCAGGACTCAGGATTCAAGAAGAGGAGGTATTGAGAGACACGGGACCAGCTCAGAGTAGCTGGGTGAGTATTCCCCACTGGGCAAGGCTCCCCAGCCAGGGCAATAGATCCGGATGGGAGGGAACTTCAAAGAGAAGATCTTCCCAGCAAGACTTTCCTGCCAGATGAGGCTTCCCTACCAGGATGGTAGATACAGATAGCAGGGAACTTCGAGGAGCAGAGTTGCTCAGTCAGACTTCCAGACTGGTGGGTCTTTCCTACCGGGTGAGTCTTCACTGCCAGGCAAGGCTTCCCCTCTGGGGCAGTAGTTCTGGACAGCAGGGAACTTCACAGAGCAGAGCTGCCCAGCAAGGCTTCCCAACTGGAGAGATAGAACCAGAGACCCAGGCCCAGACCAGCTGGGCCCCAGTCCACAGTCCAGTGCCCTTTGAGTTGATCATTGGCCAACACATGGAGGCACCTCTGAACAATAGCAGGGAATATATACCACCTGGAGGCCACCACTCCTAGAGGGGCAGCTTCCTTTGTGGATCACTGCATTATCAAGTTCCTCCAAGACTTCAGGATACAGAAGGCTGGGAGGTGAGTTATTGGAAACCTACAGGGACCCTATAAGTCAATACTAGGAAAACTGCAATATCTCAGATTTTCACTACTAGAGCAGAAGATATCTGAGCAATATGAGAAAACAAGGGAAGAAAATGTCCCAAACAAACCTAGATGGTATAGCAATAAAATCCAATGACAGCATGGCAGAAGAAATGTCAGAAAGGGAGTTCAGAATGTATATAATCAAAACGATCAGGGAGGAGATGGAAGAGCAAATGCAGGCATTGAATGATGAGATGAAAGAACAAATGCAGGCATTGAATGATCACACCAATCGACAGTTAAAAGAGCAAATATAGGAAGCAAAATATCATTTTAATAAAGAGTTAGAGATATTGAAAAAAATGAAACAGAAATACTTGAAATAAAGGAAACAATAAACCAAATTAAAAACTCCATAGAGGGGGGATCCAAGATGGTGGACTAGAGGGAGCCTGTGTTCCTTGTCACTCCGTAACTCCGATTTCAAGCAGAGGATATCTGTTTCTCGGTGA